>NC_041386.1:514624710-514759320 GCF_002162155.2 Triticum dicoccoides
TGCGCCATTACTAGTTTAACTAGTAATGGCGCACCACACCCACGGTGCGCCATTAGTATGTTTGGACAGGTGCACTAGTTCAAAAAAAAAAATTGGTACTAATGGCGCACCGTAGGCAGGGTGCGCCATTAGTAGTTTCAACACTAATGGCGCATCAGAAGGTGGTGCGCCATTAGTATATACTAATGGCGCACCACATGTCTGGTGCGCCATTAGTGTCATTTCCATCTATAGCCCTTTTCCAAGTAGTGTAATGCCACGTCGCTTTAGTCCCGGTTCAGTCCAGAACCGGGACTGATGGGCCTCCACGTGGCTTGTGCGCGGAGCCCAGGCAGGAGACCCTTTGGTCCCGGTTGGGGGAACCAACTGGGACCAATAGGCATCCATGCATCAGCATTTCTGTGGCTGGGGTTTTTGTTTTTTTTGAAAGGGGGGCTTTGGGGGTTTTGGGGGTTTTGGGTGGTTAATTTAGGTGTTTCATATATTGTGTTAGCTAGCTATAATTAATAGAGAGAAGTGTCCTCTCTTATGTCTGTGCTTGATCGACGCTACATACTATACATAGAGGACTAGACACGCTAGCTAGCTAGTAAGCAAACGAAGGAAACACAAGATCGTCATGAACATATATGCATACAGAGAGAAGTGATATCGACCACCTCTCCTTCTCCGAGAGATTGGTCGAACAACAAGTTCTCGTATATCTATCCGACACTACCGGCTACATATATACAATAATTATCTCTTACAAATATAATCATACGGACTCATGGTCCACATAGTATTCTCCGTCTTCAGCGATCACGTGGTCAAGAAAGAATGCTGCCAATTCCTCTTGAATTGCTCGCATGCGAGCTGGTGCTAGGAGTTCATCCCGCTTCCGAAACATCTAATTTGAAGAAGGGGGTCAATACATATATATATATGAATGAATGAAACTCAACACAAATGATGGTAATAAAATAAAATTGTGAATGTTGTAATTTACGTACTTCATATTGTTCGTTAGAGTACCCGCCCCGCTCACAGGTCGTGTGGCAGATGGGCTCGCAGACGTAGTATCCACAGAAATCATTCCCTTGTTCCTGCCACAACCACTTTACAAGAAATAGAGGTCAATCAAACTGATAAGCAGGAATGCTAAATGGTATTGATGAAACTAGAACTTGAATAACTAGGAGATGCGCGGAACATGCTACTATAGTACTTACTTTCGGGTGTCTAAATTCCAGCTCCTTCGGCAGTCCCGGAACTTTTCTGGTGAATTTTCTCCAAACCCTGCCGAACAAAGAAAACAATTACTTGATATCAGGAAATGAACAAAGTTGCTGATATGGTGGACAATGATCGATTTAACTTACTTCTTGAGGATTTCAGTCATGTCTGCATACTCCTAGGGATCTTTTCGTTTAGAGTCCAAGACAGTTACTACTCCCTGCTCAAGCCTAATCTCTAGGAGAATATAGTGGTACCTGCGCACGCATGCATAACTCATCAATTACATTACTATAACCTAGACTAATATATAAGGGAAACCGAATATGCACAAGACAGTAACACTCACTTGAAGTTGTAAGGAAAGAGTATTATATCTTTGTTTTCATTTTTTGAATGATCGTAGCAAGTTGGCCTCAGTATATTCGGGACGATGTCCAACCTCAGTTGCATCTATGAGATATGTGTTAACGAACCCAATATCACCGATTTGCCTTTTCTTCAATTCGGCGATCTTCAATCTGCATAATATAGTGAGGATAATTATAAATACATGCAATGAAAGAGATGAGCTATATAGAGAGACTTAATGATAGAAGTAGTAGTACTTACAAACAGTAGCAGGTGACCATTGTTTTATCGAGGGCCAATTGATTGAAAAACTGATAGAACTCCTCAAATGGAATAGGCAACAGTTCAATTCCAACGAGGTCATGCTCCAGTTTAACTCTCGCATACAAAGTACTCCTCCCCCCAGACTCTCTGCAGATTTTCAAGTTCCAATCATGTAATCTTCGCATCATCGTTGTTAAAGATTTTTCATCTTTGACGAGAGGCTTCCCGTACTCGTATCTGTGTATCTGCACCTCCATGGGATCATAATGTACATCGTTGGGCAGGTAATCGTCAACATTGCAATAACCGGGCACCATCCTCGGATCGACGATATCGCTAGGCACCTTGAGCGGGGGGCACAATTGCTTCGCTTGTTCGCCGAGCTGGGCAATTTGTTTCTCAGCTGCTCGTCGTTCTTTCAGCCTTTGATCACTGACTGTACTTCCCGACCGCTCCACTTCGGTCCATGTCTTTGCAATAATGCGCTCATATTTGCCTTTCGGCGGAGACTTGGGTGGTTTTGCCAGGGGAGCCAGAGTGCGCTTCACTTTCACCGGATCTACCTTCTCCTCCGGAGGTTGATATCTCTTTGCTGTCAACCCGTGAAACTAGTCATCCACTTCGGTTCACGCGATCTTCGCATTCTCCTCCGGGGTCCTGTCGTATGGTAACTTCTGTGGACTATTCAAAGGAGGACCGAATCTGTATGTCCTCCCGCCTCTCGTTGTACTGCTAGACGCCGGCCAAGCAGACGGAGCGGTTGTCTTCTTTACTTGCTTACGAGGCAGATGAGAAGGACTACGACGCGCCGGAGCAGCTGCCGGAGCGGCGGCGGGTCTCTTCCGCCCTTGCTGACGAGGCGGAGAAGGAGGAGGCTGGCTGCTCGGGCGCGCCGGCGCAGGCGGAGAAGGAGGCGGAGTGCCTCCACGCGCCGGAGAAGGAGCCGGCCGAGGGCCCTGATCGTCACTCGCTGGAGGAGGAGACTGTGGAGGAGGCGGAGTGCCCTGACTCGCCGGAGGAGGAGGTGGAGGCGGAGGCGTCCAGTTCGGAAGGTTGATGAGCTCCTTCCGCCATAGGCATGGAGTCTTCAGAGCAGACCCCAGCCAAGTCTCCCCTTCACCGGTAGGGTGGTCAAGCTGGAGGTCCTCAAATCCCTCCGTTATTTCATCCACCATCACCCTAGCATATCCTTCTGGAATCGGTCGGCAGTGAAAACTTGCGCCGGGTTCAGTAGGATAAGCAGAGCCAACAGCCACCTTGACCTTCAAATTCATCCATTGCGTCATAAGGTGGAAATTTTGAGACTCTGTGATAGCATCCACGGGATAGCTGGCAGGAGCCGTCAAGGCATGCTCCGGCTGAAGCAGCTCGGTGGAAACCAAGTTGCTTCTGCGCTAAGATGGCGGGGTAGCTTCGGGGGAAGCTTCGGCAGTACGTTTGCTGCGATTTGCTTCTTGTTCCTCTATCGCGTCTACCCTTGCTTGGAGCGCCTGCATTTGGGTCTGCTGCACTTTTTTCCTCCTCTCGTGGGACTTGTAACCGCCTGCGTCCGGAAACCCAACCTTCCACGGAATGGAGCCTGGCGTGCCTCGTGTCCGTCAAGGGTGCTCAAGATTCCCGAGGGCCATTGTGAGCTCGTCGTTCTCTCTGTCTGGAAAGAACGTCCCTTGCTACGCTGCTTCGATATACTGCTTAAGCTTCCTGACTGGTATGTCCATTTGATCGTTCGTCCAAATGCACTTCCCTGTTACAGGGTCCAAGGTTCCGCCAGCCCCGAAGAACCAAGTCCGACAACGGTCTGGCCAGTTAATTGTCTCTGGTTCGATCCCTTTATCAACCAGATCATTCTCAGTCTTGGTCCACTTAGGCCGGGCTACGAGGTAGCCACCTGACCTCGTGCGATGGTGATGCTTCTTCTTCGCAGCATTTTGCTTGTTTGTCGCCGACATCTTCTTACTCTTTTCCGATGTCTTGTGGGCCACAAATGCGGGCCTGTGATCTCTGATCTTCTCATATCTTCCCTTGAATTCTGGTGTCTCATTATTTTTGACAAACTTATTCAGCTCTTTCTTCCACCTCCTGAATAGTTCTGCCATCCTCTTAAGAGCAAAAGACTTCATTAATTGCTCTTTAACTGGGTTCTCTGGATTATCCTCTGGCGGTAGGATGAAATTTGACTTTAGCTCAGTCCAAAGATCATTTTTCTGCATATCATTGACATAAGACACCTCAGGGTCTTCTATAGCCGGCTTAAACCATTGTTGGATGCTTATCGGTATCTTTTCGCTAACCAGAACCCCGCACTGAGCAACAAATGCGTTCTTTGTTCGGATGGGTTCAATCGGTTGGCCGTCGGGCGCGATTGCTATGATCTCAAACCTTTCATCCGAGCTCAACTTTTTCTTCGAGCCTCGTCTCTTTACCGAAGTTGTGCTCGATCCGAAGGGCTACAAAAAAGAACAAAGACTTAATTAATATGTGCACATACCCAAACAATGAATGCATCAATCAGCTAGTCAGCACAGGCTTAACTAATATATATACCTGGCCGGACTCGGTTCGGTCACCGGAGCCGTCATCACGGTCTCCTTGCACCAGCATTGGGTCACCGGAGCCGTCCTCATGTTCTTCTTCTTGCACCGGCATTAGGTCACCGTAGCCAGCTTCTTCACCCTCTCCTTCCAGACCATCGGTGTCGTTCAGAAACAACGAGACGGCATCACTTCCTCCTGCGATTATGTCCCTCAACAACGCTTCTTTTGCTTCGTCTCTGGCGGTGTCCATAGTTTCTACAAATATTTACAACATGGCAATTATTATTCAAACATGACAGATGGATATATTAGTGGCAAACGTAGAACTAGCTACCTAATCATAGTAAGGAATCATATATATATTAATTAGTGGCCTCGATGCTGCTTCTCTAGGGTTTGGGGTGGCCTCGACTACGCTTCAAGGGTTTGGGATGGCCTCGAGAACGCTTCAAGGAGGGGGTAATATCGACCCCCCCACGTGTTGAAGCTATTGGGAGGGGGTATATATATCGACAACAACGACACTACATCTATGTCCCTCGACGACCCTTGTTCCCGATAAAAAAAGAGGAAGAAGAAGAAAAAAAAGAGGAGAAGAAAGAATAGAGGAGAAGAATTCCTCTATTCTTTCTTCTCCTCTTTTTTTTTCTTCTTCCTCTTCTTCTTTTATCCTCTTCTTCCTCTCATGTTCGAGAGGATCGCCGAGGGGTCGGGAGGTTGCCTAGTGTCAAAGGATTCAACAAAACCATGTCTTCATCATTAGGCAAAAGTAACAGGTGCATGATGGTACAAAGCTCTCCAAAGTTATTTTGGAACGGAGTCCTAGATAGGGTAATTCGCTTTTTGGTACAAAGTTCAGCAAGAACCTTCCAAATATCGTTATTTGGAAGGCCTTTGCTGAAATTCATACAAAAAGGCAAATTATCCTATCCGGGACACTATTCCAAAATAACTTTGGAGGACTTCGTCATGCCCTGGTTACTTCTGGCTAATGATGAAGCCATGGATTTCTTCAATACTTGGACACTAGGAAATCTCTCTCTCGAGCCCTCGGCGATCCTCGACCCCTCGAACCCTCGACGACCCTGGAACCCTTGACCCCTCGGCGATCCTCTTCTTCCTCTCATGTTCGAGAGGATCGCCGAGGGGTCGGGAGGCTGCCTAGTGTCAAAGGTTTCAACAAAACCATGTCTTCATCATTAGGCGAATTAAAAGTAACAGGTGCATGATGGTACGAAGCTCTCCAAAGTTATTTTGGAATGGAGTCCTAGATAGGATAATTCGCTTTTTGGTACAAAGTTGAGCAAGAACCTTCCAAATATCGTTATTTGGAAGGCCTTTGCTGAAATTCATACAAAAAGGCAAATTATCCTATCCGGGACACCATTCCAAAATAACTTTGGAGGACTTCGTCATGCCCTGGTTACTTCCGGCTAATGATGAAGCCATGGATTTCTTCAATACTTTGACACTAGGAAACCTCTCTTGACCCCTCGGCGATCCTCGACCCCTAGAACCCTCGACGACCCTGGAACCCTCGACCCCTAGACGACCCTGGAACCCTCGACCCTCGATCCCTCGACCCTATAGAACCCTCGAACCCTCGACCCTGGAACCCTCGACCCTTGACCGCTTAACGACCCTCGACCCTCTACCCTAGTTCCCGACCCTCGACCCCTCGGAGATCCTCGACACCCTCGTTCCCGATAAAAATTAAGAAGAAGAAGAAGAAGAAGAAGAAGAAAAGAGGAGAAGAAGAAAGGAATAGCTAGAGGAGAAGATCGAAGAAAAAAAGAGGAGAAGAAGAAAGGAATAGTGGAGAAGAAGAAAAAATAGAATATATTCTATTTTCTCTTCTTCTCCACTATTCATTTCTTCTTCTCCTCTTCTTTTTCTTCTTTTTTCTTCTTCTTATTTATTTCGCCTCTTCTTCCTCTCCTCTTCTTCTTTCTAAGTCCTGCTTATATACACAGAGTATTGGTCTCAGTTTTGTACCCCTCTCGACCTCTCGACGACCCTCGTCCCTGATAACATTTTTTTCTCCCCTCGACCCCTCTCGACCTCTCGTCCCCCTCTCGACCCCTCATCATCATCTATCACCCCCTCGTTTTCTTTAGCATATATCCATGAACAAAAAAATAATTCATATATAGAAAAAATGCTATATGAACATACATACATATGAGCATATACAGAGAGCATATACATAGCCAAATCCATATACAGAGAGCATATACATACATACATACATACATATGAGCATATACATACATACATAGCCAAATCCAAATACATATGAGCATATACATACACATATGAAAAATTTTATCACACACAAAGAGCAGCGGCGGTGGTGATGATCAGAGCGACAGGGATCGATGGGAAGGGGGAGCTCACTGGGGCGTGACGGGGAGGAGGCCGGGGATGGGGAGGAGGCTGGCGATGATGCGGGGGAGACCGGCGACGCGGCGCGGGGCAATGGCGAGGGGGCCGGAGATGGTGCACGCAGTGATGAGGAGGAGGCCGGCGACGGCGCATGCATCAACGAGGAGAAGGCCTGCGGTGGCGCGGGTCGACGGCTCCGGGGAGCGGGCGACGACGGGCTCGGGGCGGCGAGGACGACGACGAATGGCCTGGCGGCGTCGGGGGGGAATGGGAGCGGTTGGCGAAATTTTCACAAGTGCTACCTTATATACCTAGAGCAATGGTGCCGGTTCGTGGCTCCAACCGGGACCAATGCCCCCCTATGGTCCCGGTTCATGCCACCAACCGGGACCATAGGTCTCTTTTCAGCAGCCGAAAGGGCGGGAAGCAGAGGCCTATGGTCCCGATTGGTGGCACGAACCGGGACCATAGGGGGGCATTGGTCCCGGTTGGAGCCACGAACCGTGACCAATGCACCCCTTTAGTCCCGGTTGGTGGCACCAACGGGGACCAATGGCCTTGTGCTGCCCCGCGCCCAAAAGTTTAGTCCCACCTCGCTAGTTGAGAGGGCTCGGGAGTGGTTTATAAGCGCTGCTGCGCCCACCCTCCCGAGCTCCTCTCAACTGCAGGCTTTCGGGCCTAACATGTCACTACAATGCCTGTAGGCCTACTAGGCCTACTGCGGGCCTAAATCCTGGCCCATGGTAGGGTTTCTAGTCGTATTCAGGCCGTGGTGGCCTAGCAGGTGGCATTTTTTTGTTTTTTTGTTGCTTTATTTATTTTCTTTTGTTTTTTGCTTTATTTTTTAATTCTTTATGCTTTTAGTTTTAGAAAAATTATAAACTTTTTGTTAATGCTATTAGTTTTTAAATTTGAAAACACTTTTTTAGTTTTTTTTGTTTTCTTTGTTGCTTTATTTATTTTATGTTGTGATTATCTTTACTATAAAAATAGTTTTTTCCTTTTTTTTTGATTTGTTTTTTGCATTATTTATTTTATTTTGTTTTTTGCTTTAATTTTTAATTTTGTTTGCTTTTAGGTTAGCAAAATTATAAACTTTCTGCTTGTGCCATTAGTTTTAGAAAAATTATAAACTTTCTATTAGTGCCATTAGTTTTCAAATTTGAAAACACTTTTTTAGTTTTTTAGTTTTCTTTGTTGCTTTATTTATTTTATTTTGTGATTAACTTTACTATAAAAATAGTTTTTTCCTGTTTTTCTGATTTGTTTTTTGCATTATTTATTTTCTTTTGTTTTTTGCTTTAATTTTTAATTCTATTTGCTTTTAGGTTAGCAAAATTATAAACTTTCTGTTAGTGCCATTAGTTTCAGAAAAATTATAAACTTTCTGTTAGTGCCATTAGTTTTCAAATTTGAATAGTTAAAATATGAATTCTTTGAAAATTGTTTGAATCACAAGTTTGTGATTAACTTACTAAAAATGAGAATAGATGCGTTTATAGAGAAAATTCAACCTAAATTCCTAGTAAATTTCTATGAATTTCAGAGAAATTCACTATGAATTTAGGTTAAACTTTTCTCTATTAGGGCATCTATTTTCACTTCGAGAGGAGCTCAACAAGGCAGAGAGGGAAGGGCTTATAAACCGGTGTGAGCCCCCGTCGGTTGGCGAGGTGGGACTAAACTCTGCCCGCAACGAGGACCAACCCTTTAGTCCCGGTTTGTGGCACAAACCGGGACTAATGGTCATGGGCCAGGGCGAACCATAAGACATGAAAGCATTTCAAATGAACTCTGAAAAAGTTGAAAGTTGGGATGGTATCATAATTTCACCCACATAGCATGTGCATGTACAAAACGTACAATGGTAGCATGTTTGTGTGTTACAAAGTTGGCATGGTATCATCATAATAGTTGCGGGAGAAAGTCTTCACTTTTTCTTCGCTTGTGTCATTTGCTTATTGCGCCGTAACCATGGATAATCTTCATTGTTTATCAGGATGCTTGGGCCAGCCTTGACATTGAAGGGAGGAATTTCATGAAACTTTTCATAATCTTCAGACATGTCTGTCTTGCCGTCCACTCCCAGGATGTCCCTTTTTCCTAAAAGAACTATGTGGCGCTTTGGCTCATCGTATGATGTATTCGCTTCCTTATCTTTTCTTTTTCTCGGTTTGGTAGACATGTCCTTCACATAGATAACCTATGCCACATCATTGGCTAGGACGAACAGTTCGTCAGTGTACCCAAGATTTTTCAGATCCACTGTTGTCATTCCGTACTGTGGGTCTACCTGTACCCCATCGCCTAACAGATTGACCCATTTGCACTTAAAGAAAGGGACCTTAAAATCAGGTCCGTAGTCAAGTTCCCATATGTCCACTATGTAACCATAATATGTGTCCTTTCCACTCTCGGTTGCTGCATCAAAGTGGACACCGCTGTTTTGGTTGGTGCTCTTTTGATCTTGGGCGATCGTGTAAAATGTATTCCCATTTATCTCGTATCCTTTCTAAGTCAATACAGTCAAAGATGGTCCCCTGGACAACAAGTACAACTCATCACAAACAGTGTTGTCACCTCTGAGACGTGTTTCCAACCAACTGCTGAAAGTCCTAATGTGTTCACATGTAATCTAGTCATCGCACTGCTACGGGTGTTTGGAGCGCAGACTGTTCTTGTGTTCATCGACATACGGGGTCACCAAGGTAGAGTTCTGTAGAACTGTGTAGTGTGCTTGAGACCAATAATATCCGTCCCTGCATATTATTGAGTCTCTTCCAAGAGTGCCTTTTCTAGTCAGTCTCCCCTCATACCGCGATTTAGGGAGACCTATCTTCTTAAGGCCGGGAATGAAGTCAACACAAAAATTGATAACATCCTCTGTTTGATGGCCCATGGAGATGCTTCCTTCTGGCCTAGCGCGGTTACGGACATATTTCTTTAGGACTCCCATGAACCTCTCAAAGGCGAACATATTGTGTAGAAATACGGGCCCCAGGATGACAATCTCGTCGACTAGATGAACTAGGACGTGCATCATGATATTGAAGAAGGATGGTGGGAACACCAGCTCGAAACTGACAAGACATTGCGCCACATCACTCCTTAGCCTTGGTACGATTTCTGGATCGATCACCTTCTGAGAGATTGCATTGAGGAATGCACATAGCTTCACAATGGCTAATCGGACGTTTTCCGGTAGAAGCCCCCTCAATGCAACCAGAAGCAGTTGCATCATAATCACGTGGCAGTCATGAGACTTTAGGTTCTGAAACTTTTTCTCTGGCATATTTATTATTCCCTTTATATTCGACGAGAAGCCAGTCATGACCTTCATACTGAGCAGGCATTCAAAGAAGATTTCTTTCTCTTCTTTCGTAAGAGCGTAGCTGGCAGGACCTTTATACTGCTTGGGAGGCATGCCGTCTTTTTCGTGCAAACGTTGCAGGTCCTCCCATGCCTCAGGTGTATCTTCTGTCTTCCCATACACGCCCAAGAAGCCTAGCAGGTTCACACAAAGGTTCTTCGTCACGTGCATCACGTCGATTGAGGAGCGGACCTCTAGGTCTTTCCAGTAGGGTAGGTCCCAAAATATAGATTTCTTCTTCCACATGGGTGCGTGTCCCTCAGCGTCATTCAGAACAGCTAGTCCACCGGGACCCTTTACAAAGATTACGTACTGTAAATCATTGACCATAGCAAGCACGTGATCACCGGTGCGTATGGCGGGCTTCTTCCTGTGATCTGCCTCACCTTTGAAATGCTTGCCTTTCTTTCGACATTGATGGTTGGTCGGAAGAAATCGACGATGGCCCAGGTACACATACTTCCTGCATTTGTCCAGGTATATACTTTCACTGTCATCTAAACAATGCGTGCATGCGTGGTATCCTTTGTTTGTCTATCCTGAAAGGTTACTGAGAGCGGGCCAATCGTTGATGGTCACGAACAGCAACGCCTTAAGGTTAAATTCCTCCTGTCTGTGCTCATCCCACGTACGTACACCATTTCCATTCCACAGCTGTAAAAGTTCTTCAACTAATGGCCTTAGGTACACATCAATTTCGTTGTCGGGTTGCTTAGGGCCTTGGATTAGAACTGGCATCATAATGAACTTCCGCTTCATGCACATCCAAGGAGGAAGGTTATACATACATAGAGTCACGGGCCAGGTGCTGTGATTGCTGCTCTGCTCCCCGAAAGGATTAATGCCATCCGCGCTTAAAGCAAACCATACATTCCTTGGGTCCTTTGCAAACCCATCCCATTACTTTCTCTCGATTTTTCTCCACTACGACCCGTCAGCGGGTGCTCTCAACTTCCCATCTTTCTTTCGGTTCTCACTGTGCCATCGCATCAACTTGGCATGCTCTTCGTTTCTGAACAGACGTTTCAACCATGGTATTATAGGAGCATACCACATCACCTTCGCAGGAACCCTCTTCCTGGGGGGCTCGCCGTCAACATCACCAGGGTCATCTCGTCTGATCTTATGCCGCAATGCACCGCATACCGGGCATGCGTGCAGATCCTTGTATGCACCACGGTAGAGGATGCAGTCATTAGGGCATGCATGTATCTTCTCCACCTCCAATCCTAGAGGGCATACGACCTTCTTTGCTGCGTATGTACTGTCCGGCAATTCGTTATCCTTTGGAAGCTTCTTATTCAATATTTTCAATAGCTTCTCAAATCCTTTGTCAGCCACAGCATTCTCTGCCTTCCACTGCAGCAATTCCAGTACGTTACCGAGCTTTGTGTTGCCATCTTCGCAATTGGGGTATAACCCTTTTTTGTGATCCTCTAACATGCCATCGAACTTCAGCTTCTCCGTTTGACTTTCGCGTTGCGTCCTTGCATCGACAATGACCCGGCGGAGATCATCATCATCGGGCACATCGTCTGGTTCCTCTTGATCTTCAGCAGCTTCACCCGTTGTAGCATCATTGGGCACATCGTCTGGTTCCTCTTGATCTTCACCAGCTCCCCCCGTTGCAGCATCACCGTATTTAGGGGGCACATAGTTGTCATCGTACTCTTCTTCTTCGCCGTCTTCAATAATAACCCCTATTTCTCCGTGCCTCGTCCAAACATTATAGTGTGCCATGAAACCCTTGTAAAGCAGGTGGGAGTGAAGGATTTTCCGGTTAGAGTAAGACCTCGTATTCCCACATTCAGTGCATGGACAACACATAAAACCATTCTGCTTGTTTGCCTTAGCAGCATCGAGAAACTCATGCACGCCCTTAATGTACTCGCGGGTGTGTCTGTCACCGTACATCCATTGCCGGTTCATCTGTGTGCATTATATATAATTAAGTGTCCAAATTAATAGAAGTTCATCATCACATTAAAACCAAAGTGCATACATAGTTCTCATCTAACAACATATAGCTCTCCAGAGCATCTAATTAATTAAACCATACATTGAAACTATGTAAAACATTTCAATGCGAAAACAAATGCGATCATAATCGCAACCAAGGTAACAATTGATCCAACGGCATAATGATACCAACCCTCGGTATGAATGGAATATTTTCTAATCTTTCTAATCTTCAAGTGCATTGCATCCATCTTGATCTTGTGATCATCGACGACATCCGCAACATGCAACTCCAATATCATCTTCTCCTCCTCAAATTTTTTTATTTTTTCCTTAACAAATTGTTTTCTTCTTCAGCTAAATTTAACCTCTCGACAATAGGGTCGGTTGGCATTTTCGATTCACATACATCCTACATAAATAAAATCTATGTCACGTTGGTTGGCATAATTTTCATAAACAATAAATGAACCAATAGTTATAAAGATAATATATATACCAGATCTGAATCATAGACAGGACGAGGGCCGACGGGGGCAGATACCAAAACCATCGCACTATATAAGATGCAATAATAAAAGTAAGAAAATAATAAAAGTAAGAAAACATACAAGTAAGAATATTTTTCCTTTCATAAAGAAGATAAAACAAGAGGCTCACCACGATGGTGCCGGTGATGAGCTCGGCGCGGGTGATCGACGGAGGTGAAGACGGGGACGAGGCGTGACGGACAGCTAAACCTAGACAAATATTATGGAAAATGGAGCTTGGAGGTCGAGCTTGGAGAGGAGAAAGCTTAAGTAGTGTGGCTCGGGCATTCCATCGAACACCTTGTGTGCATAGGAGGTGAGCTAGAGCACCACCAAGCCCTCTCCCCCTCGGCCAGAGAAAAACAGAGCACTAGGGTGCTCTGCTCGCGAGCGAGGGGTATATATAGGCACCTCATTGGTCCCGGTTGGTGGCATGAGCTGGGACTAAAGGGGAGCCTTTGGTCCCGGTTCAAGCCACCAACCGGGACCAATGGTGGTGGGCCAGGAGCGAGGCCCATTGGTCCCGGTTCATCCCACCAACCGGGACCAAAAGGTCCAGATGAACCGGGACCAATGGCCCACGTGGCCCAGCCGGCCCCCTGGGCTCATGAACCAGGACCAATGCCCCCATTGGTCCCGGTTCTGGACTGAACCGGGACTAATGGGCTGACCCGGCCTAGACCAAACCCCTGTTTTCTACTAGTGCACGCTTGCTCTCAACAACACTTTGAGGAATGTGGTGAGCTTTGAAGTCTTGGCGGAATTCATCCCAAGTAATCACACGACCTCCTCTGGAATCTTTGTATTGCTGATACCACTCTGCAGCTTGGTCTTTGAGTTGGAACGAAGCAAACTTGACAAAGTCCTCAGGCCTGACATTGCTGCACTCGAAATGTTTGCAGATATCCATGAGCCAATCATAAGCGTCTGTGGCCTCGACACAATTACTGAAGGTCTTTGGCTGGTTTGCGAGGAACTAGTTGAGTGTAGCAAACTGATTCTGATTGTTGCCATGGCCTTGATTTCCTTGGTTGCGCTCTTGCAAGAGTTGCATAAGCATCTGCGTGTTGGCGTTGGTAGCGGCCATCACAGCTTGCCATGCCTCCGGAGGTGGAGGTGGTGGCGGCAGATCTGGATTCAGACGCGTTGGAGGAGCCATCCTGAAGAGGGTGACATCTGTTAGCATCTTGAAAGACATATATTCAAGCTGAATCAAATGGATCGAAATTGCAACATTTGTCTTAACATTCAAACAAGAATGAACGAATGAATTACAAATTAAATGATCACCCTTCCATAAATTGAGAAGCCACTTAGATAGAGGTAGATGAATAAAACAACAAGGTACGGACAAGTACAAATACTTGGTATGGATTACCCAATCACGAACCAAATATCTGCGGAAGAAATACTAGAGCTACATGAATTCCCACCTATGAAACTCCCGAAATTTTCCAGTTATGCAATCAGGTGTTGGGGATACATGGGAATCATAATATCTCACCCAAAACTAGCAAATCCTACATCCAGCTGTATCCATCCTTCAACACATAACCAAGAAACCTTCGGAAATCATTTACCTCAACCTTCGAAAAGCATTCGTTATACGAGTTATGGCAATACTCCCGAACTCTCACCAACAACTGCATAAAAGAGATTTTTGATGTCGGAGAAACTCAAGTATTCCAGAACTGCAACGATAAAATTGTGACGACAACACCTCGGAGCTCAACTCCCCGGGACACTGCCACAACCCCTAAATGTCAGGAGGCACCAAGAACAATGTTCTCGTCACAAAACCATCGAAACGATTCCAAGATGCCCGCGTGATCCTAAAAAAAATTTAGTGGAATTTGAGAAGAGAAGAGTCAAAACTCTACGTCAGGATGCCTCACCAGAGCGACGAAGGGACTGAGGAGTAAAAAGAATCCTACTCACCGATATATATAATCCTATAAGACTCAAAACTTTTTTTCTAGACTCAACAACGCCAGTGATTCGATCAAGCAGGGGGCTCCTAAGTCGGGGAAGGCTCTGATTACCAACTTGTAACACCCACGATGCGGCTATATCGCCCACGTGTCGGAGCACGACTTAGAGGCATAACCGTGTTGTAGGCAATGTCGCAAGAGGGGTAATCTTTACATATCCCATGTACTGAATAAGAAAAGGTATGTAGTTGGCTTACAATCGCCACTTCACACAATAACATAAATATAGCATTACAATCATCCAGATACAATCAAGGTCCGACTACGGAACAAAAATAAAGACAACCCCAAATGCATAATGTCCCTGATCGCCCCAACTGGGCTCCACTACTGATCGTCTGGAAAGGAAACATAGTATCGGCCTGAGTCCTCATCGAACTCCCACTTGAGCTCAGCTGCATCTCCTGGAACGGTATCATCGACACCTGCATCCGGTTTTGGAAGTAACCTGTGAGTCACGGGGACTCAGCAATCTCACACCCTCGCGATCAAGACTATTTAGGCTTACGGGTAGGTAAAAGGTATGAGGTGGAGCTACAGTAAGCACTAGCATATATGGTGGCTAACATACGCAAAAGAGAGCGAGAAGAGAAGGCAAAGAACGTTTGGGAATCTATGATCAAGAAGTGATCCAAGTCTACTTACGTTCAAGCATAACCCGAGACCGTGTTCTCTTCCCTGACTCCACCGAAAAGAGACCATCACGGCTACACACGCTGTTGATCCATTTTAATTAAGTTAAGTTTCAAGTTTTCTACAACCGGACATTAACAAATTCCCATCTGCCCATAACCGCGGGCACGGCTTTCGAAAGTTCAAATCCCTGCAGGGGTGTCCCAACATAGCCCATCACAAGCTCTCACGCTCAACAAAGGATATTCCTTCTCCCAGGACGGCCCGATCAGACTCGGAATCCCGGTTACAAGACATCTCGACAATGGTAAACTAAACCAGCAAAGCCGCCCGAATGTGCCGACAAATCCCAATAGGAGCTGCACATATCTCGTTCTCAGGGCACACCGGATTGTCCAAACTTCCGGTAGGCCAGCCCAGAGTTGCCCCTGGTGGCCACGGGCAGCTGACAAGTTGGACCAACACTCAGAGGAGCACTGGCCCGGGGGGTTTAAAATAAAGATGACCCTTGAGTCCGCGGAACCCAAGGGAAAAAGGCTAGGTGGCAAATGGTAAAACCAAGGTTGGGCCTTGCTGGAGGAGTTTTATTCAAGGCGAACTGTCAAGGGGTTCCCATTATAACCCAACCGTGTAAGGAACGCAAAATCAAGGAACATAACACCGGTATGACGGAAACTAGGGCGGCAAGAGTGGAACAAAACACCAGGCATAAGGACGAGCCTTCCACCCTTTACCAGGTGTATAGATGCATTAAAGTAGACAAGATATAATAGTGATATCCCAACAATAAACATGTTCCAATAAGGAACAAACTCCAATCTTCACCTGCAACTAGCAACGCTATAAGAGGGGCTGAGCAAAGCGGTAACATAGCCAAACAACGGTTTGCTAGGACAAGGTGGGTTAGAGGTTTGGCATGTCAATATGGGAGGCATGATAAAGCATGTGGTTGGTATCGTAGCATAGGCATAGCAATAGAGCGAGCATCTAGCAAGCAAAGATAAAAGTGATTTCGAGGGCATGGTCATCTTGCCTGCAAAGTTCTCTGAGTTGACGAAAGCTTGATCCCCGTAAGCGTATTCAACTGGTTCCTCATTCACATACTCGGCTCCTGGCTATACCCAAAGAAAGAACACAAGAAAAGGGAACCACAATCAACCACGGTGCAATGCGCAAGCAACATGATGCAAAACATGGCATGATATGCTGGATGTGACATGCAATGCCTATGCATGCTTTGGGAAGGAAAGATTGAATCAGGCCTCAACTTGGCAAACCAAGAGTGCCGCTGGAAAGATGAGTTGATTTCGGTCGAAATCGATATAAGGATCACCGGAATCGGATGCACGGTTTGCAAATGGCAAGCAAAACAATAATTGCACCAATCTGTGATTAACAGCACGATGCCATCTAAATGCATCAAGAAAAACAAGCTACTGCACTCTAACATAACAACAAAGCACATGGCAGTGATGCACTCAAGATGCTTGACAAAATATGAACACTGAGCTATGGCTAAATCACACAATAGCAGGCTCAAACAAGCATGGCAAAAGTGCAAAAGATTCAGGTTCACAGACTTAACATCAGGAAGCAATGTTTAGAGCAAGATTACAACATGCTACAACATGCTACAGGAACATCAGGAAGCAATGTTTAGAGCAGGATTACAACATGCTACAGGAACATATCATGGCAAAGCAAGGCATGGCATGAAACTACTCAAAGCATATAACAAAAGTCCCTTACTGACCATAAGCCAAAAGGGATCAGAAAATACAATGGCAAGCATGTAAACATAGAAAGTTTTGTTAACAGATTCAGACACAGCAGAAAACTGGAACATGGCAAAAACAGAGTTACATAGGCATGTTTGCGAGCTCGATGCACTCACCACAAGGCATTGCATGAAAAACTAAGCATACACCCAGCAAGAAGACATGATAAATAAGCTAACCATGGCAAGAACACTCTCATAGCATGCATGGATCAAATATAACAACCTCGGCAAAATTCCTTAACACGTAAACAATCTTGTGCTAGTGCATTTACAAAACGGACAATGGTAGCAACATTGAGTCATGCTAAGGCGCTCCATAATTACAAACAAAGACATGGATGGATAGAGCATAACAATATATCCATAACATCCTTACTGAACATGCTCAAAAGAGGCATGGATCACTCTATAGCAACATGAATACATGGCATAAAAATATTATCAGGGAAAAGACTTAGAAGAATTCAAAGTCCTTGAAATCAGCAACATCACGAGAGCTATTTTGCATTCTTGTGCTAGTCACCACATTGATCACAAAAATACATGGCATACTCCCGTGTAAAGATGGCATTGCATAGCACAAAACACATGTAGGTCTCAAGTTCATAGGAGGCACACATTAAACATGGCAAAAATGACAAATGTCCATAATCTGTTAAGAAACAGGAACTAACATTACATAGCACTCTTGCAACAGCAATTAGGGCATCAAGATGAACTCAAATGAACATGGTGTAATGGAATGAAATGAAGTGCACATCCAGACGACCAACTTGATATGCTACACGCCCAAAACGGGGCTACGGATGCAAATTTATGATGTGATGAAGAATGCTAAAAATAATGCAGACTTAGACAGAAAACTGGGTCAACCCTAATTTCGGATCTAGATCTGGGGCGCGCTTCCCGAGGTCCATCGGAATCTCGCCGGAACAGTAGCTCGCCGGGTTCATAGATGAAGCAGGGGCTCGCCGGAGTAGCGAGAAGAAGTGGCCGGCGCGGGAGGACGTCGGGGCGCCGGAGAGGACGGATGGGGAGGCCAGCGAGGTGGACGGGGAGCGAGGCGGCGACCGGTGGCGGCGACGATCGGTGGCGGAGCGGAGGCGGCCGGCTGCGAGCTCCGGCGCGCGTGGGCGGCGAGGAGGCGGCGAGGGGCGGCGCGGTGAGAGCCGGGCAGCGGGGACGAACGGGCGCGGGCGGTGGCCGACTGGGCCTCAGGGGCCCGCCTCGGGCCTGGCGGGCCGGTGGCGATGTGGGGCACGGTGCCTCAGCGAACCAGGAGGCGCCAATTGGCAGCGGCGAGGGCGGCGGACATGTCTGTCCGGTGGAGAGGAAACGTCCGGCGGCGTGAGGGGAAGGTTAGGGTAGGGTTTGATCCGGGATTTCGGAGGAGAAGGCCTATTTATACATAGAAGGAGCTAGGAGACTCGAAATTGAGCATGGTTTTCGGTCACGCGATCGTGATCGAACGACCGAGATGATGGAGGAGTTTTAGATGGGTTTTGGGCCACTTTGAAGAGGTGTTGGGCTGCAACACACACGAGGCCTTTACGGTTCCTCGGTTAACCGTTGGAGTATCAAACGAAGTCCAAATGGCACGAAACTTGACAGGCGGTCTACCGGTGGTAAACCAAGGCTGCTTGGCAAGTCTCGATCCAATCCGAGAATGTTTAACACCCGCACACGAAAAGAGGTAAAAGGGGACACCGGAGGACGTAGGAGTGCCGGAATGCAAAACGGACAACGGGGAAAATGCTCGGATGCATTAGACGAACATGTATGCAAATGCGATGCACAAGATGACATGATATGAGATGCATGACATGGACAAAAGAAAAACGAAGACAAAACCAAACAACGAGGAATATCATAACTTAGTGCCGGAAATGGCAAGAGTTGGAATACAAATATGGCAGGTTACACCTCGCCACCGCCTGCCCGCTTTACCCCACCGCTCGTCGGAGCTGCCCGCCGCGCCGGACTTCGCCGGAGGTAGAACCGTTTGGTTTTTTTATAAAAAAACCGGTTCGGTTTTTTTAGAAACCCTAGTTTTTCTGGATAGATCGGTTCACCGGTTTTTCGCGGTTCAGTAACTTTGCGGACGTTCATTTTAACGAGTGGAGTTCGCTCATTCGTTTTAACGAACGGAGTTCGCTCGTTAGTAACAGACAACGAATGCTCGTTCGTTAGGCTCTTCGTCAGTTTTCATTTTCTCGGATTTTCCGCGATTATTTTCAAACGCGATTTCTGATCCGATTTTCGTTTTAGTTTATCGTTTCGCTCGTTTGTCGGAATCAGGCGATTCAAGCGCCTAGATCTTCGTCTCGAAACCCTCTTTCCGTTTAGCCAACTTGAACAATCTTTTGCTACTGTGAAATTTGACCTTAGTCCAGATTAGTAAACGGATCTTGTTTCTTTCACCGTTTGAGTTTCGTTGCTCCGTTTGATTTGATTCTTTTCGCAAACCGGAGTTCTTAAGTTGAACTTTCTGGTTAGATCTTCTTATTCGAGTTTATCCGTGTTTCTTTGCTTGATTGCTTACTTATGCTATTGTTTGTTTGCGATAGAACACCCGGAGTGCGAAGAGTGCTACTACGAATCCCTAGGTTTTGCGGATCATCAGCAAGGCAGGTAACACTTTGATCATACCCCTTTATCACCCAGTTATTAGGCATTAGTTCCAATCCCCAAACATTGCATGGTTAGGTTGTGATTTAACATGTGGGTTGGGAAGTAGTTGATGAGGTAGAACCTATTGCCCTGTTATTATCAAACCCTTTGGAGTTACTTCTACGAATTGCTTATATTGCTATGCTATGCTCGTAGACGTGGTTTGGGTGAGTGAAATCCATGACAGATGTGAGATGGTTAATTAATGGTTCAACTTAAGGTGGCAACTTGAATACACATCTGGGTGGATTGTTGGTTGGGCACCTGGGGAATCCAGTGTTGTCCTAGGATATCCCGGAGTACCCGTGTGATAATCCTACGGTCCGCCACCCAGGCTCAAAAGGGAACTGAGATATTTTCAAGCTAGATACTTCCGTGTGCAACCACAAGCTATTGTGGGCTCTAGCATAGTTGAGTAAGTTGTGTGAAGCTCCCGAAGATGTGGATCAGCAGGTAGAGGGATGTAGGTTTGGTATGGTCTGCCTGGAGTAAGGGGTTAATGCTTCTGAAAGACCGTGTCTCGGTCATCCGTTTCTCAAACACCATGTAGTGCGAGAAATCCAATGGAGGAGATCGAGTCCTGTGGGTAAAAGTGCGCAAACTGCTACCTCTTGAGCACTACGTTGGTTTTCCCCGAAGAGGAAGGGATGATGCAGCAAAGTAGCATAAGTATTTCCCTTAGTTTTTGAGACCCAAGGTATCAATCCAGTAGGAGGCTACGCGCGAGTCCCTCGTACCTGCACAAATCAAATAAATCCTCGCAACCAACGCGAATAGGGGTTGTCAATCCCTACACGGCCACTTACGAGAGTGAGATCTAATAGATATGATAAGATAATATTTTTGGTATTTTTGTGATAAAGATGCAAAGTAAAATAAAGGCAAAGTAAAAAGCAAAGGAAATAACTAAGTAGTATGAGATTAATATGATGAAGATAGACCCGGGGGCCATAGGTTTCACTAGTGGCTTCTCTCAAGAGAATTAGTATTCTATGGTGGGTGAACAAATTACTATTGAGCAATTGACAGAATTGAGCATAGTTATGAGAATATCTAGGCATGATCATGTATACAGGCATCACGTCCGAGACAAGTAGACCAACTCCTGCCAGCATCTACTACTATTACTCCACTCATCGACCGCTATCCAGCATGCATCTAGAGTATTAAGTTAAAAACAGAGTAACACCTTAAGCAAGATGACATGATGTAGAGGGATAAACTCATGCAATATGATGAAAACCCCATCTTGTTATCCTCGATGGCAACAATACAATACGTGCATTGATGCCCCTACCATCACTGGAAAAGGACACCGCAAGATTGAACCCAAAGCTAAGCACTTCTCCCATTGCAAGAAAGATCAATCAAGTAGGCTAAACCAAACTGATAATTCGAAGAGACTTGTAAAGATAACCAAACATACATAAAAGAATTCAGACAAGATTCAAATATTCTTCATAGATAGACTTGATCATAAACCCACAATTCATTGGTCTCAACAAACACACCGCAAAAAGAAGATTACATCGAATAGTTCTCAACAAGAAAGGAGGAGAACATTGTATTGAGATCCAAAAGAGAGAAGAAGCCATCTAGCTACTAACTATGGACCCGTAGGTCTTAGGTAAACTACTCACACTTCATCGGAGAGGCTATGGTGATGATGTTGAAGCCCTCCGTGATCGATGCCCCCTCCGGCGGAGCTCCGGAACAGGCCCCAAGATGGGATCTCGTGGATACAGAAAGTTGTGGCGGTGGAATTAGGTTTTTGGCTCTGTATCTGATCGTTTGGTGGTACGTAGATATATATAGGAGGAAGGAGTACGTCGGTGGAGCAATAGGGGTCCCACGAGGGTGGAGGGCGCGCCTGGTGGTGGTGGGCGTGCCTCCCAACCTTGTGGCCTCCTCTTTTGTGTCTTGACATAGGGTACAAGTCTCCTGGGTCTTGTTCGTTGAGAAAATCACGTTCCCAAAGGTTTCATTCCGTTTGGACTTCGTTTGAGATTCCTTTTCTTCAAAACCCTAAAACAGGCAAAAAACAGCAATTCTGGGCTGGGCCTCCGGTTAATAGGTTAGTCCCAAAAGTAATATAAAAGTGGATAATAAAGGCCAATAATGTCCAAAACAGTAGATAATATAGCATGGAGCAATCAAAAATTATAGATACGTTGGGGACGTATCACAAACCTCTGCAGAGTGTATAAACTAATCATGGTTAGACGTGTACCCGGTTATGGACATCTTGAGTATCTAGTACTTGGAGTATCATAAGTATCTCATCACTCTAAAATAATATTGTTGGGTTGTTAAATACTCTAATTGGGATTGAGTTGGAGGAACCTTCTCAATGATGTTTCAACTACCATGATAGTTAAATAAAATCTATTCCTTTGTTGTAGGGAAAAATGGCTTTTCGCAAAACTATAACCCTAGAATTTTCCACCAGCCAAATATGCATGTAGTTATAGCATTATTCTGTTCATCCTCTACTGTGTTACCTTGACATCATATTCCATGTGCTGACCCGTTTCCGGGCTGCAACGTATTATGTTGCAGACTTTTCAAACGAGGAGTAAGGTTCGTTAGGTCGTTGCCGTGCAGCTCAGCTAAGCCGTTGGAGTTGATGGACTCACTTTATCTTCCAAGCCTTTCGTTGTTATCGTATTAGATGGCCTTAAGCCATATTTATTCTAATAAGTTCTCCTTTGAGACATTCGATGTGATAAGTGTGTGATTGCTACTCTGTTATAAATCCTCGAGTACTGTGTTTGTCAGCATTACTGATCCTGGTATGACACTGAAGCACATAGACTTTACCGTTTGAGGTCGGGTCGCTACCAGATGGTATTAGAGCACACGCTGAGTGTAGGACACGACCACTAAGCTAAAGCCCTAGATCACTATTCTCTTCTCATTTCTGACTCCTCTCCATTTTCTACTCTTTAGGATGGCAGACGCAAGGAACAAGTTTGCACAACCGGATGAAGAAGACCTTTTGGACAACACTTGAAGGAAGTCACTAGGTACCTGAACATTGGAATACCAAGCTTCACCGGGACTTACAACGCCACTTTACCAGAAGAGAAGCGATGGATGATTCAAGTTCAAGTTCCAGGAAGGACATTCACGCCAGTCACTAAGCCCATAGAGTTTTCCTTCGATGCACCAACCTGGAGTCTAGGAAAGAGTATGGCAGCTCACATCACCATGGGACGCATTGGAGAAGTCTGCAACAAGGATCTTAAGGACACTATCTATCAGATATGTGGGCGCCGAGATGAGAAATGGGAGATGATCAACACCAAGAAGGACATGTCCATTGCAGCTCTCATCCAGGAGTTAAACCAGCATATTCGACGCTAGGAGAATCAGATGTGTGCAGACATGATAGATTTGAAGAAGGCGAAGACAAGGATCATCGAGCTGGAAGAAGAACTCAAGTCTACACGCGATGGATATGAGCAGGAAATTGCAATACTATTGGAGAAGAATGACTACCTGATAAATAAAATCGGAGTATTCATGGGAGACCCCACGCCGGGAGGAGAGGACAACGATTCCACTTGCCCAGAGAACTACATCATAATCGATGACACCGACTCCGACCCTAGTGATGATGACTTGGAAGACGAAGCTGGAGCAGACATCATGGAGTCTTCCACCGATCAAAATTTCTAGATGACCACCAAATGATAGTAGTATTCCCCCATGTATATAGTAGTAGTTGAGCACTTTTACAATAGTTCTAGACCGTTTATATGCCCTTGCTTGATTGATTGAGTGAAATGACCGTGTTTATCTCATGTGCATATGCGTAGTGCTTTCTCACTAGACCCCTTTTGTATTCTAATCTCTCCCCTCTAAACCTACCAGATGCCTCCAAGACGTGACACCAGATTTGCCTTCCCGCCAGAGCTCACTCAGTTGATCCAGCACAGAATACCCTGATGCAGTTGTTAGTTCAGAACCAAGGCAACAACAATAACAACAACAATAATCCACCGCCACCACCACTAGTTGATAACCTAGCCCATTTACTGAGGTTGCAGCCGCCCGTGTTTTCCAGTAGCACCGAGCCCATAGTAGTAGATGATTGGCTCCGTAGGATTGGAAGGGAGCTAACCACTACAGGATGTACCGATGCTAAGACGGTGTGTTTTGCCGCACATCAGTTGGATGGACCAGCAGCCTCATGGTGGGAGAATTACACTGTCACCTACCCTATAGCCATTGTTACATGGGATCAGTTTCAGCAAGCTTGCCGTTCAGCCCATGTCGCAACTAGAGCTATGAGTATGAAGAAACGTGAGTTTCGCAACCTAGGCCAGGGGAACCGTACTGTGGCTCAGTACGCGGATGAGTTTAGCAAGTTATCTCATTATGCCCCTGATGATGTGGCCATAGATGCCGCAAAGGAGGAGAAGTTTATGGAAGGGCTGAATGATGAGATGAGCATGTAGTGATGGTAGCAACATTCAACAACTACTAGGAGTTGGTAGATAAGGCTCTTATGATTGAAGGGAAGCGACAGCAGATTGGGAGCCGTAAGAGGAAGTATGGACAAGGAAGGTATAATTCAGGAGCTCAGCAGAAGCCTCGCATAATCCCGAACTCGGGAGGATTTGTTCATAACCATGGAAGCCACACCCATAATGGAGGAAATAACCATAATCATACTAGCCCAAGGAATGGGAATGGGAATGGAGCAAGCAACAATCAGAACCGCTCCAATCCAGCCACACCCGCAAAGAGAGACCTAAGCCACGTTACTTGTTTCAAGTGCGGGAAGATTGGACACTATGCCATGGAGTGCCCTGAAGCGAAGAATGGAAACGGCAATGGAAGCGCTGGGAAGAAGTCCAATCCATTCAACAAAGGACAAGTGAACCACGTTAACGTGGAGGAGGTTGAAGAGCAGCTAGACGCAGTTATAGGTAAGCTTTTGGTTAAGTCTTTTACCACCCTTGTTCTTTTTGATACTGGTGCATCACATGCATACATATCAAGGGAATTCGTGGACAAGTTTAAACTACCAACCCAAACCCTTTGGACCCATCTGTTAGTACGTTCACCTGGAGCAGAGTATATGGCTAGTCGATGGTGCGACCAGATACCCGTAACCATTGGTAGCCATGTTTTTCCATCCGATCTAATAATCTTGGAGTCATAAGGATTGGATGTGATATTAGGAATGGATTGGATGTCAAAGTATGGAGGAAGCATTGACAGTGCTAGTAAGTCAATTTGTCTCACCACCCCGGAGGGAAAAAGGATCAAGTATGTATCTAGGCATGCGCCAAGGAGTAGCCAATTAAATACCCTCACAGGAGTTGTTCAGGAGGAAGTGCCTGTAGTCAAGGAATACCCGGATGTTTTTCCAGAAGAGTTACCAGGCATGCCACCGGATCGAGACATCAAGTTTTTGATAGAGTTATTGCCAGGCACCGGGCCTATATCAAAGAGACCACACCGGATGCCCGCAAATGATTTGGAGGAGATTAAGAAACATATCAAGGAGTTACAGGAGAAAGGTTACATTCGACGGAGCTCATCACCGTGGGGAGCCCTAGTGCGTTTGGTCGAGAAGAAGGATAAGTCCCTAAGAATGGTTGTTGATTATCGTGCGTTAAATGAGGTGACGATCAAGAACAAATACCCACTGCCAATGATCAATGATTTGTTCGACCAGTTGCAAGGAGCCAAGGTGTTTTCAAAAATTGATCTGCGATCTGGATATCACCAGCCGAAGATACGAGAGAAGGACATACCAAAGACAACATTCACCACACGATACGGGTTGTATGAATATACGGTCATGTCGTTTGGACTGACTAACGCCCCTGCCTACTTCATGAGCATGATGAACAAAGTGTTCATGGAATATTTGGATAAGTTTGTTGTGGTGTTCATTGATGATATAATGGTATACTCGAAGAATGAGGAGGAGCACAAAGAGCATTTGCGTTTAGTTCTCGCGAAACTCAGGGAACATCAGTTGTATGCCAAGTTCAGCAAAGGCGAGTTTTGCTTGAAGGAAGTTGGATTCCTTGGACATGTTATATTAGGAGAAGGTATAACAGTAGATCCCACGAAGGTGCAGTCAGTCACTGAATGGTTGGCACCCACTTCAGTTAGCGAGATCCGTAGTTTTCTTGGACTCACAGGATACTATCGGAGATTCATTGAGAATTTTTCCAAGATTGCGAAGCCAATGACAGAGTTATTGAAAAAGGATACCAAGTTTAAATGGATGGAAGAATGTGAGGCGAGTTTTCAGGAGTTAAAGAAACGCTTGACTACAGGCCCAGTGCTAATTCTGCCATATATACGCAAGGATTTCCAAGTGTACTGCGACGCTTCTCGCCTAGGACTTGGAAGTGTGCTTATGCAGGACGGAAGAGTTGTTTCGTATGCCTCACGACAACTAAAACCGCACGAATTGAATTATGCCACGCATGATTTGGAGTTAGCAGTCGTACTGCATGCGTTAAAGACTTGGATGCATTACCTTATTGGAAATCGTTGTGATGTGTACACGGATCATAAGAGTTTGAAGTACATTTTCACACCGAAGGAGCTGAACCTTAGACAAAGGACATGGTTGGAGCTTATAAAAGATTATGACATGAAGCTTCACTATCATCCAGGCAAGGCCAATGTCATAGCAGATGCCTTGAGCCGGAAGAGTTATGCTAATACCCTAGTGAGCACGGGATTGCCAAAGGAGTTAGCAGAGGATCTCAGGGAACTTTGATTGGAGATTGTTCCTAGAGGATTTGTTGCAACAATAGAAGTGCAGTCTACATTATTAGGAAAGATTCGGGAAGCTCAGAAGGATGACAAAGAGGTTGCCGACATAAAAGAGAGAATGAGCGAAGGATAGGCCAAAGGGTTTCGTCAGGATGAGCATGACACCTTATGGTTCGAGGACCGTGTTTATGTGCCCAATAACACAGAGATCGGGAAGTTAATACTTCAGGAGGCTCATGACTCACCATACTCGATACACCCTGGAAACACCAAGATGTATTTGGATTTGAAGGAGTATTTCTGGTGGACTGGTATGAAGAAGGATATTGCCGAGTATGTAGCCGTATGTGATGTATGTCAGAGAGTGAAGGCTGAGCATCAAAAGCCAGTAGGATTGTTACAGCCTATGCGATACCCGAATGGAAGTGGGATAAACTTGGCATGGATTTTATCACCGGATTACCCAAAACCAAATCAGGATATGATTCTATATGGGTAGTAGTTGATCGCTTGACCAAAGTGGCTCACTTTATCCCAGTGAAAACCACATATACAAGTGCAAACTTGGCCAAGATATATATGACCAGGATTGTATGTCTACATGGAGTTCCAAGGACCATCGTATCAGATAGAGGGACACAGTTTACTTCAAAGTTTTGGCATCAGCTGCACCAAACTTTGGGGACAAGGTTGGAGTTCAGTACAACATTCCACCCGCAGACAGATGGACAGACCGAGAGAGTCAACCAGATTCTGGAGGATATGTTGAGAGCCTATGCACTAAACTATGGATCTAGTTGGGATGACAATTTGCCCTACGCAGAGTTCTCATACAACAACAGCTATCAAGCTAGTCTGAAGATGGCACCGTTCGAAGCCTTGTACGGACGAAGGTGCAGAACACCGTTGATGTGGGATGAAGTCGGAGACCGACAATTTTTTGGACCAGATCTTCTCAAAGATTCTGAAGAGAAAGTTAAGTCGATCAGAGATAGACTGAAGATAGCTCAGTCCAGGAAGAAGAGTTATGCAGATTCAAAATGCAAGGAAATAACCTATGAAATTGGAGATAGAGCATATCTGCGAGTGTCACCCCTTCGAGGAGTGAAACGTTTTGGAGTTAATGGAAAATTAGCCTCGAGATTTGTAGGACCGTATCGAATTTTGGAACGTATGGGAGAAGTTGCCTACAAGTTGGAGTTGCCTAAAGGACTGTTAGGAGTTCATGATGTATTTCATGTTTCACAGCTGAAGAAGTGTCATGCCGAGATGGCCGACAAACCGTTAAGAGATACAATACCCTTGGAGGCGATTCAGTTGGACAGTGATTTGACCTACGAGGAGAAGCCAGTCAGGATTCTCGAATTTGCCAGCCCAGTCACCCACAGCAAGGTTATCAAGTTTTGCAAAGTTCAGTGGAGCCACCATACCAAGGATGAAGCCACCTGGGAACGAGAGGATGATCTTCGCAAGGACCACCCACACCTATTCTCAAGCCAACCCGAATCTCGAGGGCGAGATTCATCTTAAGGGGGTAGGTATGTAACATCCCAAATTTTCAATTTGGAATGTTATACGTAGATCATCCATGCATATCATATTTTATTGCATTTCGTTTTGCGATCCTCTAAATCCTAAGCAACTCAAGGACCTTCGGAGAGAGTTGGGAATTTCCCTGTTTTCATATTTGAGTTTTATCAAATACTGAAACGAGGATTTTTGGTTTTAACTATTTTTCTCTCTGAAAATATTTCATATTAAAATATATGAGAGGAGATAATATGATTTCTCCAAAATAAATGAAATATTGGAGGGAAAATATTAAAATCAAATATTTGTTTTTATTCGGATTTTATTATTATTTTATTTGAATTAGAAAAATTGCATATTTTTCAAAGTTGCATTTTAGGGCCAAGAAAATGTTCATCTCGTTCTAAATATTTTATTTAGATGGCAAAAATTTGTTTTGGCATTTTTATATCTTTATTTTATTTTCTAGGATTTTTTTAGTTTTTGCGGAATTATTTTAAAAAAAAGTCGCGCAGTGGCCAACTGGGCCGAAGCCCAGCCGCTGGCCCGCTTCCCGGCTGCCGTCTCCTAGCGGGAGACCGCCGCTGCGCCGCCAACGAACCTGAGTCCGACCGGGACTCCGTTTCCCCTGCGCCTTGCCCCCTCCTCCAAGCCGCCACCCCGCCCCTCTTTATAAGCCGCCGCCCCCGCCACCAAGAGGCCCAAGCGGCCGCACACCGCCTCCGCAAGCCGCCGCACCCCGCCGCCTCCCTTGCCACGCCGCGCCGCTGCCGCTTGCCCTCGTCATCGTCGCCGCCCCTCGCCGGAGCCGCGCCGACGCCGTCTGCCCTCGCCGCTGCCTGCTCGCGTTGCCTCGCCGCTCGCCAGACTTGCCCGCCGGGCCGGACTTCGCCGGAGATAGAACCGTTCAGTTTTAAAAAAAACCCGGTTCGGTTTTTTTAGAAACCCTGGTTTTTTTGGATAGATCGGTTCACCCGTTTTTCACGGTTCAGTAACTTTGCGGACGTTCGTCGGTACGTTCGTTTTAACGAACGGAGTTCGCTCATTAGTAACAGACAATGAATGCTTGTTCGTTAGCATGTTCGTCAGTTTTCTTTTTCTCGGATTTTCCGCGATTATTTTCAATCCCGATTTCTGATCTGATTTTCGTTTTAGTTTATCTTTTCGCTCGTTTGTCACAATCGGGCGATCCAAGCGCCTAGATCTTCATCTCGAAACCCTCTTTCCGTTTAACCAACTTGAACAAGCTTTTGCTACTGTGAAATTTGACCTTAGTCCAGATTAGTAAACGGATCTTGTTTCTTTCGCCGTTTGAGTTTCGTTGCTCCGTTTGATTTGATTCGTTTCGCAAACCGGAGTTCTTAAGTTGAACTTTCTGGTTAGATCTTCTTATTCGAGTTTACCTATGTTTCTTTGCTTGATTTCTTATGTATGCTATCGTTTGTTTGCGATAGAACTCCCGGAGTGTGAAGCATGCTACTACGAATCCCTGGGTTTTGCGGATCATCAGCAAGGCAAGTAACACTTTGATCATACCCCTTGATCACCCAGTTATTATGCATTAGTTCCAATCCCCAAACATTGCATGCTTAGGTTGTGATTTAACATGTGGTTTGGGAAGTAGTTGATGAGATAGAACCTATTGCCCTGTTATTATCAAACCCTTGGGAGTTACTTCTATGAATTGCTTATATTGCTACGCTATGCTCGTAGACGTGGATTGGGTGAGTGAAATCCATGACAGATGTGAGATTGTTAATTAATGGTTCAACTTAAGGTGGCAACTTGAATACACATCTGGGTGGATTGTTGGTTGGGCACTTGGGGAATCCAGTGTTGTCCTAGGATATCATGGAGTACCCATGTGATAATCCTACGGTCCGCCACCCAGGCTCAAAGGGAACTAAGATATTTTCATGCTAGAGACTTCCGTATGCAGCCACAAGCTATTATGGGCTCTAGCATAGTTGAGTAAGTTGCGTCTAGCTCCCGAAGAGGTGGATCAGGAGGTAGAGGGATGTAGGTTTGGTATGGTCTGCCTGGAGTAAGGGGTTAATGCTTCTGAAAGACTGTGTCTTGGTCATCCATTTCTCAAACACCATGTAGTGTGAGAAATCCAACGGAGGAGATCGAGTCTTGTGGGGAAAAGTGCGCAAACCTCTGCATAGTGTATAAACTAATCATGGTTAGCCGTGTCGCCGGTTATGGACATCTTGAGTATGTAGTACTTGGAGTATCATAAGTATCTCATCACTCTAAAATAATATTGTTGGGTTGTTAAATACTCTAATTGGGATTGAGTTGGAGGAACCTTCTCAATGATGTTTCAACTACCATGATAGTTAAATAAAATCTATTCCTTTGTTGTAGGGAAAAATTGGCTTTTCGCAAAACTGTAACCCGAGAGCTTTCCACCAGCCAAATATGCATGTAGTGATAGCATTATTATGTTCTTGCTCTATTGTGTTACTTTGCCAGCATATTCCATGTGCTGACCCGTTTTCGGGCTGCAACGTATTATGTTGCAGACTTTTCAGACGAGGAGTAAGGTTCGTTAGGTCGTTGCCGTGCAGCTCAGCTATGCCGTTGGAGTTGATGGACTCACTGTATCTTCCAAGCCTTTCGCTGTTATCGTATTAGATGGCCTTAAGCCATATTTATTGTAATAAGTTCTCGTTTGAGACATTCGATGTAATAAGTGTGTGATTGCTACTCTGTTATAAATCCTCGAGTACTATGTTTGTCAGCATTACCGATGTAGGGATGACACTGAAGCACAGAGACTTGACCATTTGAGGTCGGGTCGCCACAGGACGTAATTCTTCTGTGCAACAATGAGGATAATCCTCAAGTTATGGACCCAGTCCGTGTAATTGCTAACATCATCTTTCAACTTAGCTTTTTCTAGGAACACATTAAAATTCAACGGAACAACAGCACGGGCCATCTATCTACAACAACATAGACATGCAAAATACTATCAAGTACTAAGTTCATGATAAATTAAAGTTCAGTTAATCAAATTACTTAAGAACTCGCACTTAGATAGACATCTCTCTAATTTTCTAAGTGATCACGTGATCCATATCAACTAAACCATGTCCAATCATCACGTGAGATGGAGTAGTTTTCAATGGTGAACATCACTATGTTGATCATATCTACTATATGATTCACGCTTGACCTTTCGGTCTCCAGTGTTCCGAGGCCATATCTGCATATGCTAGGCTTGTCAAGTTTAACCTGAGTATTCCGCGTGTGCAAAACTGGCTTGCACCTGTTGTATGTGAATGTAGAGCTTATCACACCCGATCATCACATGGTGTCTCGGCACGATGAACTGTAGCAATGGTGCATACTCAGGGAGAACACTTATACCTTGAAATTTAGTGAGAGATCATCTTATAATGCATCAAGGATAAACATCACATGCAATCAATATAAGTGATATGATATGACCATCATCATCTTGTGCCTTTGATCTCCATCTCCAAAGCACCGTCATGATCACCATCGTCACCGGCTTGATACCTTGATTTCCATCGAAGCATCATTGTCGTCTCGCCAACTATTTCTTCTACGACCATCGCTACCGCTTAGTGATAAAGTAAAGCAATTACATGGCGATTGCATTTCATACAATAAAGCGACAACCATATGGCTCCTGCCAATTGCCAATAACTATGTTACAAAACATGATCATCTCATACAATAAAATTTAGCATCATTTCTTGACCATATCACATCACAACATGCCCTGCAAAAACAAGTTAGACGTCCTCTACTTTGTTGTTGCAAGTTTTACGTGGCTGCTACGGGCTGAGCAAGAACAGTTCTTACCTACGCATCAAAAAACCACAACGCGGTATAGTGATTGCTTTTTGATCTTCAGAAAGAACTATGTTCATTGAATCCGATTCAACTAAAGTTGGAGAAATAGACATGAAAGTGCTAGTTATCGACTAGAGGGGGGGTGAATAGGCAATTTTTATGGAAGTCTTCAAAACATGGGCGTTTCGAAGACAAACTATAGAAATGAACCTATAACCATGTAGTGGAAGGTAGACTACACTAGACAAGCCATAGTCAAGTATTCAATGAAGTGAGAGCACGAAGACTAATAGCAACTAGGCATTATGGATCAGGATGGAAGATAGTATGAAACCAATCTGAACAAACAGTCACATAGTGAAGACAAATGGACAACGCAAACAGGCAATGACTTCACAAGGACCAACTATAAATAAAGATATGGGAAGGATAGAACCAGTGGCTTGTTGAAGACAATGATTTGTTGGACCAGTTCCAGTTGTTGTGACAACTGTACGTCTGGTTAGGGAGGCTGGGATTTAACTCAAAAGATTGTGTCTTCACCTTATTCCCCTTGATCTAAGGACACCCAGTCCTTGCCCAATCACTCTGGTAAGTCTTCAAGGTATACTTCCAAACCTTCACAGACTTCGTTCACCGGCGATCCACAATGACTCTTGGATGCTCAGAACGCGACGCCTAACCGTCTAGAGGATTCACAGTCCTCAAGTGTAACAAGTCTTCAGATCACACAGACAGGAAGACTTGAGTGATGCCTAACACTCTTTGGCTCTGGGTGTTTAGGGCTTTGTCCTCGCAAGGATTTCTCTCTCAAAGACTTTGAGGTGGGTTGCTCTCAAGCGACAAAAGCCGTGCACTAACTCTGAGCAGCCACCAATTTATGGTGTAGGGGGTGGGCTATTTATAGCCACTAGGCAACCCGACCTTATTTGTCCGAAATGACCCTGGGTCACTAAGGAACTGACATGTGTTCTAACGGTCAGATTTCAAACACACGCATCAACTTACCTTGGGCTATAAGTAAAGCTGACTTCTCCAGCTATGGATAAGTTTTGCCCTCATTGTCTTCACTCGAAGACATAGGATTTTGATTAAGCATCACTTTAGTCACTCTGACTTTGTTCACTGGGACCCCACTTAACAATACGGTGGTTCCTATGACTCAACAGAGAAGAAAAGGAAACAATGAAGCAACTAAGTCTTCGCACTCCATAGTCTTCATGCAATGTCCTCTCTTGTCATAGTCTTCAATGTGAATGTCTTCACATACCACCTTTGTCTTCAATGTCTTCATACATTTTTGGGGGTCATCTCCGGTAGGTAAATCGAATCAATGAGGGACTACTACCCATGTTATCCTGCAATTCTCACAAACACATTAGTCCCTCAACCAGGTTTGTTGTCAATACTCCTAAACCAACTAGGGCTGGCACTAGATGCACTTACAATCTCCCCCTTTTTGGTGATTGATGACAAACTGGTTGAAGCTTTCAACAGGGATAAAAGTATGTGAAAATGTAAATGATTTAGGTATTGTCTTCGTAAGTAGCAGAAAGGCTCCCCCTGAAGATGTGCATATAAGTATTTTTCTTTTGAATGCAAATGCACATGGCAGGTTGTACTTGCGGAGCTCCTCTTCTAATTATGAAGAAAATTTATCATGCATGAAAGGATATAACGAAGATAATGACATGCATAATGAAAAATGGACGTCTGCAAAATGACTTTGCGCGGAATTTATCGTCGCACATGCGGAATTTATCATCGCATCACATAGTGTCGAAAAGGTAGCAGACGACCATCAAGTTTAAGTGTTACAACTCAAAAGAACCAAATTTATCGAAAGCGAGAGTTGTAAGCACTTGGCAAATGTAGCAAAAGTATAGCAACCACCCATATGGACCCGCTTGAAGACTATCAACTCATATGCTTCTCCCCCTTTTGTCAGTAATTATCAAAAAGGTTTGAAGACATAGAGCTTGCTAATAGTTCCCATGAGGATTAGGCGATGAAGCAGGGTTGTCATTGAGGTTTGGTGGTGCAGACGAACTTGGTGCAATGTCGATACACGCCGAAGTTGGAGGTGGTGAGGTAGCATGATCTTGATAATCTATGATTCTGGCATTAACAGTTGCAGCTGAGGAAGAATAGTCAGAGTCTTCAAGTGAGGGAGTCCAATGCAAGTGAGCATTCCTCAGAAGAGTTGAGTCAAACTTGAATCTCTCTGTGAAGCCATCGTCTTGAAGATCAGCTTCAGCACTGAGTAACGTCAAACTCTTCCAAGACCTCCGACAGGTTTCATGTGTAACAAAGGCATTCTTGGTGGCAAGATTTCGAATGCGATTGACATCCACCAAGAGGCTTTGCATCTGACACTTAAGCCAGTCATGATGCTTATCCTGTTTCTGATGTAGAGCGACGAGAAGCTCTCGGCCATTGAGAACATGAGATTGCTTCTGAGGCCTTTGGGTGATGGTACTTGCAGTGGCTTCAGTTTGGGTGCGAGGGGCACGTGTATTGCCAGCCAAGGGATAAACACGAGAAACAGCCTGAACTCCTTCAATGGGCTGGGTGAAGCTTTGATGATTGACATTGTGGATATAAATTGGCTCCTTTGCAGGCTCTGGGTAAATGTCTTCGACAGATAGATCAACCTCTGGCAAGAATATAAGGTGATTGCGCGCAGACGGCTGATAGTTGATAGCAGAGTGAAGCTTGATGAGGCGCATTACCCATGGAGCATAGAACTTTAGACCAAAGATATGGGAGCCAGATGCAGCCAATTGCATGATGAATAAGTCTTGAGCATTGAAGCTGATGCCATTGAAGATATAGAAAACCATTGTCTTCATTGCTCCTTCAAGCTTCGTTGTAGGAGAATGTCCTTTGACCGGCCAGAGAGTTTGCCTGATAATATGATAAATGGTGCGGGGAAGATACTCTAGATCTTCAACAAAGAACTCCTTAGAATAGTCACCGTCTTGTGGCAGTGGCTTCATCATGCTCAGCATTTGGCTCATATTTGGCTCTGGCTTCTGGAAGATGCTTTCCAACGCATTCTGGTGTAGCTGACAACCTAGTTCATAATGTTCGCCAGGAGTGGGCAGGGCAGTAAGCTCAATGATGTCTTGGGCTTTAGCTTCATGGTGTACATCACCTGTCATCCACTCAAGGATCCAAGTCTTCGGATCCCTGTTATAGCCCTGAATGTGAAGGATAGCGTGGAATTGTAGCAGAAGCTCTTCATTCCAATGTTCTTTGGCAGTCACAAACTGGAGAAGGACAACATCTCTGAAGCAGTCAAGGAAAGACTTGGCGTGAAACACATTGGCGCTCTTCTCCTTCTGGAACACTTGACAAAGTGACATGTGGCCTTGGTCCTTTGCGAAGCCTGCAGAGTGTGGGTGACGCCTTTGGAGAGGGAGTTGGCTGGGACACAAAGTCATCGTATTCAAGCACCAAAGTGGTGACTTGAGGTGGGGGAGTACTTGGGGAGTCTTCTTGATGGGGGGAGTGTTGGGGATATAACTATCAGTTATGACCCGCCCAGGAGGGGCCAGGTCAACCCCAATGGCGGGTTACACAAGAAGCCCAGTAAACATTAAGATGATAGTTTATCAAATCTTGTAGAAGGCCCAAAGGCCTAGAGGTGGCTTCAGGCCCAATAGAGTAAACCGCTGTATGTAAGGAAAGACTTGTAAAGAAAGGCATATAAGATAAGTCACCGAGCTGGACACGATTTATGAGCCGACCGGGACTCTGTAGGCCACCAGGCGTCAACCCATGTATATAAGGGGACGACCCATTGTTGGCTTAGGGCAAGAAACAAGAGATCGAGAACCAAGCCGGCGAGTTAAGCCTCTTGGTGATCGAAACCCCAGCAATACCAACACAACTAGACGTAGGCTTTTACCTTCATCGTAAGGGGCCGAACTAGTATAAAACCTCTCGTGTCCTTTGTCCCCATTAACCCCTTTAAGCTACCTAGTTGCGATGGCCCTACGACTAAGTCCTTTCACTAGGACATCTGCCGTGACACTTCCAGGACAGTTGGCGCCCACCATGGGGCCCGCGCACGGTGGATTTGAGTTCTTAAAGGGCAACTTCGAAGGGCTCAAGGGATACGCTGTGGGCCGGATGACCAAGAGTTGTTGCGGCAAGCTCTACATAGACGAAAAAGGCTGGGGCCCCGAGGCCAGCTCAATTGAGTACGGGTACCGGGTCCCCTTTGGCAGAATTCACGTCTTCAATGGCCGGATCGGCGAGTCAGGACCTGAGCTGGATATCCACACCAACCTCATCGAGACGGCTCAGCACGCGAGGACCACCCGTGTTCAATCTGTCGTGAAGCATGCTTTCGTGGGCTGCATCCACGGCGGTGAATACTCTGAAGGATCGATGGAGGCGCTAAGACGACCATCTGTTCTGACGCTACATCATCAACAGGTGAGACGGACTCGTTTTATCAGCTGCAGGATGGCATGCTCGGGGGTTGTTCCGAAGGCAACAGTATTCTGGACCCCCTTGAGCCGCCGAATTGGGCCGGGGTCTTCAAGGCAGGGACACAGCCCGGACAGAACTCCACAGCAGCGGCAGCAACAACCACCGGGTCGGCTGCCGCCGGGTCAGGAGACCCCGCGCGCCCCCCGGCTCAGATTCTGACAGACCTCATGGATAAATTTCAGGATCGGATTTTCGGGATATAAATTTCCCAGAAAATGGCCCTTGTGCTCACCAGCCCCAGGATTACTGTTAGCTGATGAGGCACCAACTTGATACAGAAACTCCAAGCAAAGTACATCATATGTAGTACAAGACCATTCTGGCCTATGAGTACAGCAAAAAGGTTTCTAGTGGTTGATGGTGGAAGCGGTTTGCGGATCTTCAGCGTCTATGGGACTCCATTTCCCACAGGAACAGCTGACCAGGATAACTCCTATCTTCGCGAGGCTTCTATCACCATTGCGTAGGTTCCGGGGCTGTCATCACAACGCTCCTCTCCAGGCAAGAAATCTGGCCAAGACAAAGCCAGGGACAAGACAGTGAGTACTTTGAATGTACTCGCAAACATTAAGAACACAGGTATAATATAGCCACTGATAATCATGTTTTGAAATATTCTATGATCATTTCGTCAATTATGAAATAAGGTTCATGATGCACGCAAGCAGATCATTCAAATAAAACATGAGTAAACCATCAAGGAGTAGAAATGGAAAGCACCGATCGGGTGTCTGAAGCGACGCCTCGAAAGGATAATAATATGAAGCATGCCTCAGTCGGGTGTCTGAGCGACACCACATAAAGGGCTTATATATAAAAGGAATAACAAGCATGCCACAATCGGGCGTCTATGCGACACCACATAAAGGGCTTATAAGTAAATGAAATAACAAGCATGCCACAGTCGGGCGTCTGAGCGACACCACATAAAGGGCTTATAAGTAAATGAAATAACAAGCATGCCACAGTCGGGCATCTGAGCGACACCACATAAAGGGCTTATATATAAAAATAATCACAGTGAATATCCAGGAGGTAGAACCATCCCATGGATACTCATTGGTTCAAATAATACAAATGATTAGTCCACAATAATAATAATCATAATCATCATATGTCACAAATCATAATTAATGTTCTTGTTTAGTAGTTTTTCCTCCGAAGACCGACACTAAGACCGACACTTGACCTATCCTGGACTGTAGTCCTTAACCATGGACACGGCTATTCGAATAGGTATAATATCTCTGCAGAGTGTGTACTCTTTACCCACTAACAACGGATTCCTTTAGTCCATCGGGACTAATTCCGTCTACGGTCTTTCATTCGAAAACACACATGACCGCACACACCAGCTTAACTTACCGGTGTCTGGAATCACCCACGACACCTGTCAAGCGAAACTCTAAGTGGGGAGGCTAAAACCTCGCTTAGCATGGGATCAAACTTATATCGCGCGGTCTAAGGGGTGCCCCCCTCTCGGTCCCAACCGGAAACACCCATGCCCCCGGACCAGGTGGCATGCCTACCGGATGCAGCCGGTATCTTCCACCATGGCCTCTCTGTACGGCGTGTGCTAGGACAGGGGTTGACAATTTACTGAACCGTACCCTACCTACGGCAGGGACAAGTGGCAGCACGAAACAAGTATGGGGGGTTACTGGAACAAGACTCGGTCTACGGCCGACTCAGGAGGTTTAAGCATTCCTGCGTGGTTAGCTTAGGAATTATATTTCACATCCAGCAGACAAAACCACCTCTCATCATACCTCCACATGCCCCACCGGTCATAATCGTCTCGACGAGGGACAATCTCGTGTCTACCCAAGACAGAGGCTTTCCCGGATCCTTCCCGATAGGCATGAGAGGCATATGAGGGGGATTTCTATCACAAACATATCAAATGCCAATAGCATGAAATCATCAATATGCACTATGATTATGATCGTATCATCGCATAGAATAACGAAATCTCCGAGACAAGATGGGGTTGCAACCATATCAACAATGCAAGACAATAATATGCCAGGGTTCAGAATGCTTGCCTTCAAGTTGTGGAATGGCAGGGTGCATTCCAAAACTTTTGAAAGTTTTCTTCTCCCTCTCCATAATCCTATTTTAAGTAAATTTGAATTAACACAGACTTTAAAAACAGTACAAAAAAATTGTTTGGAAAATTCTGAAATAAATATGAAAATAAATTAGACAATATTTGGGAAACAATAGAAAAAGAATCAAGTCATTTGGATTTATATTTAAAAAGATATAACTAGTCAAAGTTTCAGTCAAACTCTGATTTTAAAATAAAACAGAAAAAAGAAAATGTTTTGATGAGAATATGCTTTCGAAGCAGGGGAGATGTACTTTAGGATTTTGGGCTTCCACTTAAAACCACGCGAGCTGGCTCGGGTCACTGACAGTGGGTCCAAGGGGCCCACTGGTCAGGTTTGACCAGTCGTTGCCCGCCTCCTTCTTCCTCTGTCCGAGCCGATGCGGGGCTCCGGTGATCAACGTCGGTGAACGGCGGCTTCCCGCGGGCTCCGGAGTGTAGGGATGGATCCGCCAGACTGGGGCGGTCCTCCCGGTGGTTGTTGGGTCGGTCGGGGTGGAGGGAGTCGCCGGCGGCGAGCTCCGCGGCGGAGGAAGCTTCAGGTGGAATTGGGGTTCTGGGCTGCGGTGGTTCCTCGTCGCAGCTGAGGGCTTGGGCGGCTCCGTAAGATCAAGGGGAAGAGGACGGTGGCTCTGGAGGGGCAGGGGAGGCTCTGGTTGTGACTGGATGGACCGGAGGGCGGCGGCGGCTGTACTGGCCGGAGATAGGGGAGACGGCCTCCCGCCGTTGATTGCGGGCTAGGGGAGCTCCGGAGGGTTGGCTTGTGGTTTCCTGAGGGCCTAGGCAATCTCGGGAGTCCTTTTATAGTTTAACGAGGTCGGTTCCGCGGCCTTGGATAAGAATGCCGGCAAACCGCCATTCTGTTCCTACAGGGGTGACTTGGCAGCGACGAGCGCTTGCAAACAAGCTTGAGGATGAACTCGGACTGCTCCAGAGGGAAGCTGGCGCACTTGTGTGGCTCAGGCGGCGCGGTCCATGGCAGAGGTTGCTGTGGCCGCCCGCTTGCTGCCATGGCCGACCTGACGGCGGCGCTATAGGGTGCCAGGAGGGGGCCAGGGCGGCTCTGCGGTGAGGGAGGGGTCGGGCATGCTGGCTTTGCGAGGGGGTGGCCAGAACAAGCGCGGGGAGGCGGTAGTGGGGACGCGGAGACTCGGTGCGCACGCATGCAAAACGTGCGTTCTAGGCAATGCCAGCGCACACATGTCAGGTGTTTGGCAAAATGCCAAGTCATCCTAGAGGATTAGGATGAGTCTGAGGATTAGCAGGCCTGGGTTAGGGTTAGCTAGGAGCTTATTGGACATGTTGGTTGGGTCAGGGGGTCAAGTCCACAATGCAGACAAAAGATCATGCCAAAACTGTGCATGCACTCAAGGTGTTTGACCGAATGCTATGTGCATCAAGGCAACTCTTGGGGTGGCCAAAAGATCCAGACTAGTGTCTCTTTAGATGATATAGAGGGTGGTAAGGTTAGTTTGTCAAAAGCAAGAAATTGTTAGTGCAAGTTCTTGAGAAAACCAATTCTGGACAGAAAGAAAAGGGCATAGTTTCATGGACTAAAATTACTCCAATGGGTCTACTCTCCTGGACTTAAGGGTTTAGTAGGGTGTTCTTTAAGTAGGAAAAAGCTCATGGCTGCTAGAGCAAGAATGATTAGGGTTGCAGTACAAATCATCAAGTTGGACCAGAATGAAACTGAGGTTGATCCACTCAAATTTTTCAAAGAACATCACTGGTTTTTTGCATAAAGTTGAATAATATACTCCTATTAACATCCCATAATTTTGGTGGAAGTTTTAAAGAAATATTTAAATAAGTTGTAGTGCAAAATTGCCCACTGGACCAGATTTGAAAACTTGGTGTAGAGCTCAAAATTTCCAATGAATAGAAGATATTTTTGCATAAAAGTGATTTAAAAACATCACATGACATCTCCAAATTTTGGTTGGAATTTTAGATAAATTTATCAAATGGTTGTAGTTCAAAAAGAGCTCCAAAACTAATGAAAAATCACTTTAAGGAATAAAGCTCAGAGAGAAATAGTTATGCAAATAAATCCACTTATAATAGGAATGTTTTTCTTGGAAGGGCAAACAAGTCCAATAATATATTTGGAAAGTTTTCACTTGGGATAAAAACTCCATAATAATAAGGAAAAGAATGTCTCTGAAATCAAAAGAAAATCCAGAAAATAAAAGTTTAAATTTCCTGGCAAAATTTTAATTAATAAAACAAGATTGAAATTTTTGGGGTGTCACAACACTACCCCCCTAAAGAAAAATCTCGTCCTCGAGATTTGCTAAGGGTCATTTTTAAAAACATAGCTCATGTCAGCTGAAACCGAACAGTTTACACATTGCACGAACTTGGGTACAACGCATAAGCTGCAACACGTAAATAAACATAGTCATGACGTTTATAATGAAAACGGTAAAAGTACAGGGTCCCGAGAAAACGTCTCTAGTACTGGGGCACACTTTTCTTCTATCGGGGGAAGCGGATTGATTAGCCGATGGACGTGTCTCTCCTGCCGGGGTCTCAGCGGTCTGCCGATGGCGATATGAGGATTTAATTCAGCGAGGCTCTAAAGGTAACCCATTATCCGCAAGGTTAGACGCTCTTGCGCGATGACGTACTGGGAAAGGTTGGCGAGTACTTGGTCTCTCTCAGTTCGTCCACCGGAAAAAGATGCTACTTCCCCGGGTGTTGCACGGCTCGGAAAGTAATAATACCATCGTTCGCTGGCATAGGGTACCGCGAAACGAAGGAGAACAAGCGCTTCGTGTGCAGCCGCTTCTATGGCCATCTGCGGAGTCGGCCTAGATTTCCCCACGAAGGAGACTTCCATTGGGTCTTGGTTTGAGTTTACGAGAGGGATGTGCACTACTGCCCAATATTTCGAGGTGGATGAGGTGATTCTTGATTTGAGCAGCTCGTACTGGGTAGCTGGGTAGAACCCATGGTACTGCGGGTAAAGTCCCACAATATTTTAACAAAGCTACCTGGGGTTGCCTCGGGGGTCCTCAGATAAATTCTAGGGCTCGGCATGGCAAGAAATGGCTGTGAGGGTTGTGCCCAAGGTGAGGGGTACTTGACAAGGTCACGAGGTGGCCTTTTATATAGCCTCCAGGTTGGGTTATTTACCGCGGTTAAGGGCAACTAGTTTGTCGGCTCTATTCTACGGGATCGGGGTCAAAGCCACAGATACACACATCTCGCAAAAGCGGCACATTACTGTGGGTGCCGTCGGGGTTGGTTTTTGGTAGCTACGCCCGGAATTAAAAATGCAAACGTACATCAACATACTTATGCACAGCTACTATTTAAAATAAGGGCGCACATGCAGACAACATTCCAATATGGCGATACATGATCACACAATTACAGGGCGTGGGGTATACTAAGACTCGGTACTACTCGAGTGACTTAGTCTACCTCGTTTATGTCCAAGCGGGCTTGCCTTGTGGACACCGAGGCTTCTCCACGGTTTTCACCGTCGGGGTTAGCTGGAGGGGGTTGAGGGGCTGCAGGGTCGGGGTAGCGATGATGACCAGCTCGGGGATTGCTGGCCACAATCCCGTTAGAGCGTGTTCCCAAAAGGCGACGAAGCACTTCTGGAGACATCATAGTTCCTTGGTTGATGGCTGGGGCTGTCCTCGAGGTCTTGATCGGTTGTCCGAACAGCATGACTGGGTTGTCGGTGTCGGGCTCATCTTCTCTTCTTGCCGGGGCTCGGCGGATTAGTTCTCCACGAGCTGCGATCAGAAAAAGGGTGATTTGATCGAACAGTTCCTCTTGTGCACTTACCTAGCGCACCAGATGCAATAATGCAGGATCTGTCTCGTGATCTCCGTTGGCAACTTGGGGTGGCCTACCATACCCGTCACGGCTGGGGTAGTAGTAGAAGGAGCGACAGTTAACTCTGGGCGGCAAGTGCCAGAGTTGAACGATAGCCTCTCTAGCAGCTAGTTGGATGGCCTGTGGCTCAAAGGAAGTTGTCCTTCCGGTGAACCTGTAGGGGCGTTCTGGCGATAGACCCCTACCATAGACATGTACAATGGCCTAGAATTGACGGCTCTCACTGCTCATGGACCCTTGGTACACAACATATTCTGGGGGCTCTTCTAACGCGAAGGAACGGCGGGTGAGGTTTACTAGCACGGTCACGAAGCCTCCAAGGTTGGTTGCTGTGGTCTCACTGTGAACAATGGGTCCTGGCATTTTAGCTTGGTTTGGGCAGAGGCTGAGCTGTGCTGGGTTGAGGTTTGCGTGCCCCTTTTTATACAAAAAGGGGATAGAGTCTTCCTTCGCACGCTTGCGAATGAGACAATTTAGGTGTCGGTAACTGGCGCGTGATCGACAGGCTAGGTTGATAGGCTGGGCACCGACTGCCAAAAGGTGTCGGGTCACTGTGTGGCTATCTTACACGAGGAGCTTGGCCGGGGTTTGGTTAAGGTCTGGTGGGTTGGTTTACCTAGGTTTTTTGACCTCGCAAAGATAGGATTAGTCAATGGTCAGCCTGGCTCTGATACCAAGTTTGTCAGGACCGGATTTTTGGGATATAAATTTCCCAGAAAATGGCCCTTCTAGTCACCAGCCCCAGGATTACTGTTAGCTGATGAGGCACCAACTTGATACAGAAACTCCAAGCAAAGTACATCATATGTAGTAAAAGACCATTCTGGCCTATGAGTACAGCAAAAACGTTTCTAATGGTTGATGGCGGAAGCGGTTTGCGGATCATCAGCGTCTATGGGACTCCATTTCCCACAGGAACAGCTGACCAGGATAACTCCTATCTTCGCGAGGCTCCTATCACCATTGCGTATGTTCCGGGGCTGTCATCACAACACTCCTCTCCACGCAAGAAATTTGGCCAAGACAATAGCCAGGGACAAGCCAGTGAGTACTTTGAATGTACTCGCAAACATTAAGAACATAGGTATAATATAGCCACTGATAATCATGTTTTGAAATATTCTATGATCATTTCGTAAATTATGAAATAAGGTTCATGATGCACGCAAGCAGATCATTCAAGTAAAACATGAGTAAACCATCAAGGAGTAGAAATGGAAAGCACCGATCGGGTGTCTGAAGCGACGCCTCGAAAGGATAATAATATGAAGCATGCCTCAGTCGGGCGTCTGAGCGACACCACATAAAGGGCTTATATATAAAAGGAATAACAAGCATGCCACAATCGGGCGTCTGTGCGACACCACATAAAGGGCTTATAAGTAAATGAAATAACAAGCATGCCACAGTCGGGCGTCTGAGCGACACCACATAAAGGGCTTATAAGTAAATGAAATAACAAGCATGCCACAGTCGGGCGTCTGAGCGACACCACATAAAGGGCTTATATATAAAAATAATCACAGTGAATATCCAGGAGGTAGAACCATCCCATGGATACTCATTGATTCAAATAATACAAATGATTAGTCCACAATAATAATAATCATAATCATCATATGTCACAGATCATAATTAATGTTCTTGTTTAGTAGTTTTTCCTCCAAAGACCGACACTAAGACGGACACTTGACCCATCCCGGACTGTAGTCCTTAACCATGGACACGGCTATTCGAATAGGTATAATATCTCTGCAGAGGGTGTACTCTTTACCCACTAACAACGGATTCCTTTAGTCCATCGGGACTAATTCCGTCTACGATCTTTCATTCGAGAACACACCTGATTGCACACACCAGCTTAACTTACCGGTGTCTGGAATCACCCACGACACTTGTCCAGCAAAACTCTAAGTGGGGAGGCTACAACCTCGCTTAGCATGGGATCAAACTTATATCGCGCGCTCTAAGGGGTGCCCCCCTCTCGGTCCCAACCGGAAACACCCATGCCCCCGGACCAGGTGGCATGCCTACCGGATGCAGCTGGTATCTTCCACCATGGCCTCTCTGTACGGTGTGTGCTAGGATAGGGGTTGACAACTTACTGAACCGTACCCTACCTACGGTAGGGACAAGTGGCAACACGAAACAAGTATGGGGGGTTACTGGAACAAGCTCGATCTATGGCCGACTCAGGAGGTTTAAGCATTCCTGCATGGTTAGCTCAAGAATTATATTTCACATCCATCAGACAGAACCACCACTCATCATACCTCCCCATGCCCCACCAGTCATAATCGTCTCGACGAGGGACAAGCTCGTGTCTACCCAAGACAGAGGCTTTCCCGGATCCTTCCCGGTAGGCCTGAGAGGCATATGAGGGGGATTTCTATCACAAACATATCAAATGCCAACAGCATGAAATCATCAATATGCACTATGATTATGATCATCATCGCATAGAATAACGAACTCTCCGAGACATGATGGGGTTGCCACCGTATCAACAATGCAAGACAATATTAAGCCAGGGTTCAGAATGCTTGCCTTCAAGTTGTGGAGAGGCAGTGTGCATTCCAAAACTTTTGAAAGTTTTCTTCTCCCTCTCCATAATCCTATTTTAATTAAATTTGAATTAGCACATACTTTAAAAATAGTACAAAAAAGTTGGTTGGAAAATTTTGAAATAAATATGAAAATAAACTAGACATTATTTGGGAAACAACAGAAAAAGAATCAAGTCATTTGTATTTATATTTAAAAATATATAGCCAGTCAAAGTTTCAATCAAACTCTGATTTTAAAATAAAACAGAAAAAAGAAAACGTTTCGATGAGAATACGCTTTCGGAGCAGGGGAGACGTACTTTAGGATTTTGCGCTTACACTTAAAACCACGCGGGCCGGCTCGGGTCACTGACAGTGGGTCCAGGGGCCCATTGGTCAGGTTTGACCAGTCGTTCCCCGCCTCCTTCTTCCTCTGTCCGAGCCGATGCGGGGCTCCGGTGATCAACGCCGGCAAACGGCGGCTTCCCGCGGGCTCCAGAGGGTAGGGATGGATCCGGCATACCGGGCCGGTCCCCTCGGTGGTTGTTGGGTCAGCGGGGGTGGAGGGAGTCGCCGGCGGCGAGCTCCGCGGCGGAGGAAGCTTCGGGTGGAATTGTGGTTCTGGGCCGCTGTGGTTCCCCGTCGCAGCTGAGGGCTTGGGCGGCTCCGTAAGATCGAGGGGAAGAGGGCGGTGGCTCTGGAGGGGCGGGGGAGGCTCTGGTTGCGACTGAATGGATCGGAGGGCGGCGGCGACTGTACTGGCCGAAGATGGGGGAGACGGCCTCCCGCCGTCGATTGCGGGATAGGGGAGCTCCAGAGGGTTGGCTTGAGGTTGCCTGAGGGCCTAGGAAAGCTCGGGGGTCCTTTTATAGTGCAACGAGGTCGGTTCCACGACGTTGGATAAGAACGCCGGCGAACCGCCGTTCTGTTGCTGCAGGGGGGACGTGGCGGCAACGAGCGCTTGCAAACGAGCTTGAGGATGAGTTCGGACTACTCCAGAGGGCAGCTGGCGCATGTGTGTGTCTCGGGCGGCGCCGTCCATGGCAGAGGTTGCTGTGGCCGCCCGCTTGCTGCCATGGCCGACCTGACAGCGGCGCTGTAGGGCGCCAGGAGGGGGCCAGGGCGGCTCTGCCACCAGGGAGGGGTCGGGCGTACTGGCTGTGCGAGGTGGTGGACAGAACGAGCGCGGGTGCAAAACGTGCGTTCCGGGCGCGCCTAGCGCACGCACGTCAGGTGTTCGGCAAAATGCCAAGTCATGCTAGAGGATTAGGATGAGTCTGAGGATTAGCAAGCCTGGGTTAGGGTTAGCTAGGAGCTTATTGGACATTTTGGTTGGGTCAGGGCGTCAAGTCCACAATGCAGACTAAAGATCATGCCAAAACTATGCATGCACTCAAGGTGTCTGACAGAATGCCATGTGCATCTAGGCAACTCTTGGGGTGGCCAAAAGCTCCAGACCAGTGTCTCTTTAGATGATACAGAGGGTGGTAAGGTTAGTTTGTCAAAAGCAAGAACTTGTTAGTTCAAGATCTTGAGAAAACCAATTTTGGACAGAAAGAAAAGGGCATAGTTTCATGGACTAAAATTACTCCAATGGGTCTACTATACTGGACTTAAGGGTTTAGTAGGGTGTTATTTAAGTAGGAAAAAGCTCATGGCTGCTAGAGCAAGAATGATTAGGGTTGCAGTACAAATCATCAAGTTGGACCAGAATGAAACTGAGGTTGATTCACTCAAATTTTTCAAAGAACATCACTGGTTTTTTGCATAAAGTTGAATAATATACTCCTATTAACATCCCATAATTTTGGTGGAAGTTTTAAAGAAATATTTAAATAGGTTGTAGTGCAAAATTTCCCACTGGACCAGATTTGAAAACTTGGTGTAGAGCTCAAAATTTCGAATGAATAGAAGATATTTTTGCATAAAAGTGATTTAAAAACATCACATGACATCTCAAAATTTTGGTTGGAATTTTAGATAAATTTATCAAATGGTTGTAGTTCAAAAAGAGCTCCAAAACAAATGAAAAATCACTTTAAGGAATAAAGCTCAGAGAGAAATAGTTATGCAAATAAATCCACTGATAATAGGAATGTTTTTCCTGAAAGGGCAAACAAGTCCAATAATATATTTGGAAAGTTTTCACTTGGGGTAAAAACTCCATAATAATAAGGAAAAGAATGGCTCTGAAATCAAAAGAAAATCCAGAAAATAAAAGTTTAAATTTCCTGGAAAATTTTAATTAATAAAACAAGGTTGAAAAATTTGGGGTGTCACAACACTACCCCCCTTAAGAAAAATCCCGTCCTCGAGATTTGCTAAGGGTCGTTTTGAAAACATAGCTCATGTCAGCTGAAACCGAACAATTTACTCATAGCACGAACTTGGGTACAACGCATAAGCTGCAACACGTAAATAAACATAGCCATGACGTTTATAATGAAAACGGTAAAAGTACAGGGTCCCGAGAAAACGTCTCTGGTACTAGGGCACACTCTTCTTCTATCGGGGGAAGCGGATTGATTAGCCGATGAACATGTCTCTCCTGGCCGGGTCTCAGCGGTCTGCCGATGGCGATATGAGGATTTAAATCAGCGAGGCTCTGAAGGTAACCCATTATCCGCTGGGTCAGACGCTCTTGCGCGATGACGTACTGGGCAAGGTTGGCCAGTACTGGGTCTCTCTCAATTCGTCCACCGGGAAAAGATGCTACTTCCTCGGGTGCTGCACGGCTCGGAAAGTAATAATACCCTCGTTCGCTGGCATAGGGTACCACGAATCGAAGGCGAACAAACGCTTCATGTGTAGCCGCTTCTATGGACATCTGCGGAGTCGACATAGATTTCCCCACGAAGGAGACTTCCGTTGGGTCTTGGTTTGAGTTTACGGGAGGGATGTGCACTACTGCCCAATATTTCGAGGTGGATGAGGTGATTCTTGATTTGAGCAGCTCATACTGGGGTAGCTGGGTAGAACCCATGGTACTGCGGGTAAAGTCCCACAATATTTGAACAAAGCTACCTGGGGTTGCCTCGGGGGTCCTCAGATAAATGCTAGGGCTCATCATGGCAAGAAATGGCTCTGAGGGTTGTGCCCAAGGTGAGGGGTAGTTGAAAAGGTCACGAGGTGGCCTTTTATATAGCCTCCAGGCTAGGTTATTTACCGCGGTGAAGGGAAACTAGTTTGTCGGTTCTGTTCTATAGGATCGGGGTCAAAGCCACAGATACACACATCTCGCAAAAGCGGCGCATTACTGTGGGTGCCGTCGGGGTTGGTTTTTTTTAGCTACGCCCGGAATTAAAAATGCAATCGTACATCAACATACTTATGCACAACTACTATTTAAAATAAGGGCGCACATGTAGACAACATTCCAATATGGTGATACATGATCACACAATTACAGGGCATGGGGTATACTAAGAGTCGGTACTACTCGAGTGACTTAGTCTACCTCGTTTATTTCCAAGCGGGCTTGCTTTGTGGACGCCGAGGCTTCTCCACGGTTTTCACCGTCGGGGTTAGCTGGAGGGGGTTGAGGGGCTGCAGGGTCGGGGTAGCGATGATGACCATCTCGGGGATTGTTGGCCACAATCCCGTTGGAGCGTGTTCCCAAAAGGCGACGAAGCACTTTTGGAGACATCATAGTACATTGGTCGCCGGCTGGGGCTGTGCTCAAGGTCTCGATCGGTTGTCCGAACAGCATGACTGGGTTGTCGGTGTCGGGCTCATCTTCTCTTCTTGCCGGGGCTCGGCGGATCAGTTCTCCACGAGCTGCGATCAGATCAAGGGTGATTTGATCGAACAGTTCCTCTAGTGCACTTACATAGCGCACCAGATGCTATAATGCAGGATCCATCTCATGATCTCCGTTGGCAACTTGGGGTGGCCTACCATACCCGTCACGGCTGGGGTAGTAGTAGAAGGAGCGACAGTTAACTCTGGGCGACAAGTGCCGGAGTTGAACGATAGCCTCTCGAGCAGCTAGTTGGATGGCCTGTGGCTCAAAGGAAGTTGTCCTTCTGGTGAACCTGTAGGGGTGTTCTGGCGATAGACCCTACCATAGACGTGTACAGTGGCCCAGAATTGACGGTTCTCAGCGCTCATGGACCCTTGGTAAACAACATATTCTGGGGGCTCTTCTAACGCGAAGGCACGGCGGGTGAGGTTTGCTAGCACGGTCAGGAAACCTCCAAGGTTGGTTGCTGTGGTCTCACTGTGAACAATGGGTCCTGGCATTTTACCTTGGTTTGGGCAGACGCTGAGCTATGCTGGGTTGATGTTTGCGTGTCCCTTTTTATAGAAAAAGGGGACGGAGTCTTCCTTCGCACGCTTGCGAATGAGACAATTTAGGTGTCGGTCACTAGCGCATGATCGACGGGCTAGGTTGATAGGTTGGGCACTGTCGGTTTCAAAACCGGCGGATCTCGAGTAGGGGGTCCCGAACTGTGCGTCTAGGCCGGATGGTAACAGGAGGCAAGGGACACGAAGTTTTACCCAGGTTCGGGCCCTCTTCATGGAGGTAAAACCCTACGTCCTGCTTGATTAATATTGATGATATGGGTAGTACAAGAGTAGATCTACCACGAGATTGGAGAGGCTAAACCCTAGAAGCTAGCCTATGGTATGATTGTTGTTCTGTATGTTGTCCTACGGACTAAAACGCTCCGGTTTATATAGACACCGGAGAGGGTTAGGGTTACACAAAGTCGGTTACAATGGTAGGAGATCTTCATATCCGTATCGCCAAGCTTTCCTTCCACGCCAAGGAAAGTCCCTCCCGGACATGGGACGAAGTCTTCAATCTTGTATCTTCATGGTCCAGGAGTCCGGCTGAAGGTATAGTCCGGCCATCCGGACACCCCCTAATCCAGGACTCCCTCAGTATCCCCTGAACCAGGCTTTAATGACGACGAGTCCGGCGTGCAGATTGTCTTCGGCATTGCAAGGCGGGTTCCTCCTCCAAGTACTTCATAGAAGATTTTGAACACAAAGATAGTTTCCGGCTCTGCAAAATAAGTTTCCACATATCGCCATAGAGAGAACAATATTTACACATATCTAATCTGCTGACGTATTCCGTAGTGTGATGCACCACGGCTAAGCCTTTATTCGAATCATTTTATTATCCCACCTCAGCGCGTCATGCGAGGCGGTTTCCTTGGCACGCCTTGTGAAAGCAGAGATCGTGTCCCCTTATACCGGGATTCTCATCAATATAGGCATGGGCAACCCAACCGCTTCTAGGACTACTAGACTATAGGCAAGTCCAAACGGCCACGAAGAGGATGCTTGATATTCACCCTCTTTAAAAAGGGACAAGGCTTTTATTTTTTTCCCTCCCGTGCTCAATCGAATCCTCCCCCCACCTCAAGCTCAAACACCCAAAGTTCAGGTCAGGTGCTCCGAACCTTCAATCATGTCCGGATCTAGCCTTCAAGGCCGATGGGTGCCTTCCTCCGTCACGGAAGAAGACATCAAAAAGTTGAGGGAGGCCAGATATCTGATCGCCCAGGTTTTGCATCGGCTGCCTGCCCGCGGGCAGGCCGTCCCCTCCCCCGAACCCAACGAGAATGTCATGTTCGTCTCCCACTTCCTCCGAGGTCTAGGCCTTGCTCTGGATCCTTTCGTCAGGGGTTTGATGTTTTATTACGGGCTAGATTTCCATGATCTAGCTCTGGACTCCTTTCTTCATATCATGACATTTATTGTCGTGTGTGAGGCCTTCCTCCGGGTTACCCCTCACTTTGGACTGTGGCTCAAGACCTTTGAAGTAAAGCCGAAGATGATCGAGGGGCAACATGCAGCGTGTGGAGGTGCCTCAATATGCAAGATGACGGGAGCTCCATGTCCCAAAGGTTCCATTCTAGAGGTGCCTGAATTGTGGCAACAGGAGTGGTTCTACATCACGGCTCCTAGAAGTACCAAGTGGGCGGCTGCCCCTGTTTTCCGCTCGGGCCCTCCACCACAACTGATGTCATGGATCAGCAGAGGTCTGAGCTGGGGTCCAGCCAAGGACATGCCTATACTGCAAAGCCGCATTCAAGATCTCTTCAATGGAGATTTTAGTTTGGTTGCGGTAATACAAGTTATGCTGGTTCGTCAAGTCCAGCCTTGCAAACGCCGGCCCCTTCGCTTGTGGGAGTTCAATCTCGAGGGACCGCGTGTCATTCAAAATTTCCTCGACCTGACGCACGAGGAGATGTACAAGTCATTCTTCGGACCTCAGGTAGAGTGTCCGGAAATCACTGAGGACGTGGGCCTGAGCAGTAACCACGCCGCCGAACAGGTAAGGAATCTCCCGGCTGAACATACTATCTCTCATTTGTTACGAAGTTATTTCTGAGAGTTTGCTTTTTGACCACGACTGGCTAACAAAGGCGAAGTTGATTCGGTGTTCGGCCCCCCTCCCTAAGGGTTTGGACAATTCGGTATTGGAAAAGATGCTCCAGGTCGCACCTTGCCCGGAGCCCTTGAAGGAAGATACTGGGGATGATAATACGGGCGGATGCGGGCCCCCAACCCTGCCCATTCTAATCGAGGGGGCAAGCGTCTCCATGAAGGAAGACAACCGGAGGAGGAAAAGGACTGCGCCCGGGGATTCGGAAGCCGAAGCTTCCAAACGGGAGAAGAAGTTTCCCACAGAGGGTCCTACCTTGGGGGGTGCTTTTGCCGCACAAAGTCCGCGGGGGGATCAATTCTCCCGCGAGTCGTAAGTGACCCGAAATACTTTAATAGTACAGGTATGCCATCTTTTTCTTCTGAGAAAATAACCACCGCATATATCTTTGCAGTTCGGGCCTTAGCCCTTCTCAAATGAGCTCGTCTTCGGGGGATCTTCTTCCAGAGATGATGGAGAGCGAAACGCCTCCTCCGGACTCCTCCGCTCCTAAAGCGGGCGACCCCGAAGTGTCGTCGCGGAGGGCCTCTCCGAGTCTGGTGAGGCCAAAAGATAATCCCATTGACCCCCAAAGCTCCCAGTGTCCGGCTCCCGAAGAGAGCAGACAAAAGAGTCCGGCACCGTCTGGTGTGCGATTGGATGTTCTGAGGGAGTTGGTGGGGCGAGTGGCCATCTTAGATGAACATCGTGTGCTGATGAATACAGTGATGGATAGAATCTCGTCCGCCGAAAGCAGATTGCGTGAAGCTTTTATGAGTCTACTGATAGGCTTTGAGGTACGTAACATAATGTATGATAGTCCTGCACATGCTAGGTGTGCCCTGTGTAGATAGTAGCCCCTGAGACTCTGGTTGTCATCGGAAATGACGACGAACAAAGGATCATATTCCCAGGTAATAACCATACTGCCTCTATGTGCAGGTGATGGAAGCTCCGGTGGCTAGCCGGACTAACGAGTTTGCCCATTTAAAACGGCAGTTGGATGCGGCAGACGCCGACATCGAGCTTGTTAACAAAAGGCTTGACGAGGCACAGGGTAAGTGTCATTATCTGGTAAACGCCACATAGTAAGAGCAGCATGATGCCAGTCTCTTTAATATGTTGTGACTGCAGATGGAGCTGCCACTGTTGAAGCCTTGCGGGCGGAACTTGCCCGAGCCAAGGAACAAGCGAGGTTTGGTAATGCAGCTGCTTTGAAGGCGGCCGAAGAGTTGAAAGCCGAGAAGGCCGCGCATGGCGAGAGCCGGGATAAGATGGCCAAGATGGCCATAGAATTAAAAGCCGCCGCCGACCGTTGCCGGGTTCTTGAAAAGGTAAACCTATCGAAGGCATCGGACCTTGAGAAGGCTGCTGCGACGAGAAAAGACATCCGCTCTGCTATGAGGGCGAAGAAGGAGGAGCTGCGGGAAGCCGGGGATATTGTAGTTGGGAAATCCTTTATGTTGCGGAGGAAGTTCGGAGATCCGTGGTATGCCCCTCTAGATCGGCTGTGGAGTTCGGAGAATGTGTATATGGATTTGGCGGCGAGCGCTGCCGATGCGGCCAAGTACTTCCAGGGTCAGACGGACCGTGAAGTAGACCATCTATTTTGGAGATAATTTCCATTCTCCCGAGCGTCCGCTTTCATTGACTGACCAATTAGCCAAATGGGCCGAACTGAATAGGTTGTCCGGACTCGCCATGAGGTCTGTTGTGGATCAGCTATTGCCGGAAAGGCCAAAGCCGAACAGCTATTTTAGCTTGGTGCAGCAGTTCCTTGACGTGGTGCCGCGCATTAATGCGATGAAGAGGTCGGCATGCATAGAGGGCTCACGGATGGCCTTTTCCCGTGTTAAAGCATACTGGGTGGAGATGGATGCTACCACTATTGTAGCGCGGGATTCGGCCATAGGCCGAATGGCTGCTGAGCACTACTTTGAAGAAGTTCTTGAGGGTGCTCGTTTGATAGAGGCCCAGTGCTCAAAAAATATTATGTTTGACTAATATGTAATCTCATTGTAAGCGAAATGCTTTTATAAATTTTTATAAGGCTATTTTTATACTTTTGCCTAAAAGTAATATGATGCCTCCTGGGCGGCCGTTTATCTATACATCTGTATAACCTGAAAGATTGCAGCCTCGGCTTCGACCCCCACGCATATAATGCGGAGGTGCTCGCAAAAACACGCGTTCACACTTAACCCAACGTCTTGGTCCTATTAAGGAGGTGATAGCGGAGCGAGCGAGGCAACCGGACTATAATGCTTTAACACTTTCACTTAGCCATAGGAGTTTGATAGTGGGGCTACGAGATAGCCCCTGGTGGCTCCGCACTCTCTCGATCCCGGGGTGCGTACATGCCTGGCCGGAAAATGGCCCTTCATTAAGGAGGAGGAATTCTAACATTCCAACAGGTCATCGAGTGGTTGACCAGTCTAACACTATATCATGACAGTCAGTTTTCGGCTTTCTCTACTGAGGTGCTCGTCCGGATGAACCAGGGCACAATCGCAGTAGTTCTCCTGGTGCTACCTTAGCCGGAAAAGCGGAACGTAAGGCACCAAAACACAGGAGCCGGGCAAACCCAACATTTTACCAAAGACAATGATTCGGAGCTAATACATATAGGGCCAAACTCGCGATGCCGAACACTCCCTAAGGTATTCGGTCTTTGTGGTATAAAGTGGGCCTAAATAATGGCCTTTGTAAGAAGCCCCTTGTTCCAGGTACGTGCATTGTTCTGGCGTGGCCACATGCCAAGACGTCAGCATCCTTCTCAATGGTGGATATGTATCAACAAGAGACAGTAAAAAAAGGTTTACGTAGGGTCTTAATCTAAAAAGAATCATTGGAGCGGGTCCCTGCTGCCCGTCTGCACCTATGTCTCCGTTGTGCCGTATCCTGGACGGGTGTAGCACGATGATCGTTTGTAAAAGAGAGGAATTTAGGTGAAAAACTTGTCGTGCAAAAAGATAGTTTTTAAAGAAACCATGTATAATTCAAGATGAGAAAAAATTGCCACTTGTCTGCGCGCGTTGAGCCCCTTGTATTGACAAATAGGGGTGTGACCATTTGTTCGATATAAATAGCGGCGCCGGACTTGATTAGTTGTGTCTGAGGTCTTGACGACCTATTGGATGCCTTCGCTGGTCCGGGTGCCTTTAGTGTGCGGCTGCCAAGGCAGCCGCACTCTCTTCGGCGCGCAGAGATCGCTTGATATTTCCGTTCACTGAAATGATGCCACGTGGACTGGGCATCTTGAGTGTGAGGGAGGTGTAGTGTGGTATTGCATTTAAGCGAGAAAAATCTTCGCGTCTGAGCAGTGCTTGATAGCCACTTTGGAATGGAGCGATGTGGAAGGTTAAATGCTCGCGACGGAAGTTATCGGGGGAGCCGAATATAACTTGTAGTAGGAGGGAGCCCGTACAATGAGCCCCTGGGCCTGGCGTTACTCCTTTAAAGGTAGTATTGCTATGGCAAATTTTTGTTGGGTCTAACCCCATCCCGCGGATTGTATCCTGATATATTAGGTTTAGATTGCTGCCAGCGTCCATCAAGACTCGTGTGAAGTGATATCCGCCAATTACTGGGTCTAATACCAGGGCAGCCCATCCTGCGTGTCGAATACTTGCCAATTAATCGCGATGGTCGAAAGTGATAGGTTGAGACGACCAGTGGCAGGACTTCGCGATGACAGGCACTTGGGTATATTTTCCTGGGAGTGTCGCATTGTTTTTTCCCTTGATCACGTGTAACACGTTTACTGTTTTGACTTCTGGTGGAAATTTCTTTTGTTCCCCAGTGTCTTGCTTGGGAGGCTCGTCCTCGTCTTCACTTGGTGTATCCTCCCCCTTGTGTACGGCGTTGAGCTTCCCGGACTGCTTGAAGAGCCAACATTCTCTGTGGGTATGATTAGCAGGTTTACCAGGGGTACTATGGATCTGACATACTTGGTCTAGAATTTTGTTGAGGCTGGATAGTTCATCCCTGGTGCCTTTAGAGGGCGGCTTTTGCTGATCTGGCCGAGAGCTTTTGAATCCGGCGTTTACCGTCGTGCCCTTCGTGTTGTCTTCTTTATTCCGGCATTTGTTATTGCTGTTGCGCCGTGATTTCCCGTTTCCATCTCTAACTTCGGATGTATTGGGGTCGTTGGTGCTGCATTTGGCTAGCCAGCTGTCCTCACCCGCGCAAAAGTGGGTCATGAGGCTTGTTAATGCGGCCATCGTTCTCGGCTTATTTTGGCCAAGGTGTCTGGCGAGCCATTCGTCACGGACGCTATGCTTAAAAGCTGCCAAGGCTTCGGCGTCCGAACAGTCGACAATCTTGTTCTTTTTAGTAAGAAACCTGTTCCAAAGCTTTCGGGCTGACTCTCCGGGCTGTTGAGTTATATGACTCAAATCGTCTGCATCCAGAGGTCGGACATAAGTCCCTTGAAAATTTGCCCGAAAGGCGTCTTCGAGCTCTTCCCAACTTCCAATGGAGCTTTCGGGGAGGCCTTTAAGCCAGTGACGAGCTGGCCCTTTGAGCTTGAGGGGTAAGTACTTGATGGCGTGGAGATCATCTCCTCGAGCCATATGGATATGAAGGATGTAGTCCTCAATCTAGACCCTAGGGTCTGTTGTTCCATCGTACGTCTCTATGTTTACGGGTTTGAATCCCTCTGGAAAATTCATGGTCCAGCATCTCATCGGTGAAACATAGGGGGTGTGCGGCACCCCTGTAGCTGGGTGTACCGCGTTGTTCGGATGTTTGTTGTGTTGCATTGTATCACGGGGCGCGCTTGCGTGCTCCATAGATGGATCTTGTTGCGTCGTCCTTTGGGTGCGAGCCCTCACAAGGGTCGCGTGTTGTATTGTGAGTGGCGTTGTATGCCGCTCTGTGTTGGTCGAGGGGTCGTCTATCCAGCCAGGTGGCTGCTTTGATATTTGGTTGTGGGGGGTCTGAGGCCTCCTCATCGAATTCAGGTAGCAGCTTCCGCTTTGGGTAGCTCTTGGAGGGGCGATTGTCACCGTACCTCGCTGATGTGTTGAGTATTTTACTCCATCTGATTTGGAGTGTGTCTTGCGCAGCCTTGAGCCTTTGCTTCTACTTTTTAAGACTCCTCGCGGTGGCAACAAGCCTTTTACGGGCATTCTGCTACTCCGGGTGCCTGTCCGGCGTTATGTCGTCCGGACCATTATCCTTGATAGAATTTGTTTGTTCGGTTTGATTATCCGGATTGCCGTTCTCCGGCAGCGGTTCGCCCTGCTCCAGCGCTGGGTCTGTGTGATCATTATTTCTGTCAAGGCGGGATTTGGGGCGGCGCTTGCATCGCCGGTTTGACTGCTTCTCGAGGGAACAAGCCTTCGGTGCGTCCTTCCGCTCCTCGTCGTCATCTTTTGGTGCGTCCACCATGTATACGTCATATGACGAGGTGGCTTTCTAGGGCCCACTAGGCGCTGGTTCTTCATCGTCTCCTGCATCGGCGTCCATAACATCGATGTCTTCGGAGTCGAAGTCGAGCATGTCGGTTATATCGTCGACAATGGCTACAAAGTGGGTGGTGGGTGGGCTTTGAATTTCTTCATCGTCCGTATCCCAACCTTGCTGACCGTAGTCCGGCTAGGGCTCTCCTGATAAAGAGAGAGACTTTAGTGTCTTCAGAATATCGCCGAAAGGTGAGTGCTGAAAGATGTCTGTGGCAGTAAACTCCGTGATCGGCGCCCAATCGGATTCGATCGGCAGGGGCGCGGAGGGTTCGGAATCTGGAGAGGAGTCCGGCTCCTTGGAGTCATGAGTCTCGCGGAGTGCGGGGCTGGTGTTCGGCTCAGTTGGCTCCAAATTAAGGGTCAAAGCCGGTGTGGGTGAGGCCTCTAGGGCACTGTTCGGCGACAGAGCTAGATCATGCTCATCGTGACAGTGCGGCGCGCTAGGCAGTGGCTCGAATCCGTCGAAGATCAAGTCCCCGCGGATGTCAGCCGTGTAGTTTAAACTTACAAATTTGACCTAACGGCCAGGGGCATAGCTTTCGATCTGCTCCAGATGGCCAAGTGAATTGGCCCGCAGTGCAAAGCCGCCGAAGACGAAGATCTGTCCGGGGAGGAAGGTCTCACCCTGGACTGCATCACTATTGATGATCGTAGGAGCCATCAAGCCTAACGGCGACGACACAAAGGAACTCTCAATGAAAGCACCAATGTCGGTGTCAAAACCGGCGGATCTCGGGTAGGGGGTCCCGAACTGTGCGTCTAGGCCGGATGGTAACAGGAGGCAAGGGACACGAAGTTTTACCCAGGTTCGGGCCCTCTTGATGGAGGTAAAACCATACGTCCTGCTTGATTAATATTGATGATATGGGTACTCAAGACTAGATCTACCACGAGATAGGAGAGGCTAAACCCTAGAAGGTAGCCTATGGTATGATTGTTGTTCTGTATGTTGTCCTACTGACTAAAACCCTCCGGTTTATATAGACACCGGAGAGGGTTAGGGTTACACAAAGTCGGTTACAATGGAAGGAGATCTTCATATCCATATCGCCAAGCTTGCCTTCCAAGCCAAGGAAAGTCCCTCCCGGACACGGGACGAAGTCTTCAATCTTGTATCTTCATGGTCAAAGAGTCCGGCTGAAGGTATTGTCCGGCCATCCGGACACCCCTAATCCAGGACTCCCTCAGGCACCGACTGCCAAAAGGTGTCGGGTCACTGTGTGGCTATCTTACACGAGGAGCTTGGCCGGGGTTTGGTTAAAGTCTGGTGGGTTGGTTTACCTAGGTTTTTCGACCTGGCTAAGATAGGATTAGCCAATGGTCAGCCTGGCTCTGATACCAAGTTTGTCAGGACCGGATTTTCGGGATATAAATTTCCCAGAAAATGGCCCTTGTGCTCACCAACCCCAGGATTACTGTTAGTTGATGAGGCACCAACTTGATACAGAAACTCCAAGCAAAGTACATCATATGTAGTACACGACCATTCTGGCCTATGAGTACAGCAAAAGGTTTCTAGTGGTTGATGGCGGAAGCGGTTTGCGGATCATCAGCGTCTATGGGACTCCATTTCCCACAGGAACAGCTGACCAGGATAACTCCTATCTTCGCGAGGCTGCTATCACCATTGCGTATGTTCTGGGGCTGTCATCACAACGCTCCTCTCCACGCAAGAAATCTGGCCAAGACAATAGCCAGGGACAAGCCAGTGAGTACTTTGAATGTACTGGCAAACATTATGAACACAGGTATAATATAGAAATGGAAAGCACCGATCGGGTGTCTAAAGCGACGCCTCGAAAGGATAATAATATGAACATGCCTCAGTCGGGCATCTGAGCGACACCACATAAAGGGCTTATATATAAAAGGAATAACAAGCATGCCACAATCGGGCGTCTGTGCGACACCACATAAAGGGCTTATAAGTAAATGAAATATCAAGCATGCCACAGTCGGGCGTCTGAGCGACACCACATAAAGGGCTTATAAATAAATGAAATAACAAGCATGCCACAGTCGGGCGTCTGAGAGACACCACATAAAGGGCTTATATATAAAACTAATCACACTGAATATCCAGGAGGTAGAACCATCCCATGGATACTCATTTATTCAAATAATACACATGATTAGTCCACAATAATAATAATCATAATCAGCATATGTCACAGATCATAATTAATGTTCTGGTTTAGTAGTTTTTCCTCCGAAGACCAACACTAAGACCGACACTTGACCCATCCCAGACTGTAGTCCTTAACCATGGACACGGCTATTCGAATAGGTATAATATCTCTGCAGAGGGTGTACTCTTTACCCACTAGCAACGGATTCCTTTAGTCCATTGGGACTAATTCCGTCTACGGTCTTTCATTCGAAAACACACCTGACCGCACACACCAGCTTAACTTACCGGTGTATGGAATCACCCACGACACCTGTCAAGCGAAACTCTAAGTAGGGAGGCTACAACCTCGGTTAGCATGGGATCAAACTTATATCACGCGCTCTAAGGGGTGCCCCCATCTCGGTCCCAACCGGAAACACCCATGCCCCCGGACCAGGTGGAATGCCTACCGGATGCAGCCGGTATCTTCCACCATGGCCTCTCTGTATGGTGTGTGCTAGGACAGGGGTTGACAACTTACTGAACCATACCCTACCTACGACAGGGACAAGTGGCAGCACGAAACAAGTATGGGGGGTTACTGGAACAAGACTCGGTCTACGGCCGACTCAGGAGGTTTAAGCATTCATGCATGGTTAGCTCAAGAATTATATTTCACATCCATCAGACAGAACCACCACTCATCATACCTCCCCATGCCCCACCGGTTATAATCGTCTCGACGAGGGACAAGCTCGTGTCTACCCAAGATAGAGGCTTTCCCGGATCCTTCCCGGTAGGCATGAGAGGCATATGAGGGGGATTTCTATCACAAACATATCAAATGCCAACAGCATGAAATCATCAATATGCGCTATGATTATGATCATATCATCGCATAAAATAATGAAATCTCCGAGACAAGATGGTGTTGCAACCATATCAACAACGCAAGACAATATTATGCCAGGGTTCAGAATGCTTGCCTTCAAGTTGTGGAGAGGCAGGGTGCATTCCAAAACTTTTGAAAGTTTTCTTCTCCCTCTCCATGATCCTATTTTAATTAAATTTGAATTAACACATACTTTAAAAATAGTACAAAAAAGTTGTTTGGAAAATTTTGCAATAAATATGAAAATAAACTAGACAATATTTGGGAAGCAACAGAAAAAGAATCAAGTCATTTGGATTTATATTTAAAAAGATATAGCCAGTCAAAGTTTCAGTCAAACTCTGATTTTAAAATAAAACAGAAAAAAGAAAATGTTTCGATGAGATGACGCTTTCGTAGCAGGGGAGACGTACTTTAGGATTTTGCGCTTCCACTTAAAACCACGCGGGCCGGCTCGGGTCACTAACAGTGGGTCCTGGGGGCCCACTGGTCAGGTTTGACTAGTCGTTCCCTGCCTCCTTCTTCCTCTGTCCGAGCAGATGCGAGGCTCCAGCGATCAACACCGGCGAACGGCGGCTTCCTGCGGGCTCCGGAGGGTAGGGATGGATCCGCCAAACAGGGGCGGTCCTCCCGGTGGTTGTTGGGTCGGCGGGGGTGGAGGGAGTCGCCGGCGGCGAGCTCTGCGGCGGAGGAAGCTTCGGGTGGAATTGGGGTTCTGGGCTGCGGTGGTTCCCCATCGTAGCTGAGGGCTTAGGCGGCTCCGTAAGATCGAGGGGAAGAGGATGGTGGCTCTGGAGGGGCGGGGGAGGCTCTGGTTGCGACTGAATGGACCGGAGGGCGGCGGCGGCTGTACTGGCCGGAGATGGGTGAGACGGCATCCCGCCGTCGATTGCAGGCTAGGGGAGCTCCAGAGGGTTGGCTTGAGGTTCCCTGAGGGCCTAGGCAAGCTCGGGGGTCCTTTTATAGTGCAACGAGGTTGGTTCCACGGCGTTGGATAAGAACGCCGGCGAACCGCCATTCTGTTGCTACAGGGGGGACGTGGCGGCGACGAGCGCTTGCAAACGAGCTTGAGGATGAGCTCGGACTGCTCCAGAGGGCAGCTGGCGGACGCGTGTGGCTCGGGCGGCGTCATCCATGGCAGAGGTTGCTGTGGCCGCCCGATTGCTGCCATGGCCAACCTGACAGCGGCGCTGTAGGGTGCCAGGAGGGGGCCAGGGCGGCTCTGCAGCGAGGGAGGGGTCGGGCGTGTTGCCTGTGCGAGGGGGTGGCCAGAACAAGCGCGGGGAGGCGGTAGTGGGGACGTGGCGACTCGGTGCGCGCGCGTGCAAAACGTGCATTCTGGGCGTGCCCAGCGCACGCACGTCAGGTGTTTGGCAAAATGCCAAGTCATGCTAGAGGATTAGGATGAGTCTGAGGATTAGCAGGCCTGGGTTAGGGTTAGCTAGGAGCTTATTGGACATGTTGGTTAGGTCAGGGGGTCAAGTCCACAATGCAGACTAAAGATCATGCCAAAACTGTGCATGCACTCAAGGTGTTTGACAGAATGCCATGTGCATCTAGGCAACTCTTGGGGTGGCCAAAAGCTCCAGACCAGTGTCTCTTTAGATGATACAGAGGGTGGTAAGGTTAGTTTGTCAAAAGCAAGAACTTGTTACTGCAAGTTCTTGAGAAAACCAATTCTAGACAGAAAGAAAATGGCATAGTTTCATGGACTCAAATTACTCCAATGGGTCTACTCTCCTGGACTTAAGGGTTTAGTAGGGTGTTATTTAAGTAGGAAAAAGCTCATGGCTGCTAGAGCAAGAATGATTAGGGTTGTAGTACAAATCATCAAGCTGGACCAGAATGAAACTGAGGTTGATTCACTCAAATTTTTCAAAGAACATCACTGGTTTTTTGCATAAAGTTGAATAATATACTCCTATTAACATCCCATAATTTTGGTGGAAGTTTTAAAGAAATATTTAAATAGGTTGTAGTGCAAAATTGCCCACTGGACCAGATTGGAAAACTTGGTGTAGAGCTCAAAATTTCCAATGAATAAAAGATATTTTTGCATAAAAGTGATTTAAAAACATCACATGACATCTCCAAATTTTGGTTGGAATTTTAGATAAATTTATCAAATGGTTGTAGTTCAAAAAGAGCTCCAAAACTAATGAAAAATCACTTTAAGGAATAAAGCTCAGAGAGAAATAGTTATGCAAATAAATCCACTGATAATAGGAATGTTTTTCTTGAAAGGGCAAACAAGTCCAATAATATATTTGGAAAGTTTTCACTTGGGGTAAAAACTCCATAATAATAAGGAAAAGAATGGCTCTGAAAACAAAAGAAAATCCAGAAAATAAAAGTTTAAATTTCCTGGCAAAATTTTAATTAATAAAACAAGGTTGAAATTTTTGGGGTGCCACAATAAACTGACGACCCTGTTGACTGCCGTGGTAGAACCGGCGAATCAAGCTCAGCATGATACGGAGGTGGCACGTGTACGTGAGGATATGGTACAAGCCAAGGAAAACTTAGCCGCAGAGGAGGTTAGGATGGCCACGAAGCGAGCAGCTTTGGACGCGCGTGCTCAGCAGCTTCAGGCAGAGACTTTCTGGCTCTCGGTGGACCTGAACGCGTCAAACGAGGTCATGAGGAGAAGGCACCAGAAAACTCAGTCACGTCTACCTCTGACACTCAATCCTAGAACCTCTTTCATACACCCGGGGCCGGGGCAAGTAACCCACCGGAGGCAAATCGGATCACAACACCCGGAGCACCATCTCAGCCGCGCAGCATGGAACCACCTCGCATACACACTGCTCCACCTCTTTACGTGCCAACACCGCTGGGTCACTTCTCCAATCCCCTAGAAAACCTCATTGCAGCTTCAGCCCGTATGGCGGCTGTCCCAATGGAAGGTGACTCTCCGGCAGCAATCGAAACACGCAGGGTGAGAGAACTTCTCCAAACAGCTCTGGCACAGCAGGATGCATACTCCTACAGTCAAGACAGGATCCATTCAACCCCTCACCCAAGCCGGAGCCCAAGCTACAGTAAGCATATGGAGTCAGCGACATGTCAAGCAATGCTCAACGCCGCAACCGGCCGCACAGGTATGAGCCGGTGCAGGCTGGAGCCATTAACTTGGCGGATCAGGAGAGGATCCAACATGAGGCGGAGAGAGCGGTTCAACTAGTAGCAGAGCAGGCGGCTCATCAGACCTTTCCGGCTTACCTAGCAACCTCAGTTGAGGCAAGGGTGACCACAAGAACCGGAGGTGTCCCTTTCCTAGTGCCAGCCATACGTAACGAGCATTTGCCAAAGGACTTCAAGGGGCCCCGTAAGGTGCCTAATTACACGGTCGACTTGCAGCCTGGGGCATGGATTGAGAGTTATGAGATGGCTATGGAGTTGTTGGAAGTCAGCGACGTGGCAATGGACAAGTATTTCACCATGATGTTGGATGGAATAGCTTGTACTTGGTTGAAGGGGTTGCCACCTAATTCCATCAGCTCATGGGCGGAGTTGAAGGCCCGGTTCATCCAGAACTTCAAAGACACGTGTAAGCAGCCTATGTCGATTGTGGACCTGACTAATTGTAAGCAAGAGGACGGTGAGTCTACAACCCATTGGGTGCGCCGGGTCAAGGAGATAATCTCTGATAAGATGGATGCCGACTCAGCAGTCTTGATGTTGGAGAAAATTTGCCGTTTTGAACCTCTGAAGCAGAAGTTGGGGCAGCTCAAGCGTGACTGTGATGACATGGGCCAGTTGATGGCGGCTCTCGTCAAATATGCTGATTCTGATAGTACCAAAGATCCGGTGTCTGACGAAGAAAAGATAGCGAAGGGAAAGAAGAACGACAACGGCAAGGGTCACCAGCAGAACCCGGCAAATCAAGGAGGTAATAAACGTAAGGCTGATGAGTCTGTCGCTAACACAAATGCACAGGGCGGAAATCAACGGCGCAAGGGCAGGCAACCCCCTCGGTCGGGCGGGTCAGGTCCCACCCTTGAGCAACTATTGAATGAGCCTTGTCCAAGACACGGCACCCGGGAGAAGCCAGCCACCCACCCGAGGAAAGATTGTACAATCATGAAGGCATTTAAAAATTCAAATGTGTTTGATGGAGGTCATGGCCCGAGCACCAGTTTAGGTGGAGGCGATTTTCATGGCCCGGGCGCCGGTTCAGGTGGAGGAGGATTTCAGGGTCAGGGCCATCCTGGTAACCAAGGAGGATATAGTTCACCACCCGGCCAAGGTAATAAGCAGCAATCCGGATATTAGAGCAACCCAAAACAGCTGAACAGTGGGCAATACCATGTGTTCACCACTAGTTTATGTAAGAGGTACCAGAAGCTTCATAAGAGGGCCGTCAATGCCATTGAACCGGCGATCCCTTGTTACTTACGATGGTCAGAGCAGACTATTGTGTGGAGCAGAGAGGATCACCCGCCCCGTGTTGATAATCCGGGTCACTTGGCCTTGGTAGTGGCGCCTCAGGTTGGTGGATATAAATTCACTAAGGTACTCATGGATGGAGGTAGCAGCATCAACATCCTCTATAATGAGACGTTCCGTCGGAAGGGATTGACTAATAAGAGTCTTAAACAATCCAACACTGTTTTTCATGGTGTGGTACCTGGCAAGTCGGCATACCCAGTTGGTAAGATTCAACTGGAAGTAGCATTTGGAGATGAGTATGATTCCAGAGCAAAAAAATTAACCTTTGAGGTGGTTAAGATCAAAAGCCCATATCATGCTCTGTTTGGACGTCCGGCTTATGCCAAGTTCATGGTCCGGCCGTGTTATATGAGCCCATATCAAGATGTCGGGTTATAAGGGCACCATTACAGTGCATGGGAGCCGGAAAATAGCTTTGGAGTGTGAAGAAGGTGATGCTGCAACAGAGGAGTTAAAGTTTTACAAGGATCACGTTGACCCGGCAGACATGACGTCATTAAAGAAGCCAACGATAGAGCATGAGCCGGTGTTAAATTCAAATCAGCTGATGACACCAAGATGGTTGACTTTGTGCCTGGCGACTGATCCAAGCAGTTCATCATCAGTGCAAACTTGGATCCCAAATAGGAAAGCACGCTCATCGAGTTCATCCGTGAGAACCGGGACATCTTTGCATGGAAACCTTCTGACATGCCGGGTATCCCGAGGGAACTCGCTGAGCACACTCTCAATATTGATCCAAAGCTCAAACATGTTAGAAAGTTTCCCCGACGATTCAATGAAGAAAGGCGCAAGGCCATTGGAGAAGAGGTGGCCCGGCTCTTAGCGGCCGGGATCATTATAGAAGTCTTTCACCTAGAGTGGTTATCCAATCCGGTGCTTGTACTCAAAAAGAACGGCACCTGGCGTATGTGTGTGGTTTACACCGAGTTAAACAAGGCTTGTCCAGCTGACCCCTTTGCCCTCCCTCGTATTGATCAGATCATCGATGCTACGGCGGGTTGCGCACGTTTGAGTTTGTTGGATGCTTATTCAGGTTATCATCAGATCAAGATGGCAGTCAAAGATCAGGAGAAGACGACTTTTATCACTCCTTTTGGAGCCTTCTTCTATGTGTCTATGCCTTTTGGGCTTAAGAGTGCCCAGGCGACTTACCAATGATGTGTGTAAAATCGTCTTCATGATCAGATTGGGCGTAATGTTCATGCTTATGTGGATGATATAGTAGTAAAATCCAGGAAAGAGGAAACCTTGGTCACAGATCTGAAAGAGACCTTCGATAATCTCTGGGTCTACAAAATGATGCTTAACCCGGCTAAGTGTGTTTTTGGAGTCCCAGCCGGCAAGCTCTTGGGGTTTTTGGTGTCCAACCGAGGTATTGAAGCTAACCCGGAGAAAATCAAGGCAATTACATCCCTGGCCAAACCAACATGCATCAATGACGTTCAACGGCTGGCAGGTCGTGTTGCTGCCTTGAGACGGTTCATAAGCCTGTTACGGGAGAAAGCAATGCCTTTGTATCAGATGATGAAGAAAACAGATGATTTTGTTTGGAGCGATGTTGCAAACTCTGCTTTTGAAGATCTGAAGACACAGCTTGCTGAGCAGCCGGTCCTTGCGGCTCCAGTTGAGAAAGAGCTGCTGTTATTATACATGGCTGCCAACTCACGCGATGTTAGTGTGGCGATTGTGGTGGAGCGCAAGGAGGTTGGCAAGGAACACCCGGTTCAACGGTCGGTTTACTATGTCAGTGAGGTGTTAATTGAATCCAAACAGCGATATCCTCATTGGCAGAAGCTCGTATATGGGGTGTTCATGGCGAGCCGGAAGCTTAAACATTATTTTCAGGGTCACCCAATCATTGTAGTTAGCTCTGCTCCTTTGGGAGACATCATTCAAAACAGAGAAGCCACTGGACGAGTCGCCAAATGTGCCATTAAGCTTGGGTCTCATGGATTGAAGTATGTACCACGTACTGTGATCAAATCTCAAGCACTGGTTGATTTTTTTAATGACTGGACAGAGATGCAGATGCCGGAAAAAAACCAGACAACACATATTGGACTATTCACTTTGATGGGTCAAGACACCTGGAAGGCTCGGGGGCTGGAGTTGTTTTAACCTCCCTCGAGGTGACAAATTTTGTTATGTGCTACGGCTGATGTTTCCTTGCACTAACAACGCAGTAGAGTATGAAGCCTTGCTCCATGTTCTTCGAGTGGCCAAAGAGATGAGCCTGAGCCGGGTCAGGTGTCTTGGCGACTCGGACTTAGTGGCTCAACAGGTATCAGGAAAGTGGGATTCCAAAGACCCTCCCATGGCGGCTTATCGCCGTGAAGTTGATGCGGTAGCAGGACATTTGAAAGGATATCAGGTGGAGCATATTGACTATCGGAAGAACAAGCGGCTGATGCTTTAAGCCGGTTGGGATCTCAGCGTAAGCCGGTGCCACCTAACACTTTTTTGGATGTTTTGCATAACCCGTCTGTTAAGTTGCCCACAGAAGAAGATCTAGCCGTACCTGACCCGGAGGCACAGTTGGTGGCAGCTCTTCATGCCATCCCAGATTGGACAGTGCCATTCTTGGATTACATGACCCGGGGCGAGTTGCCAGCGGATGAGAGCCTGGCTCCACAGATAACCCAGTGGTCTAAGTCAATGACGATTTCTGATGGAGAATTATACCATCGCAGCATCTCCGGAGCGTTTTAGCGGTGTGTTTCCCCTAAAGAAGGCCAAGAAATACTTCGTGAGATCCATGAAGGCGATTGTGGTCATCATGCCGGGTCAAAATCTCTGGTGGCCAAGGCTTTTCATCACGGTTTTTACTGGTTGACGGCTCACGCTGATGCGGAGGATCTAGTCAGCAGATGTGATGGATGTCAAAAGTTTGCACAACGAGCGCATGTCCCGGCTCAAGAACTCCGGATGATTCCAATCACTTGGCCGTTTGCGGTCTGGGGGCTTGACATGGTGGGACCTTTCAAAAGGTCTAAGGATAAAAAGACACATCTTTTAGTGGCAGTTGATAAATTCACAAAGTGGGTTGAGGCCATGGCGGTTCAATTAATGAAAAAGGTGATCTTTCATTTCGTTTTTCCACACAGCATCATCACTGACAATGGTACTAATCTATCCCAAGGGGCTATGGAGGAGTTTTGTCAACGAGAGCATATTCGGCTTGATGTTTCTTCTGTAGCTCATCCTCAATTCAATGGTCAAGCTGAGAGAGCAAATCAGGAAATTCTAAAAGGTCTCAAGCCCCGGCTTATGGTTCCTTTGCAGCGAACTCCGGGTTGTTGGGTAGAGGAATTACCCTCTGTGCTGTGGAGTATCAACACCACACCTAACAGGTCTACAGGTTACACACCTTTCTTTGTGGTGTATGGAGAAGAAGCAGTGTTTCCTAGTGACATCTGTCATGACTCGCCTCGTGTGGCGGCTTATGTTGAAGCTAATAATGAACAAGCCAGACAGGATGCACTTGACTTGTTAGATGAGGAAAGACACTTAGCAGTGGCTCGATCAGCAATTTATCAACAGGACCTGCGCCGTTATCACAGCCGCCGGGTTAAGTCCAGGACTTTTCAGGAAGGTGACCTGGTGCTCTGGCTCATCCAGGATATGTCAGATGCACACAAGTTATCCCCACCTTGGGAAGGACCCTTTGTGGTCAGCAAGAACTTAAACAACGGGTCCTATTACCTCATTGACATTCGAGAGCACAAAGACTCACGTAAGTTGGAAGAGGAGACCCACCGGCCGTGGAACACTGCTCAACTTCGGCCATACTACACCTCAGCCACCGGCTCTCATCATGTACATACTTTAACATTGTATACACCATGATAAGTAATAAAGCAGGACCATCGGTCTCTTTTCTTTTCAAAGATTACGCATCTTTGTTATTTCTTATTTTCAAATGACTATTAAGGAGATGATCATATTTGAATCAAGTCTAACCTTTTTTCAGTCCGGCTTATGATCATATTCGAATCTAGCTGCAACTATCATGGTCACGTGGGGGCTTCCTGTTCAAACATAGGTCGTATTCGAACCAAAGAGAACATAGCTGTCATAACCCTCTTGATCGGCTCAAGGCCAAACTCACTAGGGGTCTTCTTGATCATATCCGAATCATAGCTTAACCCCTTTTGGGTCCGACTCGGATCATATTCGAACCAGGGTCGTTAAAAACCTGTCAAGGTCATTTGGGGGCTTCCTGTTCAAACATAGGTCGTATTCTAACCAAAGAGAACATAGCTATCGGTACCCTCTTGATCGACGCAACGCCAAAGCCACTCGGGGCTATATGGTCGTATTCGAACCTTAGCTTAACCTCTCAGGTCCGGTTTACTGACCGTATTCGAATTAGAAACCCCCAACCTTCAAATACAAGGTTCAATCATGTTTATTACCTATATTTTCCTTTTAGTCTTTTGTTGTCTTAACTTCACAGATAATTAGCATGGTCTTTTTCTGGACAAGACTATTTGACAACAAAGCCGCCAAGGTATGATGCTCATTAAGTATTCAGAAATATTAACTTCTCAAAAAGATGGAGTTACCAACTTCATTACCCGGGTTATTTAAACCAGTGGTCTAAGGATCAAAGGTACAAGTACGGTTGTTGTTTATATGCAATTGCCTGCTGCATTAACCAAAGGGTTAGTTTCAGCCTTGTTCTGTTTTTATATCTATTTATGTTTTCTATTATGGTACACATATTGGCTATAAGATGGGTGTTTTTACTAGTTCGGTGCTAAGCCGCCAAGCCAGGTTTTTTCTCTTGTATTTACAGGAGCATAGCTGAGGTATTACAAGGACAACCATAAATATGATGCATATATTTACATCAGGAAACACAGCATCACATACAAGTGTTTTCATAGCTAAACTATTACAAGGCTTTCATAAGCCCATGAAGATGGTTATTACTCCTCCCTCGCAGGTTCACCGCCCTCTATTGATTGGAAGCTGGGTTTTGACCAGTCAAAACCATTCACAGCAACAAATTCTGCTTCTTCATCAATCAGGCCGGCCGGGTCAATTTCCGGGGCAAATGTATTTTCACGAACAAGCGGGATTAAATCTGTCACCTTGTATGAGGGAGTTGCCATCTTATTTTCAACATCAAAACCCGGCTGGTACTTGTCGATGTTGGTTTCATCTCCAAGAATAGTCGTCTGAGGTCGCACCTCCCTCACGCAAGCAACGAAGTTGTCGTGTTCAAACAGTGACCCGTCTTGCTTTACCGTGGGGTACCCTCTAGCTACATCAGCCGGGTCTAGATCTGGCACCAAAGCCTTGGAGCGGCTCAGGGAAGACAAAGCTCTGGCTCTCGCACAGGAGCGCTTAACCTCTTGGAACCTGGCGGGCAAAATTGACAGCTTCTTTAAAACATCGCTGAGCCGGTTGGGTCCTTGATTGGCAGGAGAGATGGCAGCAAGCGCCTGTTGTGCGCTAATATACAGTTGTTCTACTGAAGTATACACTGCCTTCAGTTTAATCACAGGGTCTTGGCTCAGATTCTTGCTTCATGGGCATGCACATATTTTAAAAACAAAGTCAGCTAGCGGCTTATATTTCGGATCGGCACAGGAGTACACAGGATTGCAGATAGACGGCTTACCAAAGATGGCGGCCACCATTTGAGACACCCAGCCCTTTAAACCATTCAGTTCTGTTTAAACCTCTTCAAGGGCTGCTTCGGCCTTCTCGGCGCGTTGTGTCAGAAGTGTTTTTTCCTTTGCCCAGTTTTTCTTCTTGGCAGCGAAGCTGGTCTTTAAATTTTCCGTCTCAAAGAGACTTATTTGGAATTTTGAGTTAGCAGACTTGATTTCTGCTTCCTAGCCTGCTAGCCGGGTCTTTGCATCAGTCAAATGAGAGTTTAGTTCAGATAAGGCATTCTGCAAGAAAACATACTCAGATGAGTCAACATTTTGCTCAAAGGTTCAAAAATCAAGATTTAAGTCGCAAGTACTTTACAAAAAACCAGTTGACACTTGGGGGCTAATGTATGCCAAAACAATTTCTTATGAGTCAACAGACATACTTTAAGTCCCAAGTACTTTACAAAGTAACAACACTTGGCACTTGGGGGCTAATGTATGCTATTCAGCAAGTTTCTCAAGGTTAAGCTGGATTATGCAGTCCTTTGAATACGGTACAAGACAATTTAAAGTACCAGCTCATTTTTGATCAAAATGAACCGGCCCTTGGGGACTACAGGTGAAGCTCTGTTATATTTTTGAACTCAAGAAAGGTTTCCAAAGTAAAAGTATTGGCCTATATTATAAAGTGTACATATCATTCCAGTTCTCTCATAATCTGAAAAGTTGGGGGCTGGTGGAATATATAGATAAGCCGGAAGAACATACCTCATATTTCTGCCTCTCCAATGCCTCTTGTTTTGCCGTGTGGCGAGCCAGCACGGTTGGATTCCCCGGTTCGATAAAATGGATCCTGGTTATCAAAACGTCTTGTACAGATGGTGATGGCGGGTTGGCTGAGCTTGATGATCCAGTTGCGTAAGGATTTGTGGTGGTCTCATCAAACGATGGCTTAGGAGGATTTGCTTCTGCATCGACAGGCGGGTTTTCTGGAGCGTCAGTTAATGGAGGAGAAGGTGGCCTGGCCGGGTCAGATGCAAGGATTGGCGGGTCTTCCGCCGGTTTAGCCGCATTTGCCTTCTTGGACTTAGCTTGGCCACTAAGAGAAATGTTGCCGGACTGTCAGTACAAGGATACAATTTGAACAACCTGGAAAAAAGGAGGATTTTTCATTACCCAGGGTCAGTCTTGAAGGCTGGAAATTGGGTCTGTGATGAGTCGCCGGAAGATCGAGACACCTCCTGAAAAGATAAAATAAAGTTAATGTAATGCAAGCGAAAGGTTCCATTAAAAACAAAAGAAGTAAACCTCATTCTGGCACTTCTGGGGAGTTTGTTGAAGAACAACAGCCGATTCGTCTTCGGTCCGGTCTTGAAGACGGCTCTCACGTTGCTGTTTTTTCAAAAGAAAGTGAGCGTCCAGATAAGCCAAAGGGTGTGAAAACCTTACTTTCCTGGTTACGACTCAAAATTTCTGTCTTGGCAAATGGGCTGAGTCGGAGGAAATAGTTACCTCTTCTTCCACGGCCTGACTAGCCCCAGTGTCATACTGGAAATGAACAGTGTCAATAAGATTATTAAAAAGTTGGCCAAGGGAGTCAAGGGCTACCTCCGACCCAGAAGTATCTTCAAGTCTCATCATGTCTTCCGCGGTGCTCCTCTTCTTCTTCTTTTTCGACCTCCGGGTCGTTTTCTTGGCAGTTATGGCGGCGACTCTTGCCTTCTTGGCGGCTTCGCGGTCATATTTCACTTTCCAGAAATCAGATTTGGCCTGCAGACAGGTAAACACAAGATGAAAGGTTAGGTAATTGTTAAATAATACGGCTCAGAAAAATACAAAGGAGAGAGATCAGAGTTTCGTTACTTCTAGCGCCGGGTTAAGCTTGCAGAAAGGGTTTAACCCGACGATACTGCAGTCTTCGTACTTCCTGTTCACCTGAAGGGTTGACATTGAAACAATATCTGCTTCCATTAATTGAACAGGGCTATGACGACGAGAGTCGTCTGGGCCCCCACCATACTCGTACATCAACTTTGATCGACGGCTCAGAGGAATAACCCGCCATGAGATCCAGCAGCGGGTCAGATCAACTCCAGACAAGCCGTTTCCTAATAAGGCGCTAATCCTTTTTATGGATGGGATCAGCTTCTTGTGTTCAACAGTGGTAAGCTTATCAGGGAGCGCAAATTTGGAGTCAAGACGCTCGGCGCGATAACCCGTCAGTGGCTTCTCATCTACTGGTGAAATATCTTGACAATAGAAACAAGTCTGGTTCCAGTCATTGGGATGACTCGGTAAGACTATAAGGGGGAAGACAACGCCCTGCCAATGTTGAATAGAGATGCCTCCAAGCTCTAAACTAAGGCCGTTGGTGCATTCATTCTACCGGTTTAGATAAAAATATTCTCTAAACAACTCCACGGTCGGCTCTTCCTGAAGGTACACCTCACAGAGCACTTGGAAATTGCAGATATTAGATATGGAGTTGGGCCCGATATCTTAAGGATGGAGTTTGAAAAAGTGGAGGACCTCTCTGAAGAACTTTGAGCCGGGCGGTGAGAAGCCACGGTTCATATGGTTAGTAAAAACAATCACTTCGCCATCTCTTGGACTGGGTCGTTCTTCCTCCGGGTCAGGGGCACGGTAAGACATGACGATTTTCGCTAAAAAACCTATGGTGAAGAACTCCTTCAAACGTTCCTCAGTTACGGTTGAGGGAACCAGTTGCAGATGGTTGGCGCTTTGGATGGCATGATGTTCAAAAACAAACTAAAAAGGAAGGCAACATGCCGGTTCAATTCAATGGTGAAATTAACAGTTACATGAGGATAATATTGGGAAGTAATGATGGCTTAGTTAAGGGCTAATGACATATAAGGAAAAGTAAGACGGTACAGTAAGACGCCATGTCTACAGATATTTGAGAAAAGCCAAAATCAGCTAAGTGTTGAGACAAACAAATTTCCTAACTGCCTGGTATTATTTTGGATCAAATGGATATTCAAAATGGGAAAAAGTCTAGACCAAAAAAGTTTAGCGCAGATGAGTCTGAGAGTTCTAATGAGATCTTGGAACAAGAGAAAGGGATCTGTTGGCATCAAAAGTAGGCACAAAAACGCTATTGCACAAGCATATATATCTTTTTGGATTAAGAAGAGGCCTGCAGTGGAAGAACTACGACGAACTATTATGAACTACGAAGAACACGATGGATTCTGGAAACCCTAATGCGGATCTGAGAAGTGAAAAGAAGAACACTTACAACCAAGAATCTCCTGCGGAGGTCGCCGCCTTTCTCTGGATCGATTCGGGTTGATGCAGCGGCCAAGATCGACGGAGACAGAGGAGAAGTGCGGCGGCGGTGAGGATCGAGCAGCAGGAAGGTTGCGAGAGGAAGAAGACAGAGAGAGAGAGAGAGAGAGAAGAATGAGGAAGGCCGAGGCGTGCCTATTTACAAGGAAACATGTGAACAGACGGGCGCAAAAATCGAGGGGGAGCCAAATAATGGTTATCCAACTACACAGACGCCTCGATTCTCGAAAGACATTAAAGATGAAGATCCGTTGGGAGATGATGTCATAAAAGTTTTTTGCGTTTCCAAGAAATGACATCATGGCGGGTGAGGGAGTCCTGGATTAGGGGGTCTCCGGACAGCCGGACTATATCCTTTGGATGGACTGTTGGACTATGAAGATGCGAGATTGAAGACTTCGTCCCGTGTCCAGATGGGACTCTACTTGGCGTGGAAGGCAAGCTAGGCAATACGGATATGCATATCTCCTCCTTTGTAACCTACCTTGTGTAACCCTAGCCTCCTCCGGTGTCTATATAAACCAGAGGGCTTTAGTCCGTAGGACAATATACAATCATACCATAGGCTAGCTTCTAGGGTTTAGCCTCTCCGATCTCGTGGTAGATCAACTCTTGTACTACTCATATTATCAAGAATAATCAAGCGGGACGTAGGGTTTTACCTCCATCAAGAGGGCCCAAACCTGGGTAAAACATCGTGTCCCCTACCTCCTGTTACCATCCTCCTTAGACGCATAGTTCGGGACCCCCTACCCGAGATCCGTCGGTTTTGACACCGACATTGGTGCTTTCATTGAGAGTTCCTCTGTGTCGTCACCGTTAAGCTTGATGGCTCCTTCGATAATTGATAGCGATGTAGTCCAGGGTGAGACTTTTCTCCCCGGACAGATCTTTGTGTTCGGTGGCTTTGCACTGCGGGCCAACTCGCTTGGCCATCTGGAGCAGATCGAGAGTTACGCCCCTGGCCACAAGGTCAGGGTTGGAAGCTTAAGCTACATGGCCGATATCCGCGAAGACTTGATCTTCAAAGGATTCGAGCCCCTGCCGAGTACGCGGCACGGTCACGATGAGCACGATTTAGCTCTATCATCGGACAGTGTTCAGGAGACCGCACCGGCAACCGCTCCGACCCTCAATTCGGAGCCAATTGTGCCATCCATGGATGGGTGGATAGACCCTGCCACGGAGGTCGTATTCTCAGCGGCGATCGAGCCGAGGATCGACCTTACCCTTCACGGGAGCCGTGACGCTGAACTACCGAATTCTTCCCCGGCCACGGACTCCGAACCGCCAGCGCCCGCGCCTGTCAAATCCGACTGGGCGCCGATCATGGAGTTCACCTCCGCGGATATCTTTTAGCATTCCTCGACAACTTCCAGGGCACTTATGTGCGACCACCAGATGCCGATGACTTGAGCCACATAATTCAGCAGCCAGAGGAATCGACCAGGCAATTCTGGACACAGTTCCTGACAAAGAAAAATCAAATCATCGACAGTCCGGATGAAGGGGCCCTAGCAGCTTTTAAGCACAACATCTATAAGGACCGGATTTTCAGGATATTAATTTCCTAGAAAATGGCCCTTGTGCTCACCAGCCCCAGGATTACTCTTAGCTGATGAGGCACCAACTTGATACAGAAACTCCAAGCAAAATACAAGATATGTAGTACAAGACCATTCTGGCCTATGAGTACAACAAATGGTTTCTAGTGGTTGATGGCGGAAGCGGTTTGCGGATCATCAACATCTATGTGAGTCCATTTCCCACAGGAATAGCTGACCTGGATAACTCCTATCTTCACGAGGCTGCTATCACCATTGCGTAGATTCCGGGGCTGTCATCGCAACGCTCCTCTCCACGCAAGAAATCTGGCCAAGACAATAGCCAAGGACAATCCTGTGAGTACTTTGAATGTACTCGCAAACATTATGAACACGGGTATAATGTAACAAATGATAATCACGCCCTGAATTATTCTATGATCATATGCCAATCACAAAATAAACGTCCATGATTCACGCAAGCGGGCTATTCATTATACAACATGAATATCTAATAAGGGAGTAGAAGTACAATGCATTGATCGGGTGTCTGAAGCGACGCCTCGAAAGGATAATAATATAAAGCATGCCTCAGTCGGGCGTCTGAGCTACGTCACGTAAAGGGCTTAAAAAGGGAATAAGTAGCAAGCATGCCACAGTGGGGCGTCTGTGCGACACCACATAAAGGGCTTATATCAGAATAATTACAGTGAATATCGAGGAGGTAGAACCATCCCAGGGATACTCAATAATTCAAATAATGTAAATGGTTAGTCCATAATAATAGTAATCATAATCATCATGAGTCACATGTCATGATCCATGTTTTGGTTTAGCCATCTTTCCTCCGAAGACCGACACTTGACCCATCCCAGACTGTAGTCCTTAACCATGGACACGGCTATTCGAATAGATATAATCTTTGCAGAGGGGGTACTCTTTACCCACGAGCAACGAATTCCTTTGGTCCATCGAAACTAATTCCGCCTACGATCTTTTAATTGAAAACACGCCTGACCGCACACACCAGCCTAATTTACCGGTGTCTGGAATCACCCACGACACCCGTTAAGCGAAACTCTAAGTGGGGAGGCTACAACCTCGACTAGCATGGGATCGCAAATTTATAACGTGCGCGAACTAGGGGATCTACCCCCTCGGCTCCAACCGGAAACACCCATGCCCCTGGACCAGGTGGCATGCCTAATGGATGCAGCCGATATCTTCCACCATGGCCTCTCTGTACGGTGTGTGCTAGGACAGGGGTTGACAACTTACTGAACCGTACCCTACCTATGGCAGGGACAAGTGTAGCACGAAACATGTATGGGGGTTACTGGAACAAGACTCGATCTATGGTCTACTCAGGAGGTTAAAGCATTTCCCGCATGGTTAGCATATGAAATATATTTCACACCATTGAGACAGAATCACCACGCATCATACCTCACCATGCCCTATAGGACATAACCGTCTTGACGAGGGATTAGGCACATGCTCGTGTATACCCAAGACAGAGACTTTCCCGGATCCCTTCCCGTAGTCATGAAAGGCATACAAGGGTGATTACTATCACAAACATATCAAATTCCAATTGCGAGATAGCACGGAATCATCAATATGCACTCATGAGTATGATCATATCATCTCAAAAAAATAATGAATATTTCGTATCACGATGGTGTTCTAATCGTATCATACAACACACAACAATATTATGCCAAGGTTCAGAATGCTTGCCTTCAAGAGTATGCAAGTGGGGTGCATTTTTTTGAAAGTTGCCTCCCTCTCCGAAAATCCTATTTAAGAAAAATTCAAATTAACACATAGTTTCAAAACAGTACAAAAAAGTTGCTTGGAAAATTTTCAACTAAATACGAAAGTAAACTAGACAAAATTTGATAGACAACAGAAAAAGAATCAAGTCAATCTGTTTTTAATAAAAAACAGAAAAGAAAACGTTTCGGGGAGCTTACGCTTTCCTCTTAGAGAATACGTATTCTGTGGAATACGCTTCCACTTAAACTGACGCGGGTCGTCTCTGGGTCACTGACAGTGGGTCCCTTGGTCCCACTAGTCAGGTTTGACCAGTCGCCCGCGCCTTCTTCCTCCTCTATCCGAGCGAAAGCGGGGTTCCGGCGATCGCCGTCGACGAACGGTGGCTCCCCACTGGGCTCCGAGGGCAGGGATGGATCCGCCAGTCCAGGGCGGTCCTCCCAGTGGTCGAGAGGGTGGCGGGGACAAAGGGAGTTGCCGGCGGCGAGCTTTGCGGCGGACGACAACTTCTTGTGGATTGAGGTCTTGGGCTATGATGGCTCCCGATCGTTTTTGAGAGGTGAGGTGGCTCCACAAGGTCTAGGTGAAGAGGATGGAAGCACTGGATGGAGTTAGGGGCCTCGGTCTTGGCCGGATTTTACCGGATCGTGGCAACGGCCGAACCTGTCGGAGACGAGGAAGAAAGCCTCCCTCTGTCAATTGCTGGCTATGGGAGCTCTAGGGAGATGGCTTGAGGATGCCTGAGGATCTGGACGATCTCGGGGTCCCTATTTATAATGCAACTAGGTCGGTTCTGCGGCGGCCGTGGATAGGAACGGCGAACCGCCGTTCTGTAGTAGGCAGGGCGATGTGGCGGCGATGGGCGCTAGCAGACGGGCTCGAGGATGGGCTCGAGCTGTTCCAGAGGGTAGCTGGCGGGCTGGAGTGGCTCGGGCGGCGCCGTCCATGGAAGAGGCCTGCTGCGGCCGTCGGCGGCTTGCGGTGGTGGCGCCGTGGGGCGTCAGGAGGGGGCTAGGGCAGCTCTGCAGCGAGGGAGGGGTCAGGCGCGTTGGTGGTGAGTGGCCAAGGGTCAGTACGGGCACGGGGAGGGAGGCAGTGAGACGCGGTGACTCGGGCGCACGCACATGCAAAATGCATGCTCTGGCCGCACCCAGAGCACGCACGCTAGGTGCTCGACGTAATGCCAGCGCGTGCTAGAGGGCTTGGATGAGGCTGGGGATTAACAGGTCTAGGTTAGAGTTTGCAAGGAGATTAGTGGACATGGTGGTTTGGTCAGGGGATCAAGTCCACAATGCAAACTAAAAACCAAGCCAAAACTGGCCATGCACACAAGGTGTTTGACAGAATGCTATGGTCATCTAGGCATCTCTTGGGGTGGCCAAAAACTCCAGATCATAGTCTCTTTAGATGATAAAGAGGGTGGCAAGGTTAGTTTGTCAAAAACAAAAACTTGTTAGTGCAAGTTTTTGAGAAAACCAAATCTGGATAGAAAGAAAAAGGCACTATTGCATGTACTTAAAATCCTCCAATGGGCCCAATCTCCTGAACTTAAGGGTTTGGTAGAGTGGTCTCTAAGCAGGAGAAAGATCATGGGCACTAGAGCAAAACAAAATAGGGTTGCAGTAGAAAACACCCAACTGGGCCAGAGAGCAAAAGAGGATGATTTTCTCAAATTTTTCAAAGAGCACCAGTGGGTTTTTGCATAAAATTGAATTATACAATCCTACTAACATCCCCTAATTTTGGTGGAAGCTTTAAAGAAATATTTAAATAGGTTGTAGTGCAATTTTACAAACTGGACCAGATTTGAAAAATTGGGGTAGAGCTCAAAATTTCCAAATGACTAAAACAGATTTTTGCATAAAAGTGATGTGGGAGCATCCCATGACATCTCCAAATTTTGGTGAAACTTATAACTAATTTTATCACAGGGTTCTAGTGTAAAAGAGGCTCCAAAACTTATTAAAAATCATTTTTAAAGAAATAAAGCTCAGGGAAAATAATTATGCAAATAAATCCACTGATAAAAGAAATGTTTTTCCTGAGAGGGTAAACAAGTCCAACAATATTTTTGAAAAGTTTTCACTTGGGGAGAAAACTCCACAATATCAAAGAAAAGAGTGGTTCTGAAATCAAAAGATAAATCCACAAAATGAAAATTTAATTTCTTGGCAAAATTTTAATAAACAAATCATGGTTAAAATTTTTGGGGTGTTACAACATCCGCGATGAGTGGCTCGCCCGGCACCTTGGCCAGGAAAAGCCAAAATCTATGGCAGCCCTTACGACACTCATGGCCCGCTTTTGCGCGGGAGAAGACACTTGGCTGGCTCACAGCAATAACATATCAAAGAACCATGGTACTTCGGATACCAAGGAGGACAATGGCAGGTCACGTCGCAACAAACACAAGCGCCGCATCAACAACGACAATACCGAGGATACGGCACTCAATGCCAGATTCAAAGGCTCTAAACCCGGTCAGCGGAAAAAGACATTCAAAAGAAGCACTCCGGGCCCGTCCAGTTTGGACCGTATACTCGATCGCTCGTGTCAAATACATGGCACCCCCGACAAGCCAGCCAACCACACCAACAGGGATTGTTGGGTGTTCAAGCAGGTCGGCAAGTTAAATGCTGAAAACAAAGATAAGGGGTCACATAGCGATGACGAGGAGGAGCCCCGGCAGCCGAACACCGGAGGACAGAAGAGGTTCCCCCCACAAGTGCGGACGGTGAACATGATATATGCAACCCACATCCCCAAGAGGGAGCGGAAGCGTGCGCTAAGGGCGTATATGTGTTGGAGACAGTCGCCCCAAAGTTCAACCCATGGTCCTCCTGTCCGATCACCTTCGATCGCAGGGACCACCCCACTAGTATTCGTCATGGCAGATTCGCCGCACTGGTCCTAGACCCAATCATTGAGGGATTTCACCTCACTCGAGTCCTTATGGATGGCGGCAGCAACCTGAACCTGCTTTATCAGGACATAGTGCACAAAATGGGTATAGACTCCTCAAGGATCAAACCCACAAAAACGACCTTCAAAGGCGTCATACCAGGTGTAGAAGCCCATTGCACAGGCTCAGTCACACTGGAAATGGTCTTCGGATCCCCGGATAACTTCCGAAGCGAGGAGTTAATGTTCGATACAGTCTCGTTCCGCAGTTGCTATCACGACTGCTCGGGCGAACCACATTTGCGAGATTCAATGCGGTACCGCATTATGCATACCTCAAACTCAAGATGCTAGGACCTTGTGGGGTCATCACAGTCAATGGAAACACAGAGCGCTCTCTTTGCACGGAGGAGCATACTGCAGCCCTCGCAACAGAAGCGGAAAGCAGCCTCTTAAGGAAATCCACCAGTTCGGCGATTAAAGACCCGGACACCTTCAAGCACGCCCCGAGTAATCGGCAACAAGACCGCTTGGCACGTTCCGACCTCGCATAGCAATGCGGCACCCGCCCCAGTCCCAGCCAAACGGCAAAATCCGTGCCACGCGCACATAATTATGCATTGAAAATACCATGGGCACAGGTGGGGAGGGGGCACGACTACATCACGCCCCAAGACACGGCTCAACCGCACTAGGGACTTCCCGCTTTGTTATTTTTCTCTCTTTCAGGACTTTAATCTCTAGAAACCCTGTCCAGCAATATGATTGCCGGACACACGATGCAACAACCAAGGAGGTAGAAAGCTACGTCGCACCACAGAACTCCTAGGTGGCTTTTGATAATGAGTGAAATACCTGCTTTAAATACCATTCCTCAGCTTGCCCTTGGAGGGGACATGTCAAATAGTCATACTTTTTGCTTATCGCACTACTTGTATCATTTTGCTTCGACGCACCTTATTGAATAAACAATGCATAGCACTAGACTATTATCGCATTCTCTATTCTTCTTTATACATATATATATATATATATATATATATATATATATATATATATATATATATATGTTCATTCATGACATTCAGCACCCGTACACTCTGGTACGGCCAATAAGCCAGGGGCTTAAGCATACCCCATAATACAGCGTGAGAATTCCGAACACTTTAGACAGTGCGGCACCCCGAACTTATAGCATTATATGCATCAGCTCCAAATCATGTATTGGGTCAATAGTTGGGTTTGCCCGGCTCCCATGTTTTGGTACCTTAAGTTCCTCTATATCGGCTAAGGTAGCACTGGGAGAACAACTGCGATTGTGCCCCGGTTCAGCTGGGCTAAGCACCTCAGTAGAGAAATCTAAAACTGAATGTCATGATAAGGTGAGAGTTGGTCGCTATTCGAGAGGTCTCGAGTCCCTAAAGACTTATGCCACTTAGAGCGAGGAGTTGGCTTTGTCCGGCTTAAGGCGTGTATAGCGCCCCGAATTCGGTCTTCTCAATACTAGGGGCTTCGCCAAAATTTAAAATTGTAGACTTCTATGGCTAAGTGAGAGTGATAAAGCATTATAGTCCGATTGCCTTGTTCGTTGAGCTGAGCACCTCCCTCGAAGGACCAAACAATGGGAAAAAGAGTGCTCAGATTTATCCCGAACACCCCAGCACTCGTGGTATGGGGGCAGAAGCCAACGACTGGCCATCTCTCAGATTTGATAAACAGCCGCATAGAAGGTAATATTTTAAATTCAAAACAAGTGTGGCATATCGCATATGAACAAGTTTTCATAATACAGGATCACACGAGCGAGCTTATTCAAATATCACATCCTTCGCACACTCGTTCGCTACAAGACGGGCACCCTTCAGGACACCCTCATAATACATTTCGGGGTGGCGATGCTCCTTGCCCTGCAGCGGCCCCTCCTTCACCAGCTTCTCTGCGTCCATCTTGGCCCAGTGCACCTTCGCACGGGCAAAAGCCCGGCTTGCACCTTCGACGCAGACGGACCGCTTTATGACTTCCAACCGTGGGCTGGCATCCACAAGTTGCCTCACCAGGCCGAAGTAGCTGTTGGGAAGGGAGTCGCCAGGCCACATCCGGACTATAAGGCCCCTCATGGCCTGTTCGGCCGCCTTGTGCAGCTCGACCAGTTGCTTCAGCTGGTCGCTCATAGGCATCGGGTGTTCGGTCCCAGTATACTGAGACCAGAACAACTTCTCTGTCGAGATTCCCTCCTCGGCCTGGTAAAATTTCGTGGCATCCGACATGTTGCGGGAAAATCTGTGAATGCTCCTGGAGAGCTCCAGACTCGGGTAAGTAACAAGTAATTTACTTTCACATGCTTGCTTTGCATATTGAATGCCTTACCCACCGCTATCTTCCTCATCGCCTCAATCTCCTGGAGGGCCTTTTGGGCTTCGGCCTTGGCATGCTTTATGCTCTTGAGGGCCGCGGCAAGCTCGCACTCTCGCGTCTTCGAGTCAAGATCCAAAGCCTCGTGCTTCTTCACGAGAGCCTGGAGCTCTCGCTGCACCTCGCCCACCCGTGCCTCTTGTTTTTCCCACTCGGTGCGCTCCTTGGCTGCTTTGTTCTCGGCCTCGGACAACTCTTGCTTTAGGGTCACCACTTCGGTCGTGGCCCCTGGCACATTCATGATGATCCTGTCATTTCTCAACCACATTTTCTTTTTTATATAGACAAGGTATTACTTACCTTTGTTTTCCTCGAGCTGCCTCTTAGCAAGGCCGAGCTCTTTCTCGGACCTTTCGAGGTCCTGCTTCAGTGCGACGACCTCCGCAGTTAGTGCGGTAGAGGTCAGCAGCGAAGCCTGCATACGCATACAGACATACTTCTATTAGACTCCTGCAGATATTATTTGATCCTCTATTCGGCTTTTCTTTGTGAACACCAAACAGAGCATCAGGGGCTACTATCTATGCGGTAATATTTTCCTATATTTTAAATACTTACCTCAAAGCCTGTTAGAAGGCTAGCACAGGCTTCAGTCAGTCCGCTCTTGGCGGACTGAACCTTCTTGATCACCGCACTCATAATAGTGCGGTGCTCTTCATCAATGGAAGCGCCACGAAGTGCTCCCAGTAGGTTGTCCGGTGCCTCTGGATGGACAGAGGTCACCGGCACGGGCGGCTTGCCCCTCTTGGAAGGGGGGCGCTTGCCGGAGTCCGGAAACACTAGAGGTTCCGGTGCGGCGTTTGGCTGGGGGCCGAACTTGGAGCCCTTGGGGGTCTTGCTCCCTTCGCTCCTGTAGTCCGGAAGGTCGCCTTGAGGCGCCTCCAGGACTATCTCCCCCCAGCTCGGTGCCCCTTGAGACAATACCTCGGCATTGTCCGTAGGGCAAGGGGAGGAGGCAGTTGGAAGTGTATCACTATTCATGTCCGACGAGTCCAAGGAACAGTCCGACGATGATACATCGATACGGGATTGGGGCGGACTTCATAATCATATTCGACGTTAGGAGAAGAAGTGCAACAAAAGTATGCTATGAGTTACTCTGGTATCCGAATACTTATGACTTCGCCAGGGGCTTGGCCCTGAGCAGCCACTCGTCTTCGCCGTCGGTGGCAGTAGTGGAGCAGTCCGGAAGGAGAGTCCTTCCCTTCTTGGACCCTTCGGCCTCCCCGGTTGGGGCGGCCTTCCTTTTCTTGTCTCCCCTGGCTGGAGGGGGAGAATCTTCATCTTCCTTCTCCTTGTTTTCATGGGAGGAGTCTGTCTCGGTGTTATCGGATGATGAGTCCGATACCACTTGGCACCGGGAACTCTTCCGTGTTCCCTTGGCCTTCTTCTTGGTCTTCTCCGGCACCTCATAAGGAGCCGGAGTCTGCATCTCGGTTAGGAGAGCGTCCGTAGGGTCTCCGGGTAGAGGGGCCGGATAGTTAATCTGCTCCGATGTCTTCACCCAGTCCTATCAAAGGCATGGGAGCTCAGACCCCGCACATGGTTAAGCTTCGATCTTAGCCCGCGGTCCTCGGTAAGAGAAGGAGGGACCTCGGCGCCCTTGAACAGCACCCTCTAGACATCCTTATGCGTCGTGTCAAAGAGCTCGCTTAGAGTCTGGTGCTGGACCAGGTCGAACTCCCATCAGTTGAAATCCCGTTGTTGACACGGGAGGATCCGGCGGAAGATCTTGACCTAGACTATGTTGACAATCTTAAGTTTCTTGCTTGTCATGTTCCGGATACACTTCTGGAGTCCGTCCAGCTCCACCGATGAACCCCAGGACAGGCCCTTCTCCTTCCAGGAAGTGAGCCGCGTGGGGATTCTGGATCGAAACTCGGTGGCCACCACCCAGTTGGCGTCGCGCGGCTTGGTGATGTAGAACCACCCCGATTGCCACCCCTTTATGGTCTCCATGAAGGAGCCCTCGAGCCATATAACGTTGGGCATTTTGCCCACCATGGCTCCGCCGCATTCCGCTTGTTGGCCGCCAACCACCTTCGTCTTGATATTGAAGGTCTTCAGCCACAGGCCGAAGTGGGTCCGGATGCGGAGGAAAGCCTCACACACGACGATGAATGCCGAGATGTTGAGGATGAAATTCGGGGCCAGATCATGAATGTCAACCCCATAATAGAACATAAGGCCGCGGACGAATGGATGGAGGGGAAACCCCAGTCCGCGGACGAAGTGGGGGAGGAAAACCACCCTTTCATGAGGTTCCGGAGTAGGGACGACCTGCCCCGTGGCTGGCAGCCGGTGTGCGATATCCGCAGCTAAGTATCCAGCTCCATGTAGCTTTTTGATGTGTCCCTCCATGACGGAGGAGGCCATCCACTTGCCTCCCACTCTGGACATGTTTGGAGAGAGTTGAGGAGAAGGATGTGACTTGGGAGTTGTAGCTCGAGTGCGCGAGAATGGATGAGCAAGGAGGAAGAAGGTGTGGGTAGAAAAAGGTGAGACCTTATCCTTTTATAAGGGCGGACGAAACTATGCGCCCCCCACTAGCCTGGTAAAACTCGATTATCCCCCAAGCGCCGTAATTGGTGGCACGGTTGGGTTACCCACGTCCGTATTGATGAGAATCCCGTGATAAGGGGAACACGATCTCTGCTTTGACAAGACGGGTCAAGAAACCGCCTCGCATTATGTGCGGGGCTGGTTAAAGAAAAACGTTTCAAATAATTACCGAGCCGTGGTGTGATGTCATGCTGCCAAAATGTGTCAGCAGATTAGATTTGTGGAAATATTATTCTCTCTATGGTGGTATCTGGAACTTATTTTGCAGGGTCGGACACTATCCTTGTGTTCAAACTCTTCCATGGTGTATTTGGAGGAGGAACCTGCCTTGCAATGCCGAAGACAACACTGCGCGCTGGACTGTCGGACTATGAAGATGCAAGATTGAAGACTTCGTCTCATGTCCGGATGGGACTCTACTTGGCGTGGAAGGCAAGCTAGGCAATACCGATATGCATATCTCCTCCTTTGTAACCGACCTTGTGTAACCCTAGCCTCCTCCGGTGTCTATATAAACCGGAGGGCTTTAGTCCGTAGGACAATATACAATCATACCATAGGCTAGCTTCTAGGGTTTAGCCTCTCCGATCTCGTGGTAGATCAACTCTTGTACTACTCATAATATCAAGAATAATCAAGCAGGACATAGGGTTTTACCTCCATCAAGAGGGCCCGAACCTGGGTAAAACATCGTGTCCCCTGCCTCCTGTTACCATCTGCCTTAGATGCACAGTTCAGGACCCCCTACCCACGAGATCCGCCGGTTTTGACACCAACAGTGGGTTACAAGAACTTCTGCGACGATAAGAAGCTGGATTTTGTCTAATTGTTGAAGATTGACAAAGAACGAAGTTCAAAGTCAACCCGGGGCCTAATGTTGGGGATATAACTATCAGTTATGACCCGCCCAGGAGGCGCCGGGTCAGCCCCAATGGCGGATTACACAAGAAGCCCAGTAAACATTAAGATGATAGTTCATCAAATCTTATAGAAGGCCCAAAGGCCTAGAGGCGGCTTAAGGCCCAATATTTAAACAGTCGTATGTAAGCAAAGACTTGTAAAGAAAGGCATATAAGAGAAGTCATCGAGCCAGACACAATTCATGAGTCGGCCGGGACTCTGTAGGCCACCAGGCATCAACCTGTGTATATAAGGGGACGACCTGGTGGTGGCTTAGGGCAAGAAACAAGAGATCGAGAACCAAGCCGGTGAGTTAAGCCTCTTGGTGATCGAAACCCCAGCAATATCAACACAACTAGACGTAGGCTTTTACCTTCATCGTAAGGGGCCGAACTAGTATAAAACCTCTTGTGTCCTTTGTCCTGATTAACCCCTTCAAGCTTCCTAGTTGCCATGGCCCTACGACTAAGTCCTTTCACTAGGACATCAGCCGTGACAATTCCACGACAGGGAGTCTTGTGGGTGATCAGCCCATGAGTCATCCTGAGCAATTGGCGTTAATGGACGACCAATGCTGATGAGTTCGCTGTTCGTGAGAACAGGCGATGATACCACATTGTGATCGATCTGAGGAAGGACTTCATCATCCTCAACATTGTCTTGGTGACAAATGTCTTCAGCTGCGGTGGGGTCAACAGCTGGAATGTCTTCAACTTCTGGAGCCTCTGTGGAAGAAGGCTCATGAACTATCAACTGGCGCTCACAATGTTCAGATGCAGAACGAGCCACTGAGATTGGCTCAACAACAAGGGGCTCTGTGGGAGCGGCCCGGTCTTCTTGGTCGATGGAGCATCATCAGTGGTGGCCTTGGTCTTGCGCTTTCGGGCTTCGGCTTCAGCTGCCCTAGTTTTCTTTAGCTCCGAAGCCACTGTGAGGACCTTAGGCTTCGAACCTGTCATACTGGCCGGGAAGACAATGCGAGGTTCTTCCTGCCTTGATGCTTCTGGTTGGGCCACAATAGGCTTCTTCTTCTTCTTGGCAGCCATTCTGGGGTCGATGCCTGGTCGCCCCAAAGCCTTGCGCTTTTCAGCTCCATTGTATCCTTGAACACATTTGGCAGCTAGGTGTTTCATGCGCTCTCGAGAACCTTTAGCTTCTTCACGTTTCTTGTGGAACGCCTCCTTGAGCTCATGCAGCATGACCTTGAAGTTTTGGACATCTTCCACGTTGAGCTTGGGCATGTGCTTCTTGAATTGAGCCTTTTCATAATCAATATTGTGCTTTAGCTCAACAATTTTCTGTGCAAGAGCTAGCTCAGGAGCAATGGATCCATGGAAAGAGACGACGAGGCCAATTGGGAGCTGAAGATCATCAAAACTGAGGTCTGGGCTGTCAAACCACTCATCAATGAACTTGTACAGGATCTCCACATCAAAGAGGGGAAGATCATTGAAGATTTACGCCTCTTGCTTGCTCTTTATAAGCATCTCAAGAGCATCATCGCCAAGATCATCGTTGCTAGATAGATCAATGGCTTCGTTCTTGTTCCTTAGAACGGCAGCAGGGGTCAATGCTTGACCAGTTGGTTGCATGGACTTCTTCATCTTGTCAAACTTGGAGATGCGAGAGAGATCTTCAGACTGCACACTGGCTTCGGGAGGTGCAATGGCCAGAGGCTTCGCCCGCGAGAGCTTTGGTGCGGAGGAGGGCTTTGAAGCCTTTGGTTTCTTTTGCTTCACAGGCTTCGATGGTGCAGGCGCGTCGTCAGAATCAGCGTCATCTGCAGAGTGATCCACGACTGCCCCTTGAACCTGAATGTGAGTGATGAGACCTTCAATGTTGTAGAAGGGCCCAACAATATTGGGTTCAGGATCGCGTATGTCGCCGGCATGAGGAGCAGAGGGGCGGGCTTGAAGTCTAAGCCTAGGGACTTCTTGTTCTCTTTGGCAGAAGGTTTGGCAAACAGGAAGTTGCGCTTAAACAGATTGTCTTCACGACACCATAATAGAGAGGATGGGTCGGCATTAGCAGTCTGAGGTCCACGGATCATGCAGGGGTAGATGCCTTGAGCAATCGCTTCGGACTTCGACTTAGGCTAAAGACCTTTGTATATAATATCTCACTAGGGGCCCTTGATGGCAATCTTTTCAGTATATTCGTCAGTGAAAAATCTGTACTTGAACCATTCCTTTGCCTAATGTCTTCGAATCCATTGGATTCGGTTCTTGCGTTGTCCATAGGTCTGTTCTGGATCTAACTTGTATAGATCATAGAGATCCGGTGGCAGTTCCTTGGCAGTGTTTTCACGGCGCTGTCTGCCGCCCTCCCTGACTGATTTTTCTGTTGCCATGAAGTTCAGACTAAAAGGCTTCAGAACATGCAAAGGCTTCCTTCTGCTGGTCAGACAAGAATTAGCTTCGGGAGAATTGATGTGATGTTGTAAGAACTCTGCAAATGAATGCAGACTATGAGAACCAAGGGATTCTCCCACGGACATGTACCTGTGACAGTATTAGAGATGTGAGGGAAGGGGAAGAGGCCATATGCATTCTCATAAGATTTTGAAGATAAATCAGTTTAGAAGACATCACTACTAGGAAAAGGGCTAAAGATGAAATTGACACTAATGGCGCACCAGAGAAGTGGTGCGCCACTACTATATACTAATGGCGCACCATGTGGAGATGTGCCATTAGTGTGGAAGACACTAATGGCGCACCAGGCACACGGTGCGCCACTAGTAACAAAATGTTTTTTTCATTTTTTCAAACATACTAATGGCACATCTGGGCAGAGTGCGCCATTAGTAGTTAGAACTACTAATGGCGCACCAGCCATAGAGTGCGCCACTACTAATTTTTTTTTACTTTTTTGCAAAACTACTAATGGCGCACCGTTGCATAGTGCGCCATTACTAGTTTAAACTAGTAATGGCGCATTGTGCCACGGTGCGCCATTAGTATATTTTCTTTTACTTTTTTGCAAAACTACTAATGGCGCATGTCTGTGTGGTGCGCCATTAGTATGCTGGGTTACTAATGGCGCATGGCTGTGTGCTGCGCCATTAGTAACCTGGGACCAGCTATATATTTTTGGACAGCCACACCTACACACTCACTTTCCCCACTTCATTCACCCCACCTCCTTCTCTAAGCTTGTTGGCTGCCTCCTCCTCCTCACCTCATTTGCACCATAGATTCATCAAAATTAAGTGTTGAAATTACCTTTTTTGATAGGTAAGTAAGGGGAAAGCTATCTTCATGTTGTAGATCTACTTTTTTCTCCCTATCTCACTCCAACAACATGCACTTTTTGTGGCCTAGCTAGATCTATGTATGTTTGTGGTGTTGCATATGTTTGTGGTGTTGCATATATGTTTGTGTTTGCAGGTAGCGGTATTTGAAATGCGATAGTTGCCAATATTTTGCCAGAATGTTGATTCATTTTCGTTTCGGCGAGAATTTTGGCACTATGCATTCTTTTTGGTCCTATTTTTAGGGAAAGTCATGCCAAATTTTTTGTCGGTTCTAAAATATCATTTTGCTCTACCCCGCAGGAGACATGGTCCACACGATGACCGAAGGCATCGTGAATAGGTTTTTGAGCTCCGCGAAGGCCGAGATGCTTCAAAAGAACGAGATGGAGATAAGATGTCTGTGTCGAAGATGCAAGCTGAAGAGCCTTATTGCGGACCCAGATTCCGGGCAGGTGCGGGACCACCTGCTCTTGCGTGGTTTCATGGATGGCTATCGGTGGCAAGGTGATGAAGATGACTATGAAGTCGTCCATGGGGGCCGGGCAAGAAATGAGGAAGGGCAGCAAGACAACCACCACGGCTCGGGCAGGCGAGAAGACGAAGAATCTCCAGGACATGATCACGACGGTGATGCTGTACACAGTCACCATGTAGAAGATGCCGGACATGATGATGAGGAAGATGTCGGAGCAGACGAAGGGCATGATCATGAAGATCAAGATGTCGGAGGAGGAGACGATGATGGACCATCGATGGGCTGGGTGCAGGACCCTCATATTCAAGAGCTGCTTCTCAAGTAGACGGATAACGCAAGAGCTGCCGCCCGAGAGAAAGCCAAGCTGGATCAACTGGAGATAGACGCGGTTACTCCATTGTATGAAGGATGCAGACCCGAGGATACCCGCCTGAAAGTAACGCTCATGGCTTTGGAGATGAAGGTAAAACACAAAATGACCGACGCATGCTTCGACGAGAACATGTCATTCTGCCACAAACGTCTTCCCAAGGGGAACAAGTGCCCGACAAGTTTCGAGGAGGCGAAGAAAGTCGTGTGTCCTCTGGATTTACCACACGTGAAATGACCGACTCATGGCTGTGTGCGTGAACAATTGCATCATTTATCGGGGCAAGCACGCGGAGTCTACCATATGTCCGGTGTGCGGCGTTACTCAATACAAGAAGAGGCAGAAAGCTCCTCAAAAAGTGGTGTGGTACTTTCCAATCACTCCTTGTCTGCAGCGGTATTTCATGGACCCTAAGGTAGCAAAGCTCCTACGTTGGCACGCGGATAGGGAGGAGAAGAAGCGAGAAGATGACGCAAATGATCCGGAGATAAATAAAAAAGACAAGATGTTGAGTCACCCTAAGGATGGGAGCCAGTGGAAAGCGTTGAACTTCGAACACCCAGAATTTGGGAAGGATACAAGGAACATCGTGCTGGGCGCGAGCACCGATGGGAGCCAGTGGTGCGCCATTAGTAATAAATACTAGTGGCGTGATACTAATGGCGCACCAGTGATGCGCCATTAGTAGGCAAAACTGGTGCGCCATTAGTAGGCCTTTTCCTAGTAGTGCATTGACCTCATAGTGCGAAGACATTCACTCATATGTAGAGAGTTGGTTCCAGATATGTACGAATCCACGCATAAGCACAAGTGAGGAATCTAACTACTTTGTGAAGCCTAAGTGAACATACTAGGCATGTTATGAGATGCAGAACAGGATAGATCCAACTTTGTGGGGATAGAAACCACTTGTGGTTGAAAAGGATGAATCTATCGGATAAAAAAGGACTATAAAAGACTTTTTATTTACCACTCAAGGAACTGCTAGACGGAGTAGGAGATGAGGCCGAGAATTTCGATCTTCCGTGCCCTAACTTGGCGATGGAGGACACCTACGACGACGATGGAGAAGACGATGTCCGCAGCCGGCGAGAGGATGGCGTCGGTGAGGTCACGGCAGCTAAGCGCTTCATCGCCGGCGTCGTCGAGGGCTAGTGATGGAACTAGGGTTTGTGCGAGAAGGAGAAGTGGAAGAAGAGATAATGACTGGGGTGTGGCGTGTATCTATAAGGAAAGGGACAGGGCAGCGTTATTACGCAGGTGCCCCTATCGGTTCACATCAGAAGGACACGTGGCGATCATGCAACACATTGGAGGATGTTCCACGTTCCCACGCATGCCTGGATTTTCACGTGGTCGTTCCCGCTTCTTTAGGTTTCAGGCAAAAAGGATTGAGCATTTAAAACAGATTTAATGTTTGCCTCTGTATCTTCTGCTGACAAGGACGCAGCGAAGACATTCAATAGTTTCAATAGAATGCATATGATTTGTATAGATAGATTTGAGACGGGAGCATAGAAAGGTTACGGTCCGATCACATTCACTTAGTTCAAAAGATTCAAACAAGAAGACATAGCTATAAGTGAATGTTGTAGAGGATAGAACACAAATATACGAATATATCCAAATAAGACCAAATCAATATAGTGAAGATAAACATAAAGTCATGTTAATATTGAAGAGAAACCAAATGTGAAGACTTTGCAAATGTACCGCCAACATAAAACACTCTAAACAAAAGTTTGGTGGTGGCGTTACTCACCGTATAGGAAGTATTAGACCCAGACACATCGCACAATTATCGTGGCGCTCTGAAGTCAAATTCCGCGTTAATGTATTCACACTTAGAGTGTAAGTCTTCATTAGTTGAAGATAGACGTTACTTCGTGTGTTGCACATCTAAGTCATCAACATGCATAAGTGTTAGGATGTGTGCATGATCACAGGACATTTGAGGATTCCAAGATATTTAGCTCACACCGCAACTTTCAAAACCTTTTCTCATCCAAGGGCTTTGTGAAGATATCTGCGAGTTGCTCTTCAGTGTTGACGTGAATGATATCAATATCTTCCTTCATGACATGATCTCTGAGAAAGTGATGACGGATCTAAATGTGCTTTGTCTTCGAGTGCTGAACTGGGTTGTTAGCAATCTTGATGAAGCTTTCATTGTCGCAGTACAGTGGCACTTGCTTCAGATGAATGCATAGTCTTTGAGGGTTTGCTTCATCCATAGAAGCTGAGCGCAACAAGATCCAGCAGCAATGTATTCAGATTCAGCAGTGGAGAGAGATGCATAGTTCTGCTTCTTTGAAGACCAACACACAAGTGATCATACCAGAAAGTGACATGTGCCTGATGTAGACTTCCGATCCACCTTGCCACCAGCATAATCAGCATCCGAGAATCGAACTAGATCAAACTCTGAGCCCTTTGGATACCATAATCCTAGTGTTGGGGTGTAAGCCAAATATCGAAGAATTCACTTCACAGCTAAGTGATGCGATTCCTTTGGTGCCGCCTGGAATCGGGCACACATGCAAACACTAAGCATGATATCTGGCCTAGATGCACATAAATAAAGAAAAGAACCAATCATGAAGCGGTATACCTTTTGATCGAACTCTTTACCATTGGCGTCAGGACCGAGATGACTTTTGGTTGGCATTGGCATTGTATAACCTTTGCAGTCTTGCATTCCAAACTTCTTCAGGCAATCTTTGAGGTATTTCTCTTGAGATATGAAGATGCTGTTGTGTTGTTGCCGTATTTGAAGACCAAGGAAGAACTTCAGCTCACCCTTCATGGACATCTGATATTGCTCTTGCATCATGCGTCCAAACTCATCACTGTATTTCTGATTAGTGCAGCCGAAGATAATTTCATCCTCATATATTTGGCACACAAACAGTTCACCATCATATGTCTTCGTGAAGAGTGTGGGATCTAGGGAACCAGGTTTGAAGCCTTTGCTCTTCAGGAAGTCTTTGAGCGTGTCATACCAAGCACGAGGGGCTTGTTTGAGGCCATACAGTGCCTTGTTGAGCTTGTAAACCATGTCAGGATGTTTTGGATCTTCAAAACCAGGCGATTGTGCAACATATACTTCTTCAATCTTGCCATTGAGAAAGGCACTCTTCACATCCATTTGATACAAAAGGATGTTATGATGATTTGCATAGGCTAGCAGTATGTGTATAGCTTCAAGCCTAGCCACAGGAGCAAATGTTGCATCGAAGTCAATTCCTTCAACTTGAGTGTATCCTTGAGCAACGAGACGAGCCTTGTTTCTAACAACTTGACCATGCTCATCATGCTTGTTGCGACATATCCATTTAGTGCCTATGATATTGTGTTTACGAGGATCAGGACGCTTGACCTCCCATACATTATTCAGCTCGAACTGTTGAAGCTCTTCTTGCGTAGCTTGAATCCATTCAGGTTCCATGAAGGCTTCATCAACTTTCTTGGGTTCAGATATTGAGACGAAAGCTAAGTGCCCACAGAAATTTGCTAGTTGTGTTGCCCTTAAATGAGTGAGTGGACCAGGTACATTGATGCTATCAATTATCTTCTCCATCTGTACTTCATTTGCAACACGAGGATGAACTAGACGAAGATCTTGCTCTTGCTGATCATTGTCATCATTTGAAGGATTGTCTTCAGGCTGAGCATTGTCTTCAGTTTGATTAGGTGCAGAAATGAGAAGTTCCTCTTCATGATGTTCTTCAGACGGTATGATTTCTCTAGTTCCCATAAGCTTGATGGATTCACTGGGTGGAATTTCATCTAGCACATTTGGCAGGTGCTCTCTTTGCGAGCCGTTAGTCTCATCGAACCGCACATCCACTGTTTCAACCACTTTATAGTGAAAGAGGTTGAAGACTCTGTAGGAGTGCGAATCCTTTCCGTAACCAAGCATAAAACCTTCATGTGCTTTCGGTGCAAATTTTGAAGTGTGATGTGGATCCTTGACCCAGCACCTAGCACCAAATACTCTGAAGTAACTGACATTTGGCTTCTTACCAGTGAGGAGTTCATAGGATGTTTTCTTCAGAAGTTTCTGAAGATAAACATGGTTGATGACATGGCATGCAGCATCAATAGCTTCAGGCCAGAACTTTCTTGGTGTCTTGTATTCGTCGAGCATCGTCCGAGCCATCTCAATGAGTGCTCTGTTCTTGTGTTCCACGATGCCATTCTGCTGCGGCGTGTATAGAGCTGAGAACTCCTGAGTGATGCCCAATGTATCAAGATAAGTGTCAAGGCTGGTGTTCTTGAATTCAATGCCATTGTCACTTCTGATGTGCTTGATCTTGACGCCATAGTTGTTCATGGCTCGATTGGCGAAGCGTCTAAAGACATCCTGCACTTCAGTCTTGTAGAGAATTATATGTACCCATGTATATCTTGAATAATCATCAACAATGACGAAGCCATAGAGACAAGCAGTAGTAGTAAGGGTAGAGTAGTGAGTAGGGCCGAAGAGATCCATGTGTAGAAGTTCGAAGGGTTGAGTCGTTGTCATGATTGTCTTCGAGGGATGCTTGGCCCTTGTCATCTTTCCAGCTTCGCAGGCACTGCATTAGTGATCCTTCTTCAACTTGACGCCCTCGATGCCTATGATGTGCTTCTTCTTCGTAAGAGTATGCAAGTTCCTCATGCCAGCATGCCCTAGCCTCTGATGCCAGGGCTAGCACTCTGAAGCTTTTGCAAGAAGACATACGGCAAGTTGTGGTTCTGCTGAGAAATCTACCATATACAAATCATCTTTCTGATACCCTTCAAAGACTAGAGACTTGCCAGATTCTATTAGAACAAGGCAACGATATTTTCCAAATATCACAATCATGTTCAAATCCCAAAGCATTGAGACGGACATTAAGTTGAAACCAAGGGATTCAACAAGCATCACTTTATCCATGTGATGATCCTTTGATATTGCAACTCTACCTAGACCCAATACCTTGCTTTTACCAGTGTTAGCAAATTTGATGTGACTTTTGTCAGATGGACGTAAGGTTGAGTCCATGAGAAGACTTTGTTTGCTAGTCATGTTATTAGTACATCCACTATCAATAATCCATTCTGAAGCAGCTAGTGTCATACCCTACAGTGTAGTTAGAGGGATAGGCTTCACGAAGAGTATTGTGAAGCATAAACATTTGACGAGCAAGTGGATTATGAAAGCTTAGATCGAGGTTAGGACTGATAGGACAAATAGCAAGTGACTCAGGAACAAAATACATAATAAGACCATTTGGGCATTTGATCTTGTGCCCTACAACATGTTTTAGGTCCTCAACAATAGCTTCAGACGCATTTGATTTTCGGCTGGAGACCTTTCCCTGCAAAAGAGAGTTAAGCTTTCTTAGCCACCCACATCTTCAAGGGTGGCTTCGAAGTAATGAGTCTAAGTGCAGCATCTGAGAACTTTGGCTTTGAAGCCCTGGCAAATAGTTTTGCAGGAGGTGAATAATACTCATAGGAATAAGCAGAGTAGTTCTTGGTATTATGAACATGGCGGTTTGATGAAACACGCTCATATTCATAGGCCTGGGTATGATTTCCCTGCAAAACATTTGTGTTAGTGCGACTCAAGTGAGTCCTCTGTCTGTATGAAGCCTTCGGACCATATGAAGCCTGTGGTCTGGGGTTTGTCTTCTTCCCTTGTGGTGTCATGACGACATTCACAGGAAGATTCTCCAAACACCTTTTGGGCACCCAGACTTTCTTCATAGGTGGCCCATTTCTGCAGTTAGTCCCAATATACCTGGCAAACACTTCACCGTTATGATTCTTAAACATTTTATAGTTTGCATCAAAGGATTCATCAATGACAATAGGATTAGCACAAGTGAGGCCAGATAGGGTGGATGGATCCACTGAAGGTTCCTTTGCAGCAACCCATGTGGTTTTGGGGTACTGCTCAGGCTTCCAGTAAGAGCCATCAGCATTCATTTTCCTTTCGAACCCAACACCCTCCTTCCTAGGGTTTTGGTTTAGAATCTGCCTTTTGAGGACATCACATAGTGTCTGATGCCCTTTGAGACTTTTGTAAGTCCCTGTTTCAAGCAATGTCTTCAACCTAGCATTTTCATCAGCAATAGCAGTGGCATCCCCAGCAGAGGGGTTAGTTACCAAATCAACAGTTGAAGATATTGCAACAGTAGCAGTAGTAGAACATTTAGCAACAGAAGTAACGTTATCATGCTCAAGGCATTTAAGACATGGTGGTTCAAATCCTTCCTGAGCGGGACTGATTTGTTCAGTGCAAAGTGACTCGTTTTCCTTTTGAAGATCTTCATGAACCGCTCTCAATTTTTCAAGTTTTTGCTTCCTTTGAAGATAATCATAGGAATGCTTTTCATGAGTTGTTGAGGGCGTTTCATGATGACTTTCCAGTTCCTCATACTTAACATGAAGATTTTTTATGTCTTCAATTAAGGACTGAGATCGAGTCATTTCAGCGTCCAACAGGTCATCGCTTTTGTCTAACAGTTTTTGAATATGTTCCATATCTTTCTGTTGTTCAGTTGCAATTTTAGCAAGTGATTTGTTGCTGGGTTTGGAACCACAATCAGAGTCATCTTCACTAGATGTTTGATAGTGAGAATTGCGTGAGTTTACCTTGGCACCGCGTGCCATGAAGCAATAGGTGGGAGCGGAGTTGTCTTTGTCATTAGCATCGGCGTCGGTTACGAAGTCATTGTCTTCAGTGTTGAAGATGGAATTGGCAATGTAGGCTGTAGCCAGAATTGCAACGCCAGAATCAGACTCATCCTCAGATTCCACCTCCGCCTCCTCAGAAGCAGACTCCTCCTCTGAATCCATTTCCTTGCCAACAAAAGCACAAGCCTTGAAATATGAGCTCTTCTTGTGTGATGAAGACTTTGAGGAAGACTTGGAAGAAGGCTTTGAGTATTTCTTCTTCTTCTTGTCATCAAAATCATATTCTTTGCTCTACTTCTTCTTCTTGTTCTCATTGTCCCACTACGGACACTCAGAGATGTAGTGACCAGGTTTCTTGCACTTGTGGCATGTTCTCTTCTTGTAGTCATGAGTAGAAGCTTCATCATTCCTCGAGTTGGATCGTGAAAACTTTCTGAAGCCTTTCTTCTTGGTAAATTTATGGAACTTCTTCACAAGCATAGCAAGTTCCTTTCCAATGTCTTTAGTATCATTAGAACTGCAATCAGATTCTTCTTCAAATGAGGAAACAACTTTTGCCTTCAAGGCACGAGTTCGGCCGTAGTTGGGACCGTAGATATATCTTTTCTCAGAAAGATGAAACTCATGTGTGTTGAGCCTTTCAAGTATGTCAGACGGATCCAGTGTCTTGAAGTCTGGGCGTTCTTGAATCATCAGGGCTAGGGTGTCAAACGAGCTGTCAAGTAATCTCAGGAGTGTCCTGACGATTTCATGCTTGGTGATATCAGTAGCGCCGAGAGCATGAAGCGCATTTGTGATGTCAGTGAGGCAATCCAACGTGAACTGAACATTCTCATTGTCGTTTCTCTTGAAGCGGTTGAAGAGGTTGCGAAGGACACTGATCCTTTGATATCTCTGGGTTGAGACGCCTTCGTTGACCTTGGAGAGCCAGTCCCAGACTAGATTTGATGTTTCCAGAGCACTCACACGGCCATACTGCCCTTTGGTCAGATGACCACAGATGATGTTCTTGGCAGTGGAATCCAGTTGAAAGAACTTCTCGACATCAGCAGTGGTGACACCTTCATCAGCCTTGGGAACACCATTCTTGACGACATACCAGAGGTCGACATCAATGGCTTCAAGATGCATGCGCATCTTGTTCTTCTATTAGGGATATTCAGTTCCATCGAAGACGGGGCACGCAGCGGAGACTTTGACCCTACAGTCGACATAGTTAAAACTCCAGGTGGTTAAACCGAATCACACAGAACAAGGGAGTACCTTGCTCTGATACCAATTGAAAGTGCTAGTTATCGACTAGAGGGGGGTGAATAGTCTTCAAAACATGGGAGTTTCGAAGGCAAACGATCGAAATGAACCTATAACCGCAGTGGAAGGTAGACTACACTAGACAAGCCATAGTCAAGTATTCAATGAAGTGAGAGCACGAAGACTAATAGCAGCTAGGCAGTACAGATCAGGATGGAAGATAGTATAAAACCAATCTGAACAAACAGTCACACAGTGAAGACAAATGGACAATGCAAACAGGCAATGACTTCACAAGGACCAACTATAAATAAAGAGATGGGAAGGATAGAACCAGTGGCTTGTTGAAGACAATGATTTGTTGGACCAGTTCCAGTTGATGTGACAGCTATATGTCTGGTTAGGGAGGCTGAGATTTAACTCAGAAGACCGTGTCTTCACCTTATTCCCCTTGAGCTAAGGACACCCAGTCCTCGCCCAATCACCCTGGTAAGTCTTCAAGGTAGACTTCCAATCCTTCACAGACTTCGTTCACCGGCGATCCACAATGACTCTTGGATGCTCAGAACGCGACGCCTAACCGGCTGGAGGATTCACAGTCGTCAAGTGTAACAAGTCTTCAGATCACACAAACAGGAAGACTTCAGTGATGCCTAACACTCTTTGTCTCTGGGTGTTTAGGGCTTTGTCCTCGCAAGGATTTCTCTCTCAAATACTTCGAGGTGGGTTGCTCTCAAACGAAAAAAGGCGTGCACTAACTTTGAGCAGCCACCAATTTATGGTGTAGGGGGTGGGCTATGTATAGCCACTAGGCAACCCGACCTGATTTGTCCGAAATGACCCTGGGTCACTAAGGAACTGACACATGTTCCAACGGTCCGATTTCAAACACACACGGCAACTTTACTTGGGCTACAAGTAAAGCTGACATATCCAGCTCTGGATAAGTTTTGCTCTCATTGTCTTCACTCGAAGACATACGATTTTGATTAAGCAGCACTTCAGTCACTCTGACTTTGTTCACTGGGACCCCACTTAACAGTACGGTGGTTCCTATAACTCAACAAAGAAGAAAAGGAAACAACGAAACAACTAATCTTCGCGCTCCATAGTCTACACGCAATGTCTTCTCTTGTCATAGTCTTCAATGTGAATGTCTTCACATACCACCTTTGTCTTCAATTTCTTCATACATTTTTAGGGGTCATCTCCGGTAGGTAAACCAAATCAATGAGGGACTACTACCTGTGTTATCCTGCAATTCTCACAAACACATTAGTTCCTCAACTATGTTTGTTGTCAATACTCCAAAACCAACTAGGGGTGGCACTAGATGCACTTACAAGACACCCACTAGCCACCTGTGTGTGAAGCACATCGGTAGAACCAGTATCGCGTAAGCGTACGCATAATGTCGGTCTGGGCCGCTTCATCCAGCAATGCCGCTGAATCCAAAATCAACTAGTGACGGCAAGCAATATGTATATACCCACGCCCACAACTCCTTTGTGTTCTATTCGTGCATATGACATCTACGCATAAACCGGGCTCGGATGCCACTGTTGGGGAACGTAGTAATTTCAAAATTTTCCTACGCACACGCAAGATCATGGTGATGCATATCAACGAGAGGGGAGAGTTCCATCTACATACCCTTGTAGACTGTAAGCGGAAGCGTTATGACAACGCGGTTGATGTAGTCGTACGTCTTCACGATCGACCGATCTAGTAGCGAAGACACGACACCTCCGCGATCTGGACACAGTCAACTCGGTGACGTCCCGCGAACTCATGATCCAGTAGAGATTCGTGGGAGAGTTTTGTCAGCACGACAGCGTGATGACGGTGATGATGTTGCTACCGGAACAGGGTTTCGCCTAAGCACCGCTACGATATAACCGAGGTGGATTATGGTGGAGGGGGCACCACACACGGCTAAAGATCAATGATCAACTTGCATCTATGGGGTGCCCCCTCCCCTGTATATAAAGGAGTAGACGAGGGGGAGAGGCCAGCCCTCCTAGGCGCGCCCCAAGGGGAGTCCTACTCCCACCGGGAGTAGGACTCCAACCCTTCCAAGAGTAGGAGTAGGAGAGAGGGAAGGAGGAGAGAGGGGGGAGGAAAGGGGGGCGCCGCCCCACTCCTTGTCCAATTTGAATCAGAGGGGGACGAAGCGCGCGGCCTGCCCTGGCCACCCCTCCACTTCTCCACTAAGACCCCATAGGACCATTACACTCCTCGGGGGGTTCCCCTAACCCCCCCGGTACGCCGGTATTTGTCCGAACTTGCCATGAACCCTTCCGAAGTCCAAACATAGTCATCCAATATATCGATCTTTATGTATCGACCATTTCGAGAATCCTCGTCATGTCCGTGATCATATCCGGGACTCCGAACTACCTTCGGTACATCAAAACACATAAACTCATATTACCGATCGTCACCGAACGTTAAGCGTGCGGACCCTACTGGTTCGAGAACTATGTAGACATGACTGAGACTCGTCTTCGGTCAATAACCAATAGTGGAACCTGGATGCTCATATTGGTCCTACATATTCTACGAAGATCTTTACCGGTCAAACCGCATAACAACATACGTTGTTCCCTTTGTCATCAGTATGTTACTTGCCCGAGATTCGACTGTCGGTATCTCAATACCTAGTTCAATCTTGTTATCGACAAGTCTCTTTACTCGTTCGTAATGCATCATCCCGCAACTAATTCATTAGTTACATTGCTTGCAAGGTTTATATTGATGTGCATTACCGAGAGGGCCACTACAAGAAATATGTCAACTAGTGACCTTCTGTCAGTGACCCTAGAAGATTTGGTCATAAATTTATGACCATTTTAGACCAATAGTTCAAAATCTATTGGAGGGGCTCCAAACCCTAACCTATAACGACCATTCTGGTCAGAAAGGTCATAATGTCATTAGAGGAAATGGTCATAAAGCGGGAAGCACTGTCCACTACCTCACGCCTAGCTGATAACGACCAATATAACATGGTCACTACACTTGAGTTTGAATGAGTTAGGATGATTAGGTCGCCACCTCAGCAACCTCGCTTATGTCTCACTATCGAGGTGTCATTTTTACTTAAATGTTAATATTCAACAACAGACAGGGCACACACTGACATGTAGGACCCATTTGACAGGTGGGCCCGAGCGCTTAATTCGCCCAAAAAAGAGGCGCGAGGCGGGACTCGAACCCACGACCTCGCGCTTGCTTCGCTCCCTTGCTACCGCTGGGCTAGAGAGGGACAGTTTCTCAGGTATGGGAATTTATCTATACCTTATATAAAACTACGGCTCTCTCGTATCATTGACAAGTGGGACCTTCCGACCAGGTGGCATCGAATAGAGCAACATTTGGCAACACTGATTGGTGGGACCCATTTGACAGGTGGGTGAGCCACTGACAGGTGGGTGAGCGAGCGTTTAATTCGCTAAAAATATGCACTAGCGGGGACTCGAACCCACGACTTGGCGCTCGTTCGCTCATTCGGTACCGCTCGGCTAGAGAGGGATTGTTGCTAATGTGTGGATAGTTTTCTATATACTATACAAAACCATGGCTCTCTCGTGTCAGTGACATGTGGGGCCTTCCGACCAGGTGGCGGCGGGTGGCATCAAACTGAGCAACACTTAGCGTTTTTCTAGGTCTTCCGACCAGGTGGCGGCGGGAGGCGGCGGAAGCAACCAGCAGGGGTCGCTCGGACGAGGGCGGGGCCGGTGGGCGGCGGCCGGCAGCCGGCGGGCGAGGCCGGCTGTAACACCCTCGATGCGGCTATATCTCCCATGTGTCGAAGCACGACTTAGAGGCATAACCGCATTGAAAGCAATGTCGCAAGTGAGGTAATCTTCACAACAACCCATGTAATAAAATAAGGGAAAGAGATACATAGTTGGCTTACAGTCGCCGCTTCACACAATACATGAATATAGCATTACATCATCCAGATACACTCAAGGTCCGACTACGGAACCAAAATAAAAGAAGACTACCCCAAATGCTACACAGATCCCCGGTCATCCCAACTGGGCTCCACTACTGATCGACTGAAATGAAACAACACAACGAACAAGATCTTCATCGAGCTCCTCCTTGAGCTCGGTTGCATCACCTGCACGGTATCATCGGCACCTGCAAACTGGTTTTGGAAGTATCTGTGAGTTACGGGGACTCAGCAATCTCATACCCTCGCGATCAAGACTATTTAAGCTTATAGGAAGGGTAAAAGGTATGAGGTGGAACTGTAGCAAGCGGCTAGCATATTTGGTGGCTAACATAAGCAAATGAGAGCGAGAAGAGAAGGTAAAAGCACGGTCGAGAATCTATGATCAAGAAGTGATCCTAGACTACTTATGTTCAAGCATAACTCCAACACCGTGTTCACTTCCCGGACCCCGCCGGAAAGAGACCATCATGGTTACACACGCGGTTGATGCATTTTAATTAAGATAAGTTTCATGTTCTCTACAACCGGACATTAACAAATTCCCATCTGCCCATAACCGCGGGCATGGCTTTCAAAAGTTCAAAACCCTGGGGGGTGTCCCAGTTTAGCCCATCACAAGCCCTCACGGTCAATGAAGGATATTCCTTCTCCCAAGACAATCCGATCAGACTCGGCATCCCGGTTACAAGACATCCTCGACAATGGTAAACCAAGTCCAGCAAAGCCGCCCGAATGTGCCGACAAATCCCGATAGGAGCTGCACATATCTCGTTCTCAGGGCACACTCAGATGAGACTAGCTATGAGTAAAACCAACCCTCAAGTTTCCCCGAGGTGGCCCCGCAGGCAGCTCAGTTCAGACCAACACTCAGAGGAGCACTGGCCTGGGCGGTTAAAATAAGATGACCCTCGGGAGCGCGACTCTCAAGGGAAAAGTAGGTGGTGGTGAGGCAAATGGTAAAACCAAGGTTGGGCCTTGCTGGAGGAGTTTTATTCAAAGCGAACTGTCAAGGGGTTCCCATTATAACCCAACCGTGTAAGGAATGCAAAATCCGGGAACATAACACCGATATGACGGAAACTAGGGCAGCAAGAGTGGAACAAAACACCAGGCATAAGGCCGAGCCTAACACACTTTACCAAGTATATAGATGCATTAATTAAATAAGAGATATTGTGATATCCCAACAAAATATCCATGTTCCAACACGGAACAAACTCCAATCTTCACCTGCAACTAACAACGCTATAAGAGGGGCTGAGCAAAGTGGTAACATAGTCAAACAATGGTTTGCTAGGACAAGGTGGGTTAGAGGCTTGGCTTAACAATATGGGAGGCATGATATAGCAAGTGGTAGGTATCACAGCATAGGCATAGCAAAAGAGCGAGCAACTAGCAAGCAAAGATAGAAGTGATTTCGAGGGTATGGTCATCTTGCCTGAGATCCCGCAAGGAAGAAGAACGAGTCCATGAATAAGACAAACGGTCGTTGTCGAACAGTTCCTCACAAACGCGACGTTATCGGAACCAACCCAAAAAAGCAACACCAGAAAGAAGCACACAACATAGTAAACAACCATCACATAATCATGGCATGATGCACAATCAAGTATGATGCATGTCCGGTTTAAATATGCATGGCATGGCAAAGTGCACAAGCAAAACTACAAGTTAAGTGGAGCTCAATATGCAACGAGTTGCATATTGATGAAAAACCATGCGACTTATTTAGTTCTCTCTCGTTTATGTACCCAACAAGATTAAATGTTGATTAACATGGCAAGAGGTGAAGCATAAGAAAAACTACCTAACTAGGCAAGCTTAAATGAGGCCGGAACAACAAACAACAAGTCCGGAAACTCCTCATGTGCATATTTTAGGTTTTGGTACTGTTCTGCCCTAAACCATATTTTAGAGTTGTTAAACGTGCAAAGTGAAGCCACCATGTTAAACTAGGCATTTTTGCACCCCATTTACATATAAAGTTTGTTAAGTTCGGAGCTATGGTTAATTAGTTATGAATTAAAGCATTTTAACATGACATAGGAGCAAATTTAAACAAACAACATTTTAAACATTTTAAACATAGATGAAAGTGGCAAATTATTAATCTACACAAAATTCTAGGAAAGTTTCATATATTAAGTTTTTACATGTGATGCTTAGTTGGTGAGTTAAAATATGCATGAAGTTTAGGGACCTTTCTATAAAATTGCCGTCTCTGGAATAAGGCAAAATTCACAGATCTGTAAAAAAACACAAGTGGGCCGAAATTGCTGGGCGCTGGATAGTATGCAGCGCACAGGTCGGGGAAAAAAGGTGGCTTCTCACATTGGGCCAACAGGCCGAAGGGGAAGCAGAGCGGTGGGCCGGCGGATCTAGCGAAGAGGAGCTGGGCCTTGGAGACCGAGCGGGGACAGGCCGGGGCATGTGGTGGCCCACGCGGGCGAGAGGGGCGAGCGTCGGCATCGTCCTTTTCCCGTGCTCTTCACGGGCAGAAGAACAAGGCGGCGGCGCGACAAAACTCCCGCGACGGTGGGGTTCGGCGAAGCTGGAGAGGCCGGGAATGGGTCGCAGGGCGGATCCGGCAAGGGCAGGGCCGGCAGAGGCCGGATCTAGCCGGAGGAGCCGACTCCGGGGCACGGAGGCGAGAATCCATGGCGGCGGCGGTGGTTTCCTGTAGGGAAGAGAGAAGAGCAGTGTGAGGGAGAGAGGCGGGATGGTGAGGAGGGAGAGGGCGGCAGGGCACTGGCCTGGCGGTGGAGCGCCCGTGGTTGACGGCCGGCATGAGGAACAGCGGAATTCCGCTGGCCTCGGGCGACGGGGACAGACGGGAGGTGCACGACGACGAGCTCGGGATCGAGCGGACGAGCTCAGGGACGAGCCGCAGGCTGCGGCGGCGGGATCCGGGCCAAGCGGGCCGCGGATGGGCCGAGCGGGCCCACACGATGCGAGGCACGGCTGGAGCGACGGGGAGCCAGGTGGCGGCCTGCCGTAGGCCGATCCAGCGGCTGGGTGGTGGCGCATCCATTGGGACGCTGCCAAGTGGCGCTGGTGAGGTGGCTGGCATCGGATTTGGAGGGGGAAGGCGGCTGGTGGCATGGAATTTGAGGAGGGAGGCGGTAGGGAGGTAGGGAAGGGCTAGGCTGCCAAATTTGGAAGGGGTTGTCCATATATACGCAGGGATGGCTAGGGTTTGGGTTTAGGGGGGGTTTAGGAGCGTTTCGGAGCCTCCGATCGCGATCTGACAGTCCGTATTGAAGGGGGTTTAGGTGGGCTGCAGGTGGGTTGTGAAAAGAGGTTGGGCTGAGATGAGAGGAGAGGAGTGCAGCCCAGCAACTGTTTTCGGAGACCAAAAATGTCCGACGTTTGTCCGACTATAATGCCGCTATAGTTTAACGGTTGGGTTATCAAACGAACTCCGAATGCGATGAAACTTAACAGGCGGTCTATCTACACTATAATAAGACCACACGCCAACTTTCAACCCAATCCATGAACATTTGTCGGCCACTTATAAAATACTATTACAGACATGCCGCGGGCGCGTGCAAGTGTGTCTGGGCTCAGAACGAACAATGGAGAGAACCGGAAGATCCGGATGGATGCAAGTTTTGAAAACATGATGATGCAATGCGGATGATGACATGGCAAGATGCAACACGCAAGCGAAAGACACGGCAATGACGGCGAATAACTGGAAGACACCTGGCACAACGGTCCTGGGGCGTTACAACACTCCACCACTACGAGAGGATCTCGTCCCGAGATCTAGAATGGCACCAGAGGGAAAACGGAAGAGAAAGAGAAGAGGTAAAACTAAGTTGCTTCTTTGACCAATGCGTGAAACCACGAACCTTGAGAGGTTAAGCCATTTCGAGAAAAGAATACAACTGTCACACCCTAGTTAGTTCAAGCATTAGAGTGTGCATCATGTTTAATTTCCTCTTAAATTTGAAATGGGGAAGACAGAACCCCCAACACCCCCCCTAGAAACAACTAGGGTTTACTAAAATTATTTTCAATGAACCTGAAATGCCTTCTAAAAAGTTCACCCTCTTTGTCTTGGGTTAGAACCTCTGGCAAAATTGGTGCACAATTTTCTAGGTCAATAGAAGGTCATTGAATTAAATCATAAGTATTTGATTTTGGGCATTTAAATGCTATAAAATAATTTAAATGCTCAAATAATTCTGGAAATAAATGTTTGCTGTTGGAAATATTCTAAACAGAGCCCACAATTATTTTCAAGATTTTTGGAAACGTTTTAGTATTTTTAATAAAGCCCAACAGTTGCAGAAAAAATAGAAAACAGAAACAAATCAAAAAAAGAGAGAGAGGGAAACCACCTGGGCCTCACCTGTGCTGGCCCAGCCCACTTGGCTCGGCCCAGCCGACTGGCCTTGCCAGTCGTCCTCCTCCTCCCGCCAGCAGGACGAGGAGCGCGTGGCCGGCGCCCGCGGCCACACACCGGCCACCTCCTACTTCTGCAGATGCCCTGGAGACGTCCAGGGATGCCACGCCGACCCCCACGTCCCCCTCTCTTCCTCCCTCACTCTCCCCCTCGTCTCCCTCACCCTCTCCCGCAATGGCCGAGCGCGATCCTCGCCGCCGTTCGCCGTAGTCGTCACCAGAGCCACCCCCTCGCCCCTCCGACAAGCCCATTAGCTCCGTGTTGCCGTCCTCGACCTCCTCATCGACTCACGCGACGCCGGACGCCTCCAAGCGCCTCCCCGACGCCTTCTTCTTCCTCGGTCCGCCGAGATCGCCGGCAACACCCCGACGATGTCTGACCTCCCCCGAGCCCGCTGAGACGCGCTCTGCAACCACCGTGAGCTCCTCTATCGATCCTCCCTCTTCCCTGCTTTGTTTGCTCGCCGTAGACGCCGCCCCCTTTCTCACCGTAGCAAGCCGCCGCGCGAGCTCGACGCCGGCGTCACTCCGGTGGCCATTTTTTCAAGCGCGGGTGCCTAACGCACTCACCGCACCTCGTAGCGCCTTGCTAGAACGTCCGTTTACCCCCTAGCTTGCTGCTGCAGCAAAACCACCAATGGCCGAGCTCCGGCCGCCGCCACGAGCTCGATTACGGAGAGCTCGCTCCACCCCAGCTCCTCCCACTTGCCCCACTAGATGCGCGCGAGCCCCAGCTACGCGTAGGACCAAACCGCGGTCGATTTGATCGCCTGTGGGCGATTTCCGAAGCTCTCCGCCGTCTCGGCCTCGTCGGCGACTCAACGCTGGCGGGATTAACCCCGCTGACCAGGGTTTTGACCCTAGTTTGACTCCGTCTGAGATACTGATATGTGGGGCCGGCTTCTAACTAATTTAGATTAGTTTAAATTAGAGCTAATCACTCTGTTAGAGGTTAATGACGTCTGAGATACCGATGGGTTCTATGTAGACCTTGACGTCGACGAGTGACTAGCCACCCAGGTGGTGATCCTGGCAATGGAGGGCCCTATGTAGATAAGCAGGCTTCGAGAAGCCTTATTTCTTTCTAGTGTCTGTACTCAGACTAGTTGCTTTCGCTTGTGCTTGTATGATTGTATGACTTGAGTGTCGGGTCATGTGACCCCTATCTATATGAACATATTATGTATGGCTCTCTGGAGCCTTTAAATAAAGTACTTGAGTTGTAACGTTTTGTTGTGATGCCATGTTGTATGTACTCATATCGGGCATATTGTGTGTATGATTGAAATGCTTGGTATGAGTGGGATCCGACAATCTAGTTGTTTATCCTTGGCAGCCTTTCTTATGGGGAAATGTAGTCTAGTGTTCCTCGAGCCATAGTAGTCCGCTACAACCCGGTTCACCGGAGTCCTGCTAGCCCAGCAGTACTGTTCAGGACACTTGACTAGCCGGCATGTGTTTCACTTCGTTCCTATGTCTGTCCCTTCGGGGAAATGTCACGCGGTGACTTCCAGAGTCCTGCCTAGCCTGCTACAGCCCGGGTTCCCCGGAGTCCTATTAGCCCAGTGCTACAGCCCGGAATCACTCGCTGAGGACCGACATGCTCGATGTGATTCATGTATGTCTGTCTCCATAGGTCTGTGCCGCTTTGGGTTCACGACTAGCCATGTCGGCCCAGGTTCTCTGTCATATGGATGCTAGCGACACTATCATATACGTGAGCCAAAAGGCGGAAACGGTCCTGGGCCATGGTAAGGCGACACCCGTGGGATACCGTGCGTGAGGCCGCAAAGTGATATAAGGTGTTACCGGCTAGATCGATGTGGCTTGGAATCGGGGTCCTGACAGTGTTGGTATCAGAGTCGGACTGCCTGTAGGTTCGTTGAGCCAAACTGGTCGATGTCGAGTCTAGAAATGCTTTAGTTATATGTAGGGGAATTGATTGTGGGAGGGAACGTAAGGCTCTTTTACTCCTTTACCCTATGCCTATGATCTGAGTCATTCTCTTCTAATTCAACGTGGGTTAAGGACTAGGCTCTCTTCTTCTATCAGGTTCACGTGTTACTAATCCATAGTAGCTTATAGGATTGTTGTTACAAGCCCCAATTCAGTTTCTACTAGTTTTAGTATGATTGCTATTTGGATCAGAACCTTGATATGATGTTGTTGAGTGGTATTGTGAACTGTTGTGGATGTCTCAAATCTTTTTCTGAGCATTTACAGTTGTTATGATGTCCAATTTTCCCTAGAAATTCTAATGTCTTTGCATTGTGGTTGTGCTTTCAGATGGCCAACCGTGTTCAAATCCAAGTGGTTCGCCTGACCCGGTGCCTCGACGTGCCCGATCATACTGCTATGTTAGTCCGGGTAATGATCGAGACGGGTTACCGTTGGTATCCCGAATACACCGTCGAAGAGCAATTCCGAGACTTTAATCAAAGCCAATATTTCTGCACTATCAGGATATTTCCTTCTTATCCTGGATCTACCAAGCCCCTTCACTGTTCCTATGGACTCTGGGTTACTGTTGAGATGGCTATGCAGGATGCTGCCTATTCCATGATGACCATCATGCGAGTCCGGACTAGCCTGCTTCGGAACACCGACTTCCGTTACATGCCAGCTTCACTTCCGGGAGCGCAAGGGTATCTTCAGGCTATCTATGCTGACTCTACTCGGGAGGACTCATTAACTCGTACCACTGCTGAGATGCTCGAAGATAAGGACCGAGAGAATCGGGCCTTGAGGCTGGAGCTTTTCAATACCCGTGCTGATCATTGGGCCACATTGACTCGGTTTGCACCTGCGGTGCAAGCTGGATGTATGGATACAAGGGATATGTATCCTGTGAGATCTACTCAACCAGACATGGTGGATTGGCGTGATGTGGGAGGCATCACCCCACCCCGTGGTCCCCGCAGGCCACCGTTTGTTGGTCCAAGACCTCATCCTATCCCCTTTGGTCCACAGGCTCCTCAGGACCGTCTGTTCCCAGATGATCACGTTGAACTTCCAGGCTATGGAGGTGACTTCTATGAGGACTACTACGGAGCTATCTGAGTTAGTAGTAGTATCACTAGTATTGTAGTAGTTGTATCTCCACTGTCCTCCGTGAATTGTGGAATATGACTTTGTGTGTAATCAATTCCGGAGGTGTAGACAAATAATGTATAGGAGCTTGGAATGCCTCCGATGAGATGTAACGTCTTTCATCATAGTTGTACTGTAGCCTGGGCTTGTACTAAACTATGTATGATGTGTATGACCGTTGGTATATATATCGCAGTTTTATATTACCATGACATGCGGATGAACATCTCTGCATTCCGTGTTATCCATTACATTCTGCACTTCCTTGCTAAGCTTGAGCCATCCTTATCTAAACCGTTGTCTTGTTTTCTCCTAGGATGGTCAACACCCGCATCAACCCTGCTGCCCCGGAGCAGGGGAAGCCAGTGCAGCTAGGGGTGAAAATCTGCCTCACCCGCCTTCTCTGGCTGAAGTAATGCTGGAGGCGGAAAGAAACAAGTGTGAGACTAACCGCCTGCTGGAGCGGATTGAGCAGAACACTGCACGCCACCCGCGAAATGACTTGGTGTCAATTAATGACTTTATCAATCTGTACCCACCAAAGTTTAACCATTTCGTCGAGCCCCTCGACGCGGATGACTGGCTTCGCAGCATCACCCACAAGCTACGTTCTGCCAATGTAGCCGAAGCCGATAAGGTTACTTATGTTGCCTATCATCTTGAAGGGCCTGCTAGCCTTTGGTGGGAAAACTTCGAAGCTATGCGCCCGGTCGGCCAAATCACTACCTGGGCTGAATTCAGTGAGGCTTTCCATGAGCATCACATTCCGGAAGGTCTCATGGATCGCAAGAGGGAGGAGTTCTGCAACTTCACCCAAGGAAGACTGACTGTGGATGCTTATAGTCGTGAATTTGGGAATCTGGCACGTTATGCCCCTGAAGAGGTATCTACTGACGCTAAGAAGCGGGCAAGGTTCCGCAAGGGACTTAGCCCTGAGCTTCGCCGCGATCTTCATCTGCACGAGTGCACCTCCTTTCAGAAGTTGGTCAATAAAGCCATCAGTGCCGAGACAGGCCAGACTGATTATGACGCTTCACGCAAGCACTCACGTGATTTTGGCTCTTCATCCGGCTCTGGAGCTCAGAAGTGCCGAGTGTGGATCCCAAGCACGACGCTGCCACCCAGGTTCATCCCGAGGCCATACTTTGAGGCGCCTCGTCCCAACCAGCAATTTGCACCACCCAAGCCCTATGGTGGCCCCGCTACTAACGCTGCTCCACGCCCCAATGTGGTGACATGCTTTAAGTGTGGAGAGCCGGGTCACTATAGCCGAGAGTGTCCCCAGAACAACAACCCCAGTCAAACTGGAAAGTCCGTTGGCCGTGGTAAGCCCGCGGGAAAGACATTCTACGCCAAGCCGGCCACCACTGCCCGTGGCCATGTCAACTGTGTATCAGCCGAGGAGGCTCATGAGGATCCTAATGTCGTCCTTGGTACGCTCCTTGTTAACTGCCATCCGGCATCTGTTCTTTTCGATACTGGAGCATCTCATTCATTCATATCCGAGAACTATGCTCGATTGCATAACACGACATTCTGTGACATGCCCACTTCCATGGTAATTCAAACTCCGGGTTCCAAATGGAAAACTTCTAGAGTAAGCCATGGGAACGAAATTCTTGTCGATAGACTTGTCTTCCTTGCATCCTTAATAGCTCTCAAGTCCTCGGACATAAACATCATCTTGGGTATGGACTGGATGTCAGCTCATTATGCTAAGATTGATTGTGCCACTAGAACCGTTCAACTTACTCACCCATCGGGCAAGACAGTCAATGTCTTAACTCGAGTGGCCAAGCGCCAGCTTTACTCCCTAAATGCCAACCCCCTTCCAGACCTTGAGGATGTTCCGGTAGTCCGAGACTTTCCGGATGTCTTTCCAGAAGAACTGCCAGGTGTTCCACCTGACAGGGATGTCGAGTTTGTGATAGACCTTGTTCCAGGAACCGTTCCAATTTCTAGAAGACCCTACAAGATGGCACCCTTAGAACTAGCCGAGCTTAAGAACCAACTCGATGAGTCCTTGAAAAAGGGTTTTGTCCATCCTAGTTCCTCTCCTTGGGCTTGCCCCGTCCTCTTCGTCAAGAAGAAGGATGGAACGGATCGAATGGTTGTAGATTATCGACCTGTCAACTTGGTCTCCATCAAGAACAAATACCCGCTTCCCAGGATCAACAATCTGTATGATCAGCTCGCTGGATCCTCAGTCTTTTCCAAGATGGATTTGAGGTTGGGCTACCATCAAATCAAAATCAGAAATGGGGACATTCCCAAAACGGCCTTTGTTACTCGTTATGGCCAATACGAGTACACCGTTATGTCCTTCGATTTAACCAATGCCCCAGCTACCTTCTCTCGGTTAATGAACTCGGTCTTCATGGAGTACTTGGATAAATTCGTCGTAGTATACCTCGATGACATACTCATCTACTCCAAGAATGAAGAGGAACATGCCGAACATCTAAGGCTGGTATTGATGAAACTTCGAGAGCATTGCCTTTATGCCAAATTCTCCAAGTGTGAATTTTGGTTGCCAGAAGTGACCTATCTAGGCTATGTAATCTCTGGTAAGGGTATTGCTGTCAATCCCGAGCGAGTTCAAGCCGTCCTTGATTGGAATCCACCTGAGATGGTTAAGCAAGTTCGGAGCTTCCTTGGCTTAGCGAGCTATTGCCGCCGCTTCGTCGAGAATTTCTCCAATGTTGCTAAACCTCTAACTGAACTCCTCAAGAAAGATAAAAAGTTCGAGTGGACTCCATAGTGCGAGTTCAGCTTGCAGGAACTGAAAAGACGCCTGACATCTGCTCCCGTACTGGTACCACCAGAATTATCCAAGGACTTTATTATCTATTGCGACGCCTCGCGACAAGGACTTGGTTGCATACTCATGCAAGATCGTCAGGTAATTGCCTATGCTTCACGGCAATTACACCCACATGAGGAAAATTATCCCACACATGATCTAGAGCTGGCAGCTGTAGTCCATGCACTTAAAACATGGCGACATTACCTCCTCGGTAATCGTTGCGAGATCTTCACCGATCACCAAAGTTTGAAATATATCTTCACCCAACTAGATTTGAATCTCAGGCAAAGACGTTGGGTCGAGTTGATCTCGGATTACGACTTAGGAATAACTTACACCCCGGGCAAAGCCAATGTCATGGCTGATGCACTAAGTCGTAAATCCTATTGTAACAACCTGATGTTACAACAAAGTCAACCACTTCTCCATGAGGAATTCCGTAAGCTTAATCTTCACATTGTTCCTCGAGGATTCCTATCCACCCTGGTGGCGAAACCTACCCTTATGGATCAAATCATAGCTGCCCAGAAGCGTGATAAGGGCATATCCCGGCTTAAGGAAAACATTGCTAGCGGAGTTGCTAAAAGTTTTTCCATGGATAAGCGGGGTGCTGTCTTCTTCGAGAACCGCTTGGTGGTTCCCAAGAAACAACATCTACGCCAGTTGATCCTTAAGGAAGCTCATGAATCCCCTCTCACCATTCATCCCGGTAGTACAAAAATGTATCAAGACCTACGCCAGAGGTTTTGGTGGACTAGGATGAAGAGAGAAATTGCTCAATACATTGCTAATTGCGACGTTTGTCGTCGTGTTAAAGCAGAGCATCAACGGCCTGCTGGCACCCTTCAACCTTTGGCTATTCCTGAATGGAAATGGGATAAAATCAGTATGGATTTCATCACTGGGTTTCCCAGGACCAAGAGAGGGAATAATGCCATCTTCGTCGTGATCGACCGACTTTCCAAAGTAGCCCATTTTCGACCTATTCGTGAGAGTATCACCGCTAGCCAGCTAGCCGATTTATACATCTCCCTAATAGTGTCTCTTCATGGTGTCCCATTGGAAATTAACTCAGACCGTGGGAGTCTCTACACCTCTCGATTTTGGGAAAGTTTCCAAAATGCTATGGGAACTCGTCTCTCCTTTAGCACCGCCTTCCATCCTCAATCAAGTGGTCAAGTAGAACGAGTTAATCAAATTCTGGAAGATATGCTCTGAGCCTCTGTCATCTCATTCGGAATGGGTTGGGAGAATTGCCTCCCATTCGCGGAGTTTGCTTATAACAATAGTTATCAAGCCAGCTTGGGCAAGGCTCCTTTCGAAGTTCTTTATGGACGAAAATGTTGAACGCCTCTTAACTGGTCAGAAACCGGGGAAAGACAACTCTTTGGCCCGAATATGATTCAGGAAGCAGAAGAGCAGGTTCGCGTTATTCGTGAGAAATTGAAAACAGCCCAATCTCGTCAAAAGAGTCAATATGATCGTAAACATAAGCCTATGACTTATGAAGTCGGCGAGAAGGCCTACCTTCGGGTTACCCCGTTAAAGGGAACCCATCGTTTCGGTATCAAAGGCAAATTGGCTCCTCGTTACATTGGACCCTTTCGCATTCTTGCCAAATGAGGAGAAGTTGCCTACCAATTGGAACTACCTCTGCATATTTCCAGAGTTCACGATGTCTTCCACGTTTCACAACTCAGGCGTTGCTTCGCGGATCCTATCCGTGGAGTGGACCATGAAACACTTGATCTACAAGATAACCTCTCCTATCGGGAATATCCCGTTCGTATCCTTGATCACGCCAAGCGTACCACTCGACGTCATAATATCAAGTTTCTCAAGGTTCAATGGTCACACCATTCCAAGAAAGAAGCCACTTGGGAAAGGGAGGATCGTCTTCGACTCGAGTACCCCACCTTCTTCCCGGAGGATCCTAAATCTCGGGACGAGATTCTTTTGAGTGGGGGGTGAGTTGTCACACCCTAGTTAGTTCAAGCATTAGAGTGTGCATCATGTTTAATTTCCTCTTAAATTTTAAATGGGGAAGACATAACCCCCAACACCCCCCCTGGAAACAACTAGGGTTTACTAAAATTATTTCCAATGAACCTGAAATGCCTTCTAAAAAGTTCACCCTCTTTGTCTTGGGTTAGAACCTCTAGCAAAATTGGTGCACAATTTTCTAGGTCAATAGAAGGTCATTGAATTAAATCATAAGTATTTGATTTTGGGCATTTAAATGCTATAAAATAATTTAAATGCTCAAATAATTCTGGAAATAAATGTATGCTGCTGGAAATATTCTAAACAGAGCCCACAATTATATTCAGGATTTTTGGAAACGTTTTAGTATTTTTAATAAAGCCCAACAGTTGCAGAAAAAAATAGAAAATAGAAACAAATCAAAAGAGAGAGAGAGAGAGAGAGAGAGAGGGAAACCGCCTGGGCCTCACCTGTGCTGTCCCAACCCACTTGGCTCGGCCCAGCCGACTGGCCTTGCCAGTCGTCCTCCTCCTCCCGCCAGCAGGACGAGGAGCGCGTGCCCGGCGCCCGCGGCCACACGCCGACCACCTCCTGCTTCTGCCGACGCCCTTGAGACGCCCAAGGATGCCACGCCGACCCCCACATCCCCCTCTCTTCCTCCCGCACTCTCCCCCTCGTCTCCCTCACCCTCTCCCGCGATGGCCGAGCGCGATCCTCACCGCCGTTCACCGTAGTCGTCACCAGAGCCACCCCCTCACCCCTCCGACAAGCCCATTAGCTCCACGCTGCCGTCCTCGACCTCCTCATCGACTCACACGACGCCGGACGCCTCCAAGCGCGTCCTCGACGCCTTCTTCTTCCTCGGTCCGTCGAGATCGCCGGCAACGCCCCGACGACGTCCGACCTCCCCCGAGCCCGCTGAGACGCGCTCTGCAACCACCGTGAGCTCCTCTATCGATCCCCCCTCTTCCCTGCTTCATTTGCTCGCCGTAGACGCCGCCCCCTTTCTCACCGTAGCACGCCGCCGCGCGAGCTCGACGCCGGCGTCACTCCGGTGGCCATTTGGTCAAGCGCGGGCGCCTAACGCACTCACAGCACCTCGTAGCGCCTTGCTAAAACGTCTGTTTCCCCCCTAGCTTGCTGCAGCAGCAAAACCACCAACGGCCGAGCTCCGGCCGCCGCCACGAGCTCGATTCCGGCGAGCTCGCTCCACCCCAGCTCCTCCCACTTGCCCCATTAGATGCGCGCGAGCCCCAGCTACGCGTAGGACCAAACCGCGGTCGATTTGATCGCCTGTGGGCAATTTCTGAAGCTCTCAGCCATCTCGGCCTCGCCGACGACTCAACGCCGGCGGGATTAACCCCGCTGACCAGGGGTTTGACACCAGTTTGACTCCGTCTGAGACACTGATATGTGGGGCCGGCTTCTAACTAATTTAGATTAGTTTAAATTAGAGCTAATCCTCTGTTAGAGGTTAATGACGTCGTTAACTAACCCTCTCTCACTGACATGTGGGCCCAGATCCTAACTAACCCAGTTTAGTGCTAACTAAACACTAACTAACTCTGTTAGTTAGCTAAGAGACTGACAGAAGGGGCCCACCAGTCAGGTTTGACTTGGGCTGGTGCCTTTGACCCACTGACGTCACAGTGATGCAGTGCTGACGCATTAATTCAATTTCTGAATTTATTCTTTAATAGGAAATTCTAGAAAATAGTCAAAACTTCTAAAAATCATAGAAAATCAACCATAGCTCCAAATGCAAAGATTTATATATGAAAAATGATCAGAAAAATTCAATCTATCCATCTGTAATGGTTTCATGCATGACAAAACAAGTTAACCTTGTTGTTTAAGCAGAATAAGGTAATGCACTAATAAAGCCATGTTTAATGAGCTAATAATTGAATCTTTGATTCAAATGAGTTCATACCCTTCTGTTTTAGCTTGCATTAGGCCAAGACACTTTCATCTTGCCATGTCATAGCATGCATCATATTGTTGCATATTGCCATGTGTTCATTATGTTTCGGTGTGTCTTTCGTGGAAGGTTCTGCCTCCAAGGATAACCCTGAGTATCCGTCTGAAGGGCAGTACCCTACTACCTCTACAACAGGCAAGCAACCCATTGATCATTCTGATACAACCCATGTTCTCGCTTCTGCTCTTGTTTACTGCATTAAGACAACGCGATTCAAACTGCTGTGTGCTACAGTAGTTGAACCCTTATCCTCTGCATGACCTGTCATTGCCACAGTAACTAGATGAAACCCACTAGCATGTGTAGGAGTTGATTGAGCCATGTATGTGATTCCTACCTTTCTATGCCTGCTATGCTTAGAGTTGTGTCAGGTCTGGTTCATCTGGGTGATGGGCTAGAGTGAAATGCTTATGTCGGTAATGTGAGGGATGTGTTGAACATGTGTTGGTAAAGGTATCGATGAGAGGCCATGTAGGAGTACATGGTGGGTTGTTTCATTGAGGCCGTCCATAAGAACTGAGATCTGTATGCGTGATTTAAGATTCAGTTACTACCACACATTTGGCCCTGAAACATGACCTCGCTCGACTTACTCAGCCATCTCGTCCTCTGTCCAGGAGTTGCAACTAGTTTCTGGTGTTTGTAGGTTATGTGTTGGCGGCCGTGCGTAGCGCTGACCCTAGGGGTGGGCTATGATGCGGTAGATACACCATGGCACGGTGTACCGAGTCGCCCGTTTGGTGTCTCGGGAACCCTGTACACATCGTTTGGGGCCATTGAGGACACCCTGGCCGGATTTCCTTGCGGATGGAACCTGAATAGGCGATAAACCTGGACTAGAGACTTGTGAGGTTAGTCAGGTCGTGGTCTACACCCACGTCGGTTTTCGCTTGAAATCTGCCGAGCACATGTCGTGTGGAGACGCTAAGTTGTGGAAACATGTGTGACGAAGTACACCCCTGCAGGGTATAAAACTATTCGAATAGCCGCGTCCGCGATAAAGGACTACTTGGTTGCCTATATAGTTCATAGACAAGTTAATGGATACTACTAAAAGACTCAAGACAAGTGTGAGTACCGAGGATGGCCCTCTCGTAGGATGACGAGGGAGGATCCCCGGTGGAGTATTGTGTTGGTGAGTAGTGGACTCGTGTGCGAAAACTATTTTACTAGTGGAGTTCCATAGGATAGCTTAGCCAAGAGTAAAAGCTGGCTTGCTGCAATAACCCCACTCCCTTCTTGAGAATAAGCATGTATAGTAGGTTCTGTTGTAAGACTTGCTGAGTACCTTTGTACTCATGTTTGCCTAATTACTGTCTTCAGACGACAACACCGCCCCCTCCGATGGGTTCTACATAGACCTTGACGTCGACGAGTGACTAGCCACCAAGGTGGTGATCCTGGCCATGGAGGGCCCTATATAGATAATCAGGCTCCGAGAAGCCTTCTTTCTTTCTAGTGTCTGTACTCAGACTAGTTGCTTCCGCTTGTGCTTGTATGATTGTATGACTTGAGTTTCGGGTCATGTGACCCCTATCTGTATGAACATATTATGTATGGCTCTCTGGAGACTTTAAATAAAGTACTTGAGTTGTAAAGTTTTGTTGTGATGCCATGTTGTATGTACTCATATCGGGCATATTGTGTGTATGATTGAAATGCTTGGTATGAGTGGGATCCAACAATCTAGTTGTTTATCCTTGGCAGCCTTTCTTATGGGGAAATGTAGTCTAGTGTTCCTCGAGCCATAGTAGTCCGCTACAGCCCGGTTCACTGGAGTCCTACTAGCCCAGCACTACTGTTCAGGACACTTGACTAGCCGGCATGTGTTTCACTTCGTTCCTATGTCTGTCCCTCCGGCGGTGACTTCCGGAGTCCTTCCTAGCCTGCTACAGCCCGGGTTCCCCGGAGTCCTGTTAGCCCAGTGCTATAGCCCGGAATCACTCGCTGATGACCGACATGCTCGATGTGATTCATGTATGCCTGTCTCCATAGGTCTGTGCCGCTTTGGGTTCACGACTAGCCATGTCGGCCCAGGTTCTCTGTCATATGGATGCTAGCGACACTATCATATACGTGAGCCAAAAGGCGCAAACGGTCCTGGGCCATGGTAAGGCGACACCCGTGGGATACCGTGCGTGAGGCCGCAAAGTGATATGAGGTGTTACCGGCTAGATCGATGTGGCTTGGAATCAGGGTCCTGACAGCGTTGGTATCAGAGCCAGACTGCCTGTAGGTTTGTTGAGCCAAACTGGTCGATGTCGAGTCTAGAAATGCTTTAGTTATATGTAGGGGAATTGATTGTGGGAGGGAACGTAAGGCTCTTTTACTCCTTTACCCTATGCCTCTGATCTGAGTCATTCTCTTCTCATTCAACATGGGTTAAGGACTAGGCTCTCTTCTTCTATCAGGTTCACATGTTACTAATCCATAGTAGCTTATAGGATTGTTGTTACAAGCCCCAGTTCAGTTTCTACTACTTTTAGTATGATTGCTATTTGGATCAGAACCTTGATATGATGTTGTTGAGTGGTATTGCAAACTGTTGTGGATGTCTCAAATCTTTTTCTGAGCATTTACAGCTGTTATGCTGTCCAATTTTCCCAAGAAATTCTAATGTCTTTGCATTGTGGTTGTGCTTTCAGATGGCCAACCATGTTCAAAACCAAGTGGTTCGCCTGACCCGGTGCCTCGACGTGCCCGGTCATACTGCTATGTTAGTCCGGGTAATGATCGAGACGGGTTACCGTTGGTATCCCGAATACACCGTCGAAGAGCAATTCCGAGACTTTAATCAAAGCCAATATTTCTGCACCGTCAGGATATTTCCTTCTTATCCTGGATCTACCGAGCCCCTTCACTGTTCCTATGGACTCGGGGTTACTGTTGAGATGGCTGTGCAGGATGCTGCCTATTCCATGATGACCATCATGCGAGTCCGGACTGGCCTGCTTTGGAACACCGACTTCCGTTACATGCCAGCTTCACTTCCAGGAGCGCAAGGGTATCTTCAGGCTATCTATGCTGACTCCACTCAGGAGGACTCATTAACTCGTACCACTGCTGAGATGCTCGAAGATAAGGACCGAGAGAATCGGGCCTTGAGGCTAGAGCTTTTCAATACCCGTGCTGATCATTGGGCCACATTGACTCGGTTTGCACCTGCGGTGCAAGATGGATGTATGGATACAAGGGATCTGTATCCTGTGAGATCTGCTCTGCCAGACATGGTGGATTGGCGTGATGTGGGAGGCATCACCCCACCCCATGGTCCACGCAGGCCACCGTTTGTTGGTCCAAGACCTCATCCTATCCCCTTTGGTCCATAGGCTCCTCAGGACCGTCTGTTCCCGGATGATCACGTTGAACTTCCAGGCTATGGAGGTGACTTCTATGAGGGCTACTACGGAGCTATCTGAGTTAGTAGTAGTATCACTAGTATTGTAGTAGTTGTATCTCCACTGTCCTCCGTGACTTGTGGAGTATGACTTTGTGTGTAATCAATTCCGGAGGTGTAGACAAATAATGTATAGGAGCTTGGAATGCCTCCGATGAGATGTAATGTCTATCATCATAGTTGTACTGTAGCCTGGGCTTGTACTAAACTATGTATGATGTGTATGACCGTTGGTATATATATCGCAGTTTTATATTACCATGACATGCGGATGAACATCTCTGCATTCCATGTTATCCATTACATTCTGCACTTCCTTGCTAAGCTTGAGCCATCCTTATCTAAACCATTGTCTTGTTTTCTCCTAGGATGGTCAACACCCGCATCAACCCTGCTGCCCCGGAGCAGGGGAAGCCAGTGCAGCTAGGGGTGAAAATCTGCCTCACCCGCCTTCTCTGGCTGAAGTAATGCTGGAGGCGGAAAGAAACAAGTGTGAGACTAACCGCCTGCTGGAGCGGATTGAGCAGAACACTGCACACCACCCGCGAAATGACTTGGTGTCAATTAGTGACTTTATCAAGCTGTACCCACCAAAGTTTAACCATTCCGTTGAGCCCCTCGATGCGGATGACTGGCTTCGCAGCATCACCCACAAGCTACGTTCTGCCAACGTAGCTGAAGCCGATAAGGTTACTTATGCTGCCTATCATCTTGAAGGCCCTGCTAGCCTTTGGTGGGAAAACTTCGAAGCTATGCGCCCGGTCGGCCAAATCACTACCTGGGCTGAATTCAGTGAGGCTTTCCGTGAGCATCACATTCCGGAAGGTCTCATGGATTGCAAGAGGGAGGAGTTCTGCAACTTCACCCAAGGAAGACTGACTGTGGATGCTTATAGTCGTGAATTTGGGAATCTGGCACGTTATGCCCCTGAAGAGGTATCTACTGACGCTAAGAAGCGGACAAGGTTCCGCAAGGGACTTAGCCCTGAGCTTCGCCGCGATCTTCATCTGCATGAGTGCACCTCCTTTCAGAAGTTGGTCAGTAAAGCCATCAGTGCCGAGACAGGCCAGACTAATTATGACGCTTCACGCAAGCACTCATGTGATTTTGGCTCTTCATCCGGCTCTGGAGCTCAGAAGCGCCGAGTGTGGATCCCAAGCACGGCGCTGCCACCCAGGTTCATCCCGAGGCCATCCTTTGAGGCGCCTCATCCCAACCAACATTTTGCACCGCCCAAGCCCTATGGTGGCCCCGCTGCTAACGCTGCTCCACGCCCCAATGTGGTGACATGCTTTAAGTGTGGAGAGCCGGGTCACTATAGCCGAGAGTGTCCCCAGAACAACAACCCCAATCAAACTGGAAAGTCCGTTGGCCGTGGTAAGCCTGCGGGAAAGACATTCTACGCCAAGCCGGCACCACTACCCGTGGCCATGTCAACTATGTATCAGCCGATGAGGCTCATGAGGATCCTAACGTCGTCCTTGGTACGCTCCTTGTTAACTGCCATCCGGCATCTGTTCTTTCGATACTGGAGCATCTCATTCATTCATATCCGAGAATTATGCTCGATTGCATACCACGACATTCTGTGACATGCCCACTTCCATGGTAATTCAAACTCCGGGTTCCAAATGGCAAACTTCTAGAGTAAGCCATGGGAACGAAATTCTTGTCGATAGACTTGTCTTCCTTGCATCCTTAATAGCTCTCAAGTCCTCGGACATAAACATCATCTTGGGTATGGACTGGATGTCAGCTCATTATGCTAAGATTGATTGTGCCACTAGAACCGTTCAACTTACTCACCCATCGGGCAAGACAGTCAATGTCTTAACTCGAGTGGCCAAGCGCCAGCTTTACTCCCTAAATGCCAACCCCCTTCCAGACCTTGAGGATGTTCCGGTAGTCCGAGACTTTCCAGATGTCTTTCCAGAAGAACTGCCAGGTGTTCCACCTGATAGGGATGTCGAGTTTGTGATAGACCTTGTTCCAGGAACCGTTCCAATTTCTAGAAGACCCTACAAGATGGCACCCTTAGAACTAGCCGAGCTTAAGAACCAACTCGATGAGTCCTTGAAAAAGGGTTTCATCTGTCCTAGTTCCTCTCCTTGGGCTTGCCCCATCCTCTTCGTCAAGAAGAAGGATCGAATGGATCAAATGGTTGTAGATTATTGACCTGTCAACTTGGTCACCATCAAGAACAAATACCCGCTTCCCAGGATCAACGATCTGTATGATCAGCTCGCTGGATCCTCAGTCTTTTCCAATTTGGATTTGAGGTTGGGCTACCATCAAATCAAAATCAGAAACGGGGACATTCCCAAAACGGCCTTTGTTACTCGTTATGGCCAATACGAGTACACTATTATGTCCTTCGATTTAACCAATGCCCCAGCTACCTTCTCTCGGTTAATGAACTCGGTCTTCATGGAGTACTTGGATAAATTCGTCGTAGTATACCCCGATGACATACTCATCTACTCCAAGAATGAAGAGGAACATGCCGAACATCTAAGGCTGGTATTGATGAAACTTCGAGAGCATCGCCTTTATGCCAAATTCTCCAAGTGTGAATTTTGGTTGCCAGAAGTGACCTATCTAGGCCATGTAATCTATGGTAAGGGTATTGCTGTCAATCCCGAGCGAGTTCAAACCATCCTTGATTGGACTCCACCTGAGACGGTTAAGCAAGTTTGGAGCTTCCTTGGCTTAGCGAGCTATTGTCGCCGCTTCGTCGAGAATTTCTCCAAGGTTGCTAAACCTCTAACTAAACTCCTCAAGAAAGATAAAAAGTTCGAGTGGACTCCACAGTGCGAGTTCAGCTTTCAGGAACTGAAAAGACGCCTGACATCTGTTCCCGTACTGGTACCACCAGAATTCTCCAAGGACTTTATTATCTATTGCGACGCCTCGCGACAAGGACTTGGTTGCATACTCATGCAAGATCGTCAGGTAATTGCCTATGCTTCAAGGCAATTACACCCACCTGAGGAAAATTATCCCACACATGATCTAGAGCTGGCAGTTGTAGTCCATGCACTTAAAACTTGGTGACATTACCTCCTCGGTAATCGTTGCGAGATCTTCACCGATCACCAAAGTTTGAAATATATCTTCACCCAACTAGATTTGAATCTCAGGCAAAGACATTGTGTCGAGTTGATCTCAGATTACGACTTAGGAATAACTTACACCCCGGGCAAAGCCAATGTCATGGCTGATGCACTAAGTCGTAAATCCTATTGTAACAACCTGATGTTACAACAAAGTCAACCACTTCTCCATGAGGAATTCCGTAAGCTTAATCTTCACATTGTTCCTCGAGGATTCCTATCCACCCTGGTGGCGAAACCTACCCTTATGGATCAAATCATAGCTGCCCAGAAGTGTGATAAGGGCATATCCCGGATTAAGGAAAACATTGCTAGCGGAGTTGCTAAATGTTTTTCCATGGATAAGCGGGGAGTTGTCTTCTTCGAGAACCGTTTGGTGGTTCCCAAGAAACAACATCTACGCCAGTTGATCCTTCAGGAAGCTCATGAATCCCCTCTCACCATTCACCCTGGTAGTACTAAAATGTATCAAGACCTACGCCAGAGGTTTTGGTGGACTAGGATGAAGAGAGAAATCGCTCAATACATTGCTAATTGCGACGTTTGTCGTCGTGTTAAAGCAGAGCATCAACGGCCTGCTGGCACCCTTCAACCTTTGGCTATTCCTGAATGGAAATGGGATAAAATCAGTATGGATTTCATCACTGGGTTTCCCAGGACCAAGAGAGGGAATAATGCCATCTTCGTCATGATCGACCGACTTTCCAAAGTAGCCCACTTTCTACCTGTTCGTGAGAGTATCACCGCTAGCCAGCTAGCCGATTTATACATCTCCCGAATAGTGTCTTTTCATGGTGTCCCATTGGAAATTAACTCAGACCGTGGGAGTCTCTACACCTCTCGATTTTGGGAAAGTTTCCAAAATGCTATGGGAACTCGTCTCTCCTTTAGCACCGCCTTCCATCCTCAATCAAGTGGTCAAGTAGAACGAGTTAATCAAATTCAGGAAGATATGCTCCGAGCCTCTGTCATCTCGTTCGGAATGGGTTGGGAGAATTGCCTCCCATTCGCGGAGTTTGCTTATAACAATAGTTATCAAGCCAGCTTGGGCAAGGCTCCTTTCGAAGTTCTTTATGGACGAAAATGTCGAACACCTCTTAACTGGTCAGAAACTGGGGAAAGACAACTCTTTGGCCCGGATATGATTCAGGAAGCAGAAGAGCAGGTTCGCATTATTTGTGAGAAATTGAAAACAGCCCAATCTCGTCAAAAGAGTCAATATGATCGTAAACATAAGCCTATGACTTATGAAGTCGGCGAGAAGGCCTACCTTCGGGTTACCCCATTAAAGGTAACCCATCGTTTCGGTATCAAAGGCAAATTGGCTCCTCGTTACATTGGACCCTTTCGCATTCTTGCCAAACAAGGAGAAGTTGCCTACCAATTGGAACTACCTCCGCATCTTTCCAGAGTTCACGATGTCTTCCACGTTTCACAACTCAGGCGTTGCTTCGCGGATCCTATCCGTGGAGTGGACCACGAAACACTTGATCTACAAGATAACCTCTCCTATCGGGAATATCCCGTTCGTATCCTTGATCAAGCCAAGCGTACCACTCGACGTCATAATATCAAGTTTCTCAAGGTTCAATGGTCACACCACTCCGAGAAAGAAGCCACTTGGGAAAGGGAGGATCGTCTTCGACTCGAGTACCCCACCTTCTTCCCGGAGGATACTAAATCTCGGGACGAGATTCTTTTGAGTGGGGGGTGAGTTGTCACACCCTAGTTAGTTCAAGCATTAGAGTGTGCGTCATGTTTAATTTCCTATTAAATTTGAAATGGGGAAGACAGAACCCCCAACACCCCCCTAGAAACAACTAGGATTTACTAAAATTATTTTCAATGAACCTGAAATGCCTTCTAAAAAGTTCACCCTCTTTGTCTTGGGTTAGAACCTCTGGCAAAATCGGTGCACTATTTTCTAGGTCAATAGAAGGTCATTCAATTAAATCATAAGTATTTGATTTTGGGCATTTAAATGCTATAAAATAATTTAAATGCTCAAATAATTCTGGAAATAAATGTTTGCTACTGGAAATATTCTAAACAAAGCCAACAATTATTTTCAGGATTTTTGGAAACCTTTTAGTATTTTTAATAAAGCCCAACAGTTGTAGAAAAAAATAGAAAACAGAAACAAATCAAAAAAGAGAGAGAGGGAAACGACCTGGGCCTCACCTGTGCTAGCCCAGCCCACTTGGCTCGGCCTAGCCGACTGGCCTTGCCAGTCGTCCTCCTCCTCCCGCCAGGAGGACGAGGAGCGCGTGGCCGGCGCCCGCGGCCACACGCCGGCCACCTCCTGCTTCTGCCGACGCCTTGGAGACATCCAGGGATGCCACGCCGACCCCGACGTCCCCCTCTCTTCCTCCCTCACTCTCCCCCTCGTCTCCCTCACCCTCTCCCGCGATGGCCGAGCGCGATCCTCGTCGCCTTTCGCCGTAGTCGTCACCAGAAACACCCCCTTGCCCCTCCGACAAGCCCATTAGCTACGCGCTGCCGTCCTCGACCTCCTCATCGACTCACATGACGCCGGACGCCTCCCCGACGCCTTCTTCTTCCTCGGTCCGCCGAGATCGCCGGCAACGCCCCGACAACGTCCAACCTCCCCGGAGCCCGCTGAGACGCGCTCTGCAACCGCCATGAGCTCCTCTATCGATCCCCCTCTTCACTGCTTCGTTTGCTTGCCGTAGACGCCGCCCCCTTTCTCATCGTAGCATGCCGCTGCACGATCTCGACGCCGGCGTCACTCTGGTGGCCATTTGGTCAAGCGCGGGTGCCTAACGCACTCACCGCACCTCGTAGCGCCTTGCTAGAACGTCCGTTTCCCCCTAGCTTGCTGCAGCAGCAAAACCACCAACGGCCGAGCTCCGGCCGCCGCCACGAGCTCGATTCCGGCGAGCTCACTCCACCCCAGCTCCTCCCATTAGCCCCACTAGATGCGCGCGAGCCCCAGCTACGCATAGGACCAAACCGCGGTCGATTTGATCGCCTGTGGGCGATTTCTGAAGCCCTCCGCCGTCTCGGCCTCGCCGACGACTCAACGCCGGCGGGATTAAACCCGCTGACCAGGGGTTTGACCCAAGTTTGACTCCGTCTGAGACACTGATATGTGAGCCGGCTTCTAACTAATTTAGATTAGTTTAAATTAGATCTACTCACTCTGTTAGAGGTTAATGACGTCGTTAACTAACCCTCTCTCACTGACATGTGGGCCCAGAGCCTAACTAACCCAGTTTAGTGCTAACTAAACACTAACTAACTCTGTTAGTTAGCTGAGAGACTGACAGAAGGGGCCCACCAGTCAGGTTTGACCTGGGCAGGCGCCTTTGACCTGCTGACGTCACAGTGACGCAGTGCTGACGCATTAATTCAATTTCTGGATTTATTCTTTAATAGGAAATTCCAGAAAATAGTCAAAACTTCTAAAAATCATAGAAAATCAACCATAGCTCCAAATGCAAAGATTTATATATGAAAAATGATCAGAAAAATTCAATCTATCCATCTGTAATGGTTTCATGCATGAAAAAACAAGTTAACCTTGCTGTTTAAGCAGAATAAGTTAATGCACTAATAAAGCCATGTTTAATCAGCTAATAATTGAATCTTTGATTCAAATGAGTTCATCCCCTTCTGTTTTAGCTTGCATTAGGCCAAGACACTTTCATCTTGCCATGTCATAGCATGCATCATATTGTTGCATATTGCCATGTGTTGATTATGTTTCGGTGTGTCTTTCGTGGTAGGTTCTGCCTCCGAGGATAACCCTGAGTATCCGTCTGAAGGGCAGTACCCTACTACCTCTACAACATGCAAGCAACCCATTGATCATTCCGATACAACCCATGTTCTCGCTTCTTCTCTTGTTTACTGCATTAAGACAACGCGATTCAAACTGTTGTGTGCTATGGTAGTTGAACCCTTATCCTCTGCATGACCTGTCATTGCCACAGTAACTAGATGAAACCCACTAGCATGTGTAGGAGTTGATTGAGCCATGTATGTGATTCCTACCTTGCTATGCCTTCTATGCTTAGAGTTGTGTCAGGTCTGGTTCATCTGGGTGATGGGCTAGAGTGAAATGCTTATGTCGGTAATGTGAGGGATGTGTTGAACATGTTTTGGTAAAGGTATCGATGAGAGGCCATGTAGGAGTACATGGTGGGTTGTTTCATTGAGGCCGTCCATAAGAACTAAGATCTGTATGCGTGATTTAAGATTCAGTTACTACCACACATTGGGCCCTGAAACATGACCCTGCTCGACTTACTGACCCATCTCGTCCTCTGTCTAGGAGTTGCAACTAGTTTCTGGTGTTTGTAGGTTATGTGTTGGCGGCCGTGCGTAGCGCTGACCCTAGGGGTGGGCTATGATGCGGTAGATACACCGTGGCACGGTGTACCGAGTCGCCCGTTTGGTGTCTCAGGAACCCTATACACATCGTTTGGGGCCGTTGAGGACACCCCGGCCGGATTTCCTTGCGGATGGAACCTGAATAGGCGATAAACCTGGACTAGAGACTTGTGAGGTTAGTCAGGTCATGGTCTACAACCACGTCGGTTTTCGCTTGAAGTCTGCCGAGCACATGTCGTGTGTAGACGCTAAGTGGTGGAAACATGTGTGAGGAAGTACACCCCTGCAGGGTATAAAACTATTCGAATAGCCGCAACCGCGGTAAAGGACTACTTGGTTGCCTATACAGTTCATAGACAAGTCAATGGATACTACTAAAAGACTCAAGACAAGTGTGAGTACCGAGGATGGCCCTCTCATAGGATGACGAGGGAGGATCCCCGGTGGAGTATCGTGTTGGTGAGTAGTGGACTCATGTGCGAAAACTATTTTACTAGTGGAGTTCCGTAGGATAGCTTAGCCAAGAGTCAAAGCTAGCTGGCTGCAATAACCCCACCCCCTTCTTAAGAATAAGCATGTATAGTAGGTTCTGTTGTAAGATAATCAGGCTTCGAGAAGCCTTCTTTCTTTCTAGTGTCTGTACTCAGACTAGTTGCTTCCGCTTGTGCTTGTATGATTGTATGACTTGAGTGTCGGGTCATGTGGCCCCTATCTGTATGAACATATTATGTATGGCTCTCTGGAGCCTTTAAATAAAGTACTTCAGTTGTAAAGTTTTGTTGTGATGCCCTGTTGTATGTACTCATATCGGGCATATTGTGTGTATGATTGAAATGCTTGGTATGAGTGGGATCCGACAATCTAGTTGTTTATCCTTGGCAGCCTTTCTTATGGGGAAATGTAGTCTAGTGTTCCTCGAGCCATAGTAGTCCGCTACAGCCCGGTTCACCGGAGTCCTGCTAGCCCAGCACTACTATTCAGGACACTTGACTGGCCGGCATGTGTTTCACTTCGTTCCTATGTCTGTCCCTTCGGGGAAATGTCACGCGGTGACTTCCGGAGTCCTGCCTAGCCTGCTACAGCCCGGGTTCCCCGGAGTCCTGTTAGCCCAGTGCTACAGCCCGGAATCACTCGGTGATGACTGACATGCTCGATGTGATTCATGTATGCCTGTCTCCATAGGTCTGTGCCGCTTTGGGTTCACGACTAGCCAAGTCGGCCCAGGTTCTCTGTCATATGGATGCTAGCGACACTATCATATACGTGAGCCTAAAGGCGCAAACGGTCCCGGGCCATGGTAAGGCGACACCCGTGGGATACCGTGCATGAGGCCGCAAAGTGATATGAGGTGTTACCGGCTAGATCAATGTGGCTTGGAATCGGGGTCCTGACAACAATGGAGATGAACGAAGTTGAAAACACTCCGTTATAAAAGAGAAACAAGGAAGAACAACTTCGGGCAGCACTCCCATTGAAAAGAAAAGGAATTGAATAAGAACTTGATAAGATGAGAAGATACTTGATGAAAACACAACACTCTGCCTCCGGAACTATTGAATGAATGGAACAAGGGGTAAGAAAGATCTCAGACAGCACTCCGGTTGAAAAGAGGTGCAAGGCTTGATAAGGCAAAAAGAACTTGAGCAAAAGGGCACAACACTCCGGTTAAATGGATAGGCATGAAAAGAACATGATCTTTGACAAAATGGGATGATGGGTGAAAAGAACAACATCGGAATGCCTCCGGAACGACTGTAAGAATGGATTCAAAGAATCGGAGGAAAGCAACATCTTTAGGAGAAGGGTCAAACGGAGTTGTTGGAAAACCAACAACAAAAAGATAAGCTTGATGTGGGCTTATGTAAGACATCACAAAATTATGAGGTGAAATCCTGCCACTGACGAAACAATAGATTGGCTTGATACCAAGGAGACGAGAAACTTATTCACCGGAAGGATAAAAGAGGAACTTGGGTCTTTTATGAGCACCATAAATAGCAACAATCCTTAGGGAAGGCTTTAGGTGAAATATAACCCAAGATAACTCCAACGAAGAGGTTGATTGGTTGAAAAGATGTCTTGAATGAAGAGAAAATAATGGATTTAGATATGTCACTCTTGAAAACCTGTGATTCATGAAACACGAAGGGAAATTAGCAACAATGACATAACACCACCTTAGATGATAAGGTAGAAAGAATTGCACTTAGGAATGCAAGATGAAGAAAGCTTCTGCTTCTCTGAAAAGAATCTCGATGAACACTTCGAGAAGGAATTAAATCCTTGATGAACTGTCATGTAGAACATCCATGAAGAACTCCGGTAACAAAAGGATAACGAGAAGAAAGGGAAGTTGAAAACACAAGGTGAAACCTTGTGATGATTTAAATGTATCTCCGTGATGATATAATTGCGAGAGCTTGGAACTCCGGAAAAGAAATATGAATAACTAGAAACCGAGAATGTGATATGATGAACCACTCCGGAAAGCAGGAAATTAGATCACTTGGATGAAACAATAATAAGAATTACGTTATGCTTATCCTTCACCAATTAAATTGATGACAACCAACGGATTTGGAATATTACTTATTCCTGTTGCAAAGGATTGAAGAGAGATATAGCATAAACTTGAGAAAGGTCTTCCACGAACCACGGGTAGCATTGGAAAGAACGAATGAATTGATATGATAAACAAGGAAGAGAAATCTTGAACGAACCACCGTAAGAATTGGAACTGAACGTAGCAAAGGCACAATTCACCGGTAGGAAATGGAAAACGACTGAAGATACTTGAGGGAATTTAGATACATGAGTACGAATAGATCACGAGCTAATAAGAGAATACTTGAATGACGCACCGCTAATATTTAGAGAATGAGAGCTGAAAGCCAGAATGAATAATTCCGAGATGATGGGCTCTGGAGAAAACAAACTAAAATACTCTTGAAATGCTCCGGATGGGTGAAAAGAAATTCTCACAACCGAAACAATTATGAGAGGATGGCATGAAGCTAGAGCCATGAATCTTGAAGAGAATGGAGCAAGATTGAGAGAAAAAATCTTCTTCGGTGTTCAAATGCAGAGAAATATAACGAGAAGCCACCACTGAGAATTGTTGAGGCACTCCGGAATGAAGAATGGAAAAGTTGAACCAACGATGAAAAGAATTTGAAACAAAAATCTTGGAGAAATACATATGACTGATGATGAATCATTCTTAAGTCAACTTCGAAAATAATTTTTGAGGATAGCTCCAGGAGAATTAGAAGAGTCAGGTAAGATCCTAGAAAAAGACCTGTGAGTTAGGGCCCACTGAAAAGATACACCGTTGAACGATTTAAAAGAGAGAATGCACCAGTTGAATTAAATGGCTTGAATGAGATAACATCCTCGAAAGAGCTTGAACGAATGTAGAGTGGAAACACGAATCTTCAAGATATCTTGAGCACTCCGGAGCAATTGAATAGTGAGAAGTGGATGATTACGAGGTGCACCGGCATAAGAAAAGCATTGGGCAAAAGAAAAGACTATGCTCAAAACCAAAGCTTCAATTGAATCCACCGGAGAAGGAAAAAAATGAAGAATGATGAACTTGAGGTTCCGTTAGGATCTTCATGAGAATCACCGGGTAAGGACATTGACGGAAAAGAATGGAGAGACATCATATTCATAAGATAGATAATTGATTAAGATATCCGAGTCCTTGAAGAAAAAGGGTGGGAGGGCGGGTAAAACAAAGGCAAATCAGGACAGATGAAACAAATCACGTTGAGAAGGCTTGATAATTGATCTTGAGAATGTTGAAGTGATCGGATCCACTTGAAGAGAAACACGCCGGTGAAAAAGGATTGATATGGCAATCTCGATTATCGAGAAGGATTAGTATTCACATCGGAGTATGAGAACACCATTTGGGGAAGGTATGGAATCAACATTTGACTTCGAAGCAACTCGAATACCACAACTCAAAACAAAAACAAAGGATTGGCTTGCAGAATAAGCCAGACCAAACATATGATAGAGATTTCGTCTGAAGTTTTCGTGGTGGGCCTACAAGGGCTCGATCATACAGCACCATCATGTACAAGGCAGTGCACATGACATACGAAGCGTCCCCGAGTCGGCATAGCCAAGGACTCTTTAAGACACAACAAGACTACTGTAAAACCAACCGTGGATAGGTGGACCACTAGACGTCGAACCACAATTTCATATCATACATCTGACGGAAATATATCCTAAGAGCCACTTGAATTCCCACTTATAAACTCCCGAAATTTTCCGGTTATGCAATCAGGTGTTGGGGATACAGGGGAAGCATAATATCTCACCCAAAACTAACAAATCCTACATCCAACTGTATCCGTCCTTCAACACATAACCAAGAAACCTTCGGAAATCGTTTACCTCAACCTTCGAAAAGCATCCGTTATACGAGTTATGGCAATACTCCCGAACTCCCGCCCCAGTACTGGGTGGCGCCGAGGTTATCTCACCAACAACTGCATAAAAGAGATTTTCGATGTCAGCAAAACTCAGGTATTCCAGAATTGCAACGATAAAATTGTGACGACAACACCTCGGAGCTCAACTCCCCGGGACACTGCCACAACCCCTAAATGTCAGGAGGCACCAAGAACAATGTTCTCGTCACAAAACCATCGGAACGATTCCAAGATACCCGCGTGATCCTAAAAAATTAGTGAAATTTGAGAAGAGAAGAGTCAAAACTTTATGTCAGGATGCCTCACCAAAGCGACGAAGGGACTGAGGAGTAAAAGAATCCTACTCTCCATTATATATAATCCTAAATGACTCAAAACATTTTTCTAGACTGAACAACGCCGGCGATTCGATCAAGCAGGGGGCTTTTAAGGTCGGGGAAGGCTCTGATACCAACTTGTAACGCCCTCGATGCGGCTATATCTCCCACGTGTCGAAGCACGACTTAGAGGCATAACCGCACTGAAAGCAATGTCGCAAGTGAGGTAATCTTCACAACAACCCATGTAACTAAATAAGGGAAAGAGATACATAGTTGGCTTACAGTCGTCACTTCACACAATACATGAATAAAGCATTACATCATCCAGATACACTCAAGGTCCGACTACAGAACCAAAATAAAAGAAGACTACCCCAAATGCTACACAGATCCCCGATCGTCCCAACTGGGCTCCACTACTGATCGACTGAAACGAGACAACAAAACGAACAAGATCTTCATCGAGCTCCTCCTTGAGCTCAGTTGCATCACCTGCACGGTATCATTGGCACCTGCAAACTGGTTTTGGAAGTATCTGTGAGTCCCAGGGACTCAGCAATCTCACACCCTCGCGATCAAGACTATTTAAGCTTATAGGAAGGGTAAAAGGTATGAGGTGGAGCTGCAGCAAACGGCTAGCATATTTGGTGGCTAACATACGCAAATCAGAGTGAGAAGAGAAGGAAAAAGCACGGTCGAGAATCTATGATCAAGAAGTGATCCTAGACTACTTATGTTCAAGCATAACTCCAACACCGTGTTCACTTACCGGACCCGTCGGAAAGAGACCATCACGGTTACACACGCGGTTGATACATTTTAATTAAGATAAGTTTCAGGTTCTCTACAACCGGACATTAACAAATGCCCATCTGTCCATAACCGCGAGCACGGCTTTCAAAAGTTCAAAACCCTGCAGGGGTGTCCCACCTTAGCCCATCACAAGCTCTCACTGTCAACGAAGGATATTCCTTCTCCCAAGACAATCCGATCAGACTCGGCATCCCGGTTACAAGACATCCTTGACAATGGTAAAACAACTCCAGCAAAGTCGCCCAAATGTGCCGACAAATCCCGATAGGAGCTGCACATATCTCGTTCTCAGGGCACACTCAGATGAGACTAGCTATGAGTAAAACCAACCCTCAAGTTTCCCCGAGGAGGCCCCACAGGCAGCTCAGTTCGGACCAACACTCAGAGGAGCACTGGCCCAGGGGGGTTAAAATAAGATGACCCTCGGGAGCGCGACTCCCAAGGGAAAAGTAGGTGGTGGTGAGGCAAATGGTAAAACCAAGGTTGGGCCTTGCTGGAGGAGTTTTATTCAAAGCGAACTGTCAAGGGGTTCCCATTATAACCCAACCGTGTAAGGAACGCAAAACCCGGGAACATAACACCGATATGACGGAAACTAGGGCGGCAAGATGGAACAAAACACCAGGCATAAGGCCGACCCTTCCACCCTTTACCAAGTACATAGATGCATTAATTAAATAAAAGATATTGTGATATCCCAACAAAATATCCATGTTCCAACAAGGAACAAACTCCAATCTTCACCTGCAACTAACAACGCTATAAGAGGGGCTGAGCAAAGTGGTAACATAGCCAAACAATGGTTTGCTAGGACAAGGTGGGTTAGAGGCTTGGCTTAACAATATAGGAGGCATGATATAACAAGTGGTAGGTATCGCAGCATAGGCATAACAAAAGAGCGGGCAACTAGCAAGCAAAGATAGAAGTGATTTCGAGGGTATGGTCATCTTGCCTGAGATCCCGCAAGGAAGAAGAACGAATCCATGAAGAAGACAAATGGTCGTAGTCGAACGGTTCCTCACAAATGCGACGTTATCGGAACCAACCCGAAGAAGCAACACTGGAAATAAGCACACAACATAGTAAACAACCATCACATAATCATGGCATGATGCACAATCAAGTATGATGCATGTCCGGTTTAAATATGCATGGCATGGCAAAGTGCACAAGCAAAACTACAAGTTAAGTGGAGCTCAATATGCAACGAGTTGCATATTGACGAAACACCATGCGACTTATTTAGTTATCTCTCGTTTATGTACCCAACAAGATTAAATGTTGATTAATATGGCAAGAGGTGAAGCATAAGAAAAACTGCCTAACTAGGCAAGTTTAAATGAGGCCGGAACAACAAACAACAAGTTCGGAAACTCCTCATGTGCATATTTTAGGTTTTGGTACTGTTCTGCCCTAAACCATATTTTAGAGTTGTTAAACATGCAAAGTGAAGCCACCATGTTAAACTAGGCATTTTTCCGCCCCATTTACATATAAAGTTTGTTAAGTTCGGAGCTATGGTTCACTACTAGGGAAAACCTTATACACAGAATCTTAGCAGCAGCGCGGCATAAAAACAGGCGCTGCTGCTAAGTAGTAGCAACGCGGCTATGGAAAGCTCGCTACTGGTGCAAACTTAGCAGTAGCGCGTGATGCTTAAACCGCGCTGCTACAAAAATCCACCGACGATACACAACGACATAAGTTTACCAGTAGCGCGGCACGAAGGAGCGCGCTGCTGCTAATGCCATAGTAGCAGCACGCTTTTTTGTCACCTCGCTGCTGCTAATTTTGAAATTGTGCACAGGGTTGGCCCGTTTAGCAGTAGCGCGCGACAAGAAAGCGCGTTGTTGCTACGCTCTTAGAAGCAGCGCGCTTTCTCTCCCGCGCTACTGCTAAGACGCAGCACCCACCACCTTTTCCACCTCCCCTACCCATCTCCTCTCCTCCCTTTCCCCTACCTCCCACATCCTCCCTCTCTCACTCTTCTTCTTACTCAATACTTCTCCCCCATTACTCTCCCTCTTCTACCTACCATTCTCTCTCTTCATTACTCCTAGCTATAACTACACCACCTCCATTAATTCATCTCCTTTCTCTTTTTCCTCCCCCCTCCACTAGTTGAAGTTGTCTCCTCCCAAATTAGCTAGCTAGGTAGATGTAGCATTTAGTTAAGTGACATATTTGCCCCCTAACTAGATCTTTCTTTGTCAAGAAGAGCTTTGTGCACTTTTGACCTCCCTACATCATCATCTCCACCGTGTGCTCGATCTTGAGATAGAGGTGTGATTAATATTTCATGCTTTTGCAAAATGGAAATATATGTTCCTATTTTGTATACACACTTAATTAGCCATTATTATGCATGGGTCCAATGATGTAATATATATATATATATGTTCCTATTTTGTATACACACTTAGCCATTATTATGCAAGGGTCCAATGATGTAATATATATGTTCCTATTATGCTGAGGAAAAGAAAAAAGGGAAACTGGTTATAGCAGCAGCGCTTTAGTGAAAAAGAGCTACAGCTAGTCAAGGTAGCAGTAGCGGTTTCTGCAGAAAATCGCTATAGCTGCTCGTAATAGTAGTAGCGCGTTTTGTGTAAATGCGCTACTGCTACGTCCACTTAACCCAAAGTTCTCCCTCTCCCTGCTTCATCCCGCCTCTTTTCCCCCAAATCCCTACTCTCTCTTCCCCGGCCCCGTCGCACCGCCGCGCCCGCCCCCGACCCCGGCGTGCTCGCCCCCGACCCCGCC
>NC_041386.1:514759926-514768165 GCF_002162155.2 Triticum dicoccoides
CCGGCACCGGCACTCGCCCCCGACCCGTTGGCCCTCGCCTCCCTCCTCTGCTTCTTTCCCTCCCAACCTCGACCGTCGTCGGGCCTGCCTCCTCGCCCTGCACCCTTTGTAAACCACCCCCCTCTCTCTCTCTCTCTGCTATCTAGGGTTAATTTACTTAGGTTTAAGTTATGTTAATTAGGTTATCTATTTAGTTATGAATTTAAATAGGTTTCAAAATTTGCTGAATTTATATGCAAATTTGAACTGGACATGTGATATGTGGATATGTCATGTTTTGGACATGTCATGTTTTGGTAAATCATCCGAGTTGCCTATGTTACACCGGAATGTTGATTCATTTCCGTTCCGGTGAATTTCAGGCGCTCGATATGTCCATTTTTTAGCAAAGGTCATGCCGAAATTTCCCGTGAATAAAGGCATGGTTTGTGCTACATAGTTGGCATATCGAGTGCTGGCACATAGATTTCTTTTTTATCTCATTTCTCATTTATTCATACTTTTAGAAATAAATGAGGACACTTAATCATAGGAAACATGTCGAACAACGAAGAAACTGGGCATTCTGACCAAGATGCAGATGAGATGGATTATGAGGGTGAACAAGACTACCTCAACTTTTTGACTACTAAGCAAGGTTTGTAGGTCCGCCACGATGATGGTACTGACGCCGACACCGACACCGATGGTGCCGGCACCGATGGCAGCACCGAGACCGGTGGGGAAGGTACCGCCGGGGAAGATACCGGCGCCGATGCCTGTACCGAAAAGAGGCATAAGAAGCAGAGGATACGAAAACCTAACAAACTAGGGATTGGACGACTTGTGATCATGACGAGACTATTTGTATGTATATGCTATGATTACATTTGTGGTCTCGCAGGCATTTGTATGTGTATCATGATGACATTTGTATGTGCTAAAGATTCTTCTATAAAGCCTGTTCAAATACAGAACAAATATGCCGAAAAAAACAAAAAACTACTAAAATTAGCAGTAGCGAGTGGAGAAAAGTTAGTAGTAGCGCGGTTGTAGCAGTAGCGCGCACAGGGGAAGCGCGCTATAGCTATTAGCAGCAGTGAGGTTCCTTTAAGCGCGCTGCTGCAACACTTGTGTAGCAGTAGCGCGGGTGGACCAGTGCTACTGCTATACGTTAGCTGTAGCGCCTTATTAGTAGCGTCGGCCCCCGCGCTACTAAAAGGCCGAAAACCCACGCTGCTGCTAGGCTTTTCCCTAGTAGTGGTTAATTAATTATGAATTAAAGCATTTTAACATGACATAGGAGCAAATTTAACCAAACAACATTTTAAACATAGATGAAAGTGGCAAATTATTAATCTACACAAAATTCTAAGAAAGTTTCATATATTAAGTTTTTACATGTGATGCTTAGTTTGTGAGTTAAAATATGCATGAAGTTTAGGGACCTTTGTGTAAAACTGTTGTCTCTGGAATAAGGCAAAATTCACAGATCTGTAGAAAAACACAAGTGGGCCAAAATTGCTGGGCGCAGGATAGTATGCAGCGCACAGGGCGGGGAAAAAAGTGGCTTCTCACATTGGGCCAACGGGCCGAAGGGGAAGCAGAGCGGTGGGCCGGCGGATCTGGTGAAGAGGAGCTGGGCCTTGGAGACCGGGCGGGGACAGGCCGGGGCGTGCGGTGGCCCATGCGGGTGAGAGGGGAGAACGTCGGCATCGTCCTTCTCCCGTGCTCCTCATAGGCAGAAGAACAAGGCGGCGACGCGACAAAACTCCGGCGACGGCGGGGTTCGTTGAAGCTGGAGAGGCCGAGAACGGGTTGCAGGGCGGATCCGGCAAGGGCGGGGCTGATAGAGGCCGGATCTGGCCGGAGGAGCCGACTCTGGGGCACGGAGGCGAGAATCCATGGCGGCGACGGCGGAGGAGGGAGAGGGCGACGGGGCACTGGCCTGGCGGCGGAGCGCCCGTGGTCGACGGTCGGCGCGAGGAACGGCGGCATTCCGGTGGCCTCGGGCGACAGGGACAAACGGAAGGTGCACGGCGACGAGCTCGGGATCGAGCGGACGAGCTCGGGGACGAGCCACGGGCTGCGGCGGCGGGATCCGGGCCGAGCGGGCCCGCGCGATGGGAGGCGCGGCTGGAGCGACAGGGAGCCAGGTGGCGGCCTGCGGTAGGCCGATCCGGCGGCTGGGTGGCGGCACAGCCACTGGGACGCTGCAGGGAGGTAGGGGAAGGGCTAGGCTGCCAAATTTGGAAGGGGTTGTCCATATATAGGCAGGGATGGCTAGGGTTTGGGTTTAGGGGGGTTTTAGGAGCGCTCCGGAGCTTCCGATCGCGATCTGACGGTCTGGAACGAAGGGGGGTTTAGGTGGGCTGCAGGTGGGTTGTGAAAAGAGGTTGGGCTAAGATGAGAGGAGAGGAGTGCAGCCCGGCAACTGTTTCCGGAGACCGAAAACGTCCGACGTTTGTCCGGCTATAATGCCGCTATAGTTTAACGGTTGGGCTATCAAACAAACTCCGAATGCGATGAAACTTGGCAGGCGTTCTATCTACACTATAATAAGACCACACACCAACTTTCAACCCAATCGGAGAACATTTTTCAGCCACTTATAAAATACTATTACGGACATGCCGCGGGCGCGTGCAAGTGTGTCTGGGCTCAGAACGGACAATGGAGAGAACCAGAAGATCCGGACGGATGCAAGTTTTGAAAACATGTTGATGCAATGCGGATGATGACATGGCAAGATGCAACACGCAAGCGAAAGACACGGCAACGATGGCGAATAACTGGAAGACAACTGGCACAACGGTCTCGGGGCGTTACACCGGCGGCCGAAGTAACAAGTAGGGGCCGCTCGCCTTGACCATGACCTCGCTGCAGGTGACCTTGCCCGCGGCCTCGCGGCGGAAGCAACCAGCAGGGGCGGAGGCGGAGCGGGGCCGGCAGTGGAGGTAACCAGCAGGGGTGAGGGTGGAGGCAGGGGTGGCTGCCGAAGTGACCAGCAGGGGCGTGGGCGACCTGCGGTGGTGGGGTCGGGCGTAGGAACGACGCCCACGCGGGGAGAGGCTCGCCGAGCATGGTGGACTCGCCACCGCCGCAAGCAGACCTCAACCACGTATGCACTCCTCTCCTCCCCCCTCTCCTCTCTCTCTCCTCTATGTTGATGTCATTGATTTGATGTAGATCTGTTACGAGAATCTCCACACACACACACACACTAATTTGATGTAGGTTTGTTGTAATCTTGGAAAAATCTCCACACACACACACTACACTGATTTCATGAATTTGCTAGAAATTGTGAAGAGAATTTCTGTTGATGAAATTTTTAGGAGAATTGATGTTGATGAAATTGTTAAGAATTCTTTTTTAATTTATTCAATTCATAGTGGTAAATTATGTTGTCATCTATCAATAGAATAGAGCTCTCTGTTCTATTTTGTCCAAGAGTAAATTGTGTTGATGAAATTGATGTTGTTCTTCCCCTGAAATAGGATCCTGAAATTACTGTTGCTCTTTGTTCTAAATTCCTGATTTATTTTGTCCATGAGTAAATAATGAATGTTGAGTAAATAGGATCCTGATCCATTTGACTGATTCATGCCATGAGTAAATATTGAATGCTGATTTATTTTGTCCACCAAGTTGGACTAAAGTAGTGAGAAATTGGAAATAGTTGAATGTTGTTGTTACGCAGTTAGCATATAAAGTTGGGTGCCATTACTTCCATCCATTTTCATTAATTAATGTTGATGCACTTAGATTGATTTGCTAAGTTGCAACAATTTGTTGTCTTTGGCAGATGGACAGAAGCTGGATTAGAAAAGGAGTTAGAAAGTTTTCGAAAGAACATATGAAATGAGTTGATGATTTCATGGCATTTGTTCGGGAAAATTTTGCCAACGATGCTCACATTCTTTGCCCATGCTGCGAATGCCTCAACCGTTTAAGAATGGCTCAAGGAAGAGTGGAAGATCATCTTCTTCTTAATGGGATGTCTAGCACATATGATAGATGGATATATCATGGAGAACCTTTAGACAGTCAACCTCAACATTTTGAAGCTGATACAGAGGCCCCTCATATGATGGGTGGTGGTGATGCTGGCATTGATTTCATGGAAAAGGTTTTGTGAGATAATGCTATTTTGGATGAAGAGGATGGGCATGAAGATGATAGGATTCCTGACCTATTGAAGGATTTGTACGATGCTGAAGATCGTGCTGATGGACAGAAGTCGTTGTTTGCTGAGGTGTTAGAGGAGGCGAAGCGCGCAGCTCATGAAGGGGGTAAATTTTTAAGATTTACCTTCACCGTGAACTTACTCCTCATCAAATCTTTCTACTGGATTAGCAATGCCGCATTCAACGCAATACTCCATCTTTTGAGCTTGCAATTCCCTGATAGTTGTGTTCCCAGATCTTATGATGAAGCATTGAGCGTAATCCGCAGGCTGCGGTTAGGTTATGTGTCAATACATGTGTGCCCAAATAACTGTGTCTTGTTTCGGAAGGATTTAGCAAAGCATGACAACTGTCCAAAATGCAATGCCTCTAGGTGGAAATATGTTGATGGGAAGAAGTCAATACCGGAGAAGGTACTGAGGCACTTTCCCTTGATACCAAGGCTGCAGCGGATGTTCATCTCGAAGAAATCATCGCGTGAGGTACAGTGGCACAAGCTGAAGCGGCAACTTGTGGACAATGAGCTGAGCCATCCGGCGGACGGAGAGGCATGGAAAGAGTTTGACCGTATACATTTAGATTTTCCTGCAGATCCAAGGAACATAAAACATGGCATTGCCACTGATGGGTTTAATCCGTTTGGGAACATGAGCATGTCTTATAGCATGTGGCCAGTTTTTGTGGTGTCGTACAACCTCCCAGCATGGGCATGCATGGATCAGTCCAACTTCATGATGTCATTGCTTATCCTAGGTCCAGAGTCTCCAGGAAAGGATTTTGATGTCTTTATGGAGCCCCTCGTAGAAGAACTGCTCCAGCTCTGGACTAGTCTACCTACATATGATGCCTTGAGTCCGGAAGAAAAGTTCAATCTATGTGCTGCAATTATATGGTCCATCCATGATTTCCAGGCTCTGCACACTCTGTCTGGGAGGATCACAGCGGGTTATCAGGCTTGTGTCCATTGTGACAAACACCCTTGCTCAAAGAGAATAAGGAGCAAGATCTAATATATTGGGCACCGCCGCTTTCTTCCCCGAAACCATCGCTGGCGAAGAAGCAAAGATTTTAATGGTGAGAATGAAACCCATGACAAGCCAGCTAAATTCACTAAAGGAGAGCCGGAGCAACAACTTGAAAAGTTGAAAGATGTGAGATCAGGAAAGCTGGCGAAGAAAAGAAAGTGTGAGGAAGGTCAATGATGGGACCAGAGGTCTTGTTTGTGGGACCTGCCATACTGGGTTGATCTGAAATTAAGGCATAATCTCGATGTAATGCACATTGAGAAAAACATATGCGAGAATCTGCTAGGGACGTTTCTGAACATTGAAGGGAAGACAAAGGACACAGTTAGTTCTAGGCTTGATTTGTAGGACATGGGCATAAGAGAAGATTTGCATCTACAGCACAATGAAGATAAAGATTCATTTGAAATGCCACGAGCATGGTATACAATGAGTAAAGAACAAAAGCTTGCATTTTGTGAATTCCTAAGAGCGGTGAAATTTCCAGATGGTTATGCTGCTAACCTAGCAAAGTGTGTTACTTCTGATGGATTCGAGCTTTCAGTACTGAAAACCCATGATTGTCACATCCTCCTCCAAAGGATTTTACCGGCGGGTCTCCGAGGAATCATGGACATGGATATATATGAAGCGGTTGCTGAGATGGGAAATTTCTTTAGAGAACTGTGCTGTAAAACACTCAAGTTAACTGTCTTGGAAAGACTTGAAAAAGAAATGCCAATTATTCTTTGCAAGCTCGAGAAGATTTTCCCTCCAGCTTTCTTCATCGTGATGGTCCATTTGGCGGTGCACTTACCAAAAGAGGCAATGCTTAGAGGCCCTGTGCAATACGGTTGGATGTACCCAATCGAAAGAAGGCTGATTACTTGTAAGTGTTATGTGCGAAACACGGCAAGACCTGAAGGTTCAATTGCTGAAGCATATGTCGTTGACGAGTGCTTGACTTTTTGCTCTAGATACTTTGGCGATGTGGAAACAAGCTGGAACCGGCCGGGCAGAAATAGAGAGCGGTCTGATTCACAAAGTGGTGATGTCTCTGTTTTCAACCATGGTGTGAAATTTCTTGGAGCCTCACAATGCTTGGAGGCTGGTGATGAGTGTGACAAGATGGTCTGGTTTGTGCTCAGCAATTGCGCCGAGGTTCTACCATATATCGAGTACGTTATATCTTGTGCACTCATTATATATATATTTTTTTTTTTGCTTGGGTTGGCACCAGCCTAATGTTTTAATTCACATGTTTTGTTGGCATTGCAGGAAATGCAAGGAAGAGTTAAATCAGGACGAAAGCAATATCCATGTTGATAAAAGGATTGCCAAGGGGTTTGCTAAGTGGTTTAAGAATCATGTGAGATCTTTAGCCACATGTTTTATGTTTTCTGTGTTATTCACCAATTGTTAAATACCATTGTTTGCTAAATGGTTTATTTGTGCAGATAGGAAAGTTGCATGAGGAGAAGAAGGTCAGTGATGATCTATTTGCTTTGGCATAATTACCGGATAAGGGAGTGAGAGTGTATTCAGTATGCATTGTTGACAGTGTCCGGTACCACACCGTTGACCGCGAGGAAAAAAGGAAGACACGGAATAGTGGAATCGTCACTGAGGGGTCACATGATTGTGAGATCATTGACTTCTATGGTCAGTTGAGAAGCATCGTAGAGTTGCAGTACAACTCTAGTGGAGGCATCCATCGCTCGGTTGTCGTATTTTGCTGTAAATGGTTTGAGCTTGGTTTGCAAGAAGAAGAGAGACTCTTTTGTCAAATATGATGGCCACTTCAAAAGCATCAACACTGCAAGGTGCTGGTATAAGAGTGATCCCTTTATTCTAACAACACAAGCAACAATGGTGTTTTATCTGCCATACACTCTTTTGCACGGAAAATGGCAAGTTGTGCAAAACTTTGAGCATAGACACTTGTGGAGTGTGACTGAAACAGAAGTGGAAAAGGGCCCCGGTGATGGTGGACTAACATACCAAGATGATGACTCTACGAAAGTTCCGGTGCAAGCTAATGATGATTCTATGGAAGTTCCGGTGCAAAGCAGAGTGCGAAGGGACCGGGAACGTGTTATCGTTGGTGCTGCAACAGTTCAAGGCGTCAAGAAAAGAAGAAAGGTGGTAGCAGATGGACATGAGAGAGAGGATGAGGAAAACTGGACTGATCATACTTTGCTGCAATATTGTAGTGATGATGAGGAAAACAGGAGTGGGCATAGAGTTCCTTGTTTTCGTATCGACGACAATGAGTAGCGAATGGACATGAAGGTAAATTTGGTCTCCTTGGTGATCCTTCTAACTCTCTGTAGTTTTCCTTCTTGTGCATATGCATGGTGATCCTGATGTACTGCAATTATCTCTAGGTAGCAAAATGCTTGAAGATGTGATGCTGTGATGTGATGTGAGAAGATACTGATGTAGTTGTTGGTTGTAATGTGATGCTGTTTTTGGTGAACTGAAGATGCACATGCTGTAGCAGATGCTGTTTTTGGTTGTGATGTGATGTTGTTTTGATGGCATGGAGCTGATGGCAAAATGAAGTTGTGTTCTGATGGCATGGAGCTGTTGTGCTCAGAATGTTGTCAAAATGTTGTCTTGTAATGCAAAAGATTGCAAAATGATCATACAGAAGACTTTTTTGAACATCTTTAGTTCAAGTTTTGGTGATCATTTAGTTCAAGTTTTGGTCAGATCATACAGAATGTTGTCTAGTAGTTTTTGTGATCATTTAGTAGTTTATTTGAACTGAAGATGCTATTTTAACTAAATTTTGCTTCAACTGAACCCATTTCATTGTGAGCAAAAAAATATGCGCCAGCGGGGACTCGAACCCACAACCGTGCGCTTGTTTCACTATGTTTCTACCACTGGGCTAGGACGAGACTATTAGTCTTCCACTCTATGCCAACCCTTTTGAATATATCAAACTAGTCAAGTATCAAGCACACACCTCACTGACAAGTGGGCCACTCGACCCACTCACTGACAAGTGGGCCATTTTTCTATTGTACCCAAGCTACCAAAAATATGCGCGTGGCCAAA
>NC_041386.1:514768468-514793693 GCF_002162155.2 Triticum dicoccoides
CACAACCGTGCGCTTAGTTCACTTGGTTTCTACCACTGGGCTAGGAATAGGTTGTTGGTTTTGTACTCTATGCCCACCCTTTTCAATATATCGACCAACTCGCTGACAATTGGGCCCGCTCCTCCTCCTATCCACTCTTTTCCCCACTCCCCCTCTCCACTCGACCCACTCCTCCTCTCCTCCGCCACCAGCTTCTTCCTCTCCCGCCGCCGCCGGCTCCTTGCTCTCACTAGTAGAAAACGGAGCTTTAGCGCCGGTTCGTAAGGGCCTTTAGTGTCGGTTCCATAACCGGCACTAAAGGGTGGGCACTAAAGGCCCCCCCCTTTAGTACAGAATGTTGTCTAGTAGTTTTTGTGATCATTTAGTAGTTTATTTGAACTGAAGATTCTATTTTAACTGAATTTTGCTTCAACTAAACCCATTTCATTGTGAGCAAAAAAATATGCGCCAGCAGGGACTCAAACCCACAACCGTGCGCTTGTTTCACTATGTTTCTACCACTGGGCTAGGACGAGACTATTAGTCTTCCACTCTATGCCAACCCTTTTGAATATATCAAACTAGTCAAGTATCAAGCACACACCTCACTGACAAGTGGGCCACTCGACCCACTCGCTGACAAGTGGGCCATTTTGCTATTGTAGCCAAGCTACCAAAAATATGCGCGTGGCCAAAAACTATGCGCGCGCGGGGGCTCGAACCCATGACCGTGCGCTTAGTTCACTTGGTTTCTACCACTAGGCTAGGAAGAGGTTGTTGGTTTTGTACTCTATGCCCACCCTTTTCAATATATCAAACAACTCACTGACAATTGGGCCTGCTCCTCCTCCTATCCACTCTTTTCCCCACTCCCCCTCTCCACTCGACCCACTCCTCCTCTCCGCCGCCACCGGCTTCTTCCTTTCGCACCGCCGCCGGCTCATTGCTCTCACTAGTAGAAAACGGAGCTTTAGCGCCGGTTCGTAAGGGCCTTTAGTGCCGGTTCCATAACCGGCACTAAAGGGTGGGCACTAAAGCCCCCCCCCCCCTTTAATACCGGTTCGGCACGAACCGACGCTAAAGTGCCACCACGTGGCGTGAGCTCGCGCCCTGGTATGGGGGACCTTTAGTACCGGTTGGTGTTACCAACCGGTACTAAAGGTTTTTTTTTAAATTTTTTTTTTGAAAATTTTGGAAAAAGAATTTGCTTTTTTTCAATTTTCAATTTTTCTGAATTATTTGATGATTTAGTCTTTAATCACCTCTCTTAACTGCTCAAGTGTGGATCACTCATTCCAAATCGCCTGACTTCCCGGCCGGTCACCCATCCTCTCACTCCCCCAGCCTGAGCATGCTTAACTTTGGAGTTCTATTCCCCCTACATTCCAAGTCTGCACTTGTAGTTTTCCTGACAAATGTAAGCTGTCAATCCTATTAGCCCTCAGCAGTTTAGCTTGAGCATTAGGTCAGACGTTTCACCGTTTGAGTTTGAAACTATTATTCTAAAAAACAGTAATTATTTAGTAACACTAATATTTCTTGAATAAGTTTGACCATAGTTTGACCACAGTTTGACCACAGTTTGACCATAGTTTGACCAGATTTGACCAAAATTTAAAAAATTGAAATAATTATTTAGTAACACTAATATTCTTGAAGAATTATGTAGTAACATTAATACTTCTTGAATAAGTAGTTTGACCAGATTTAACCAATTTTTAAAAAAAAACTGAAATTTGACCATATCTTTTTTTCGTTTTGGAATTTGAGGATTCTAAAAAATTGCAAACAGGCCGTAGGCGGTCTCCATCGGATGCGTATTTTCCTGCTGAATTTTTTGATATATTATACATTTTTTTCCGACATCGTATGCAAAAGTTATAGCCGTTTTACATTTTCCCTACACTTTTTGCAAAACATGTCCAAATTTAAGTTTTCAAATTTTTCTAACTAGTAGATGTAGTAATATAACTACCTCTCGAAGGATTTTATTTTTTGAAGTTTTTATCATTTTCTTTTGATTTTTTCAGAACTGAAATGGCGACACACGGGGGGGTAGAGTTTGAAAATTGCCCTATAGTGCCGGTTTGTGTCACAAACCGGTACTATAGGTCAGACCCCTTTAGTACCGGTTCGTGGCAAAAACCGGTACTAAAGGTTAGCCCTTTAGTACCGGTTTGTGACACGAACCGGTACTAAGGGTGATCGTGGGGCCCCGGCCTGACGCCATCCTGCCATCACCCCTTTAGTACCGGTTCGTGGCACGAACCGGTACTAAAGGTTCAACACGAACCAACATTAATGCATAGCCGTTCGAACCGGAACTAATGGTACCATTAGTACAGGGCTAAAATCAAACCGGCACTAATGTGTCTCACATTAGGTCCTTTTTCTACTAGTGTCTCTCTCTGTCGCCGACTCTCCATTGCCGTGGGTATGAATCTGCTTCCTCTTCCTCTTCCTATCTACTATTATGATAGATTAGGGTGATTCCATTGATTTTATTAGGGTTCTTGCCACCGGATTAGGGTTTTATCAGGATGTTTTTTAATACATTTTTTGTTTAGGGTGATGGCGACGCCTCCCCTTCTCCTCCCCGGTGACTCTGCTTGTCCGACGCCTCCCTCGCGGCTTGCCCTACGCCGCCGGCGACCACTTCTTCTCGGACTCCGGCATAAGTAAGCCATCCGCTTCATATCCTCTCTCCTTTCTCTTCTGCTCTAGGGTCTGAGAATCTAGGATTTGTTATGCATACTAGGCATCTATTGGTGGATTGAGGCATATTGTTCTTGGTGGATTTAGTATGCTCTGTTGGAGGATCTAGTGTGGTTGAATTGCTGTTTGATTACTATGTTGTTGCTTTTGGTAGTCACCTGACAACAATTAACTGTTGATGTGGGTGTAATTAACTAAATTCTGTGGTAGATAGTGTGGTAGACATGTTGTTCTGTTGCTGTTGAATTCTGTGGTTAATAAACTAAATTAACTGAATTTTGTTGATGTTGAATTCTATGGTGAACATGCTGTTACTGTTGCCAGACTGCTGGCAACAATTAACATGGCATGCATACAGCAATCCTGTTGTTGTTGCTGTGTAATTAACTCAACGTAACTAATGAGGAGTGATGACATGAATTCTGTTGTTGTTGCTGTGTAATTAACTGAATGTAACTGATGAGGAGTGTTTCTTTTGTTACTAGTTGTGGTTATTCTTGTTGACAAGTCTTGTGCTGTAGTGGGATTCATGCATATGCAGGTGTAGTGACCTGCATGAATATGGGCAGAGTAGTAGCAGCAGTAGATGCCAACTTTTGATATGCATGCATGCATTCTTGCTTGTTTATATTCTTTTAAACTGAACATGCTCAAGTATGGAAACATTACATTCTTCTCCAGCTTAGTGGCCAAGAAACATTACATTTATGGGTGCTGTTGATGTTGATGTTATTCTTCTACTCATTGCCCCTTTGCCAAGATAGAGTAGGAGAAAATTGAGGCCATTGCCATTTATAGTAGTATTCCAAATTGAGGCCCTGGCAAACACATGTAGTAATTATTCTACTGTTTTGAAGTGCTTGTTTCCTATTTCTGTCCAGTCCTGTTGTTTAATTTACAATGCTGCTTTTCAGAGAAGTGAGATGGCTGGCTTGGAAGGTTTCGAGTTCTTCGAAATCGTAATTGAGAAATCTTGCATTAGGCAGGTATATTTATCATCACTCTGCTGTCTAGTGCTTGATTGCCACAGTTAACCACTGCTTGACCCTCGCTGCAGAGGCTTCCTGACAAGTTTGTGAAGATGCTCGCCAGTCATGAGCCCCACAAAGTGAAGCTGCAGTAGGCCGGCAGCGGGCTTCACACGTTGTGGGACATGTTGGTGGTGTTCGATGGTGAAGGCCGCATGTACCTACGGCCCGGCTGGGAGCATTTCGCCCGCGCCCATGAGCTACAGCTCGGGTACTTCCTTGTATTCCGCTACGACGGCGACGCCATGTTCACCGTGAAGATGTTCAACAACACCATGTGTCGCATGTACTACCAGCACGACGATGATGCCAGTAAGCTCTCTTCCTATCTTGTTCCTGTCCTTTTGGCTTCCTCTACCTGCACGACGACAACACCATGTTCACACTTTGTTGCATTTAGCCAGGCAATGGGAGCAGCAGCGGGGATGACGAGGAGCAGAGCGGGGATGACGAGGAGCAGCCTATTCTGGCTGACGACGACCATGCTATGATGGTGGCTGACGACGACCCTGCTATGGTGGTGGCGGATGACGACCTTGCTATGGTGGTGGCGGACGACGACCTCGCGATGGTGGTGGCGGACGATGACCTTGCTATGGTGGTGGCGGACGACGACCTCGTGATGGTGGTGGAGGACGACGACCTTGCTATGGTGGTGGCGCCTGCAATCCCATAGCTTGGCGACAAGACCATGCCAATTGTGGTAGAGCAGTACATCCGCATTGGGATTCACCACTCTGAGCGCATCAGGTTGATGAAGGAGAAGGAGGAGTGAAGATGTTAAGAAAATGAAGTGGCAATGTTAAACATGTTAGGTTTAAGCTTGTTAGTGTAATCTGAACATGTCAATGTTAAGTACGTCAGGTTTAATTTTGTGCATGCTCATGGTTGTTGTATGACAGTGTCATCTAAACATGTCAATTTCTTAACAATGAATATTCAGTTTGGTAATTGATGGAAATTGAAATTTTTTATGCATGCTCATGGATGAAAGATAAAATTATGGGTTTTTGTGCATGCTCATGTATGAAACGATATAAGTTTCATTTTTTGAATGCTAAAAACATCACTCAAACCCTAGCCACGGACGACCGCCGTGACGAAATCCACCGGTTTTTGAAAATATCGTAAAAAAAGTCGAAAACTGTTTTTCAATTTTTCAATGCTAAAGACATGCGTTTTTCGTGAAGCGGCTATAAGGAGGGTCACCCCAAACGGCGCCATTCCATGTATATCTAAAACTAGACCCTATTTTACGGACGGTAACCAAAAAGCATGCATTTCCAACCCTCGTAGCTACTCCCGGCCATTCAGACCACCTTCGGCCGATTCAGCTGGAACCGGCTGGAATTTGAACTGCGGGTCCTCCATGGCTTGCCCGTTATTTTCACTAAAAATCATTTTTAGCTTCACAGGTAGGCATTTCATCACGGAATCGACAAGAGATTGGCACGGCTCAAACCCTAGCCACGGACGGTCGCCGCGATGAAATCAGGCGGTTTTTGAAAACACCGTAAAAAATCAAAAAAAATCAAAAAATATGGGAGACCACCGCGTCACATCATCAAATGTGGCCTACCAACTAGCAAAAATACTAAACTTGCAATACAGAAGTTTTCTTGAAAAAGTGTTCTAAAAAATGACCTAGCATGAACGAAGATTCATGGCTTTCAAGCCAAACTAGCAATGATATGGCCGCATCCGATGAATAGTTTCTGATAATATGCCCAAATTTGGTGCATGCCTACGTCTTATGATGGCAAACAATGTTGGCAAAGCGAGGTTCCAACTTGTTTAACAAAAAAACCGTTTTTCATTTTTTGAATGTTGAAGACATGTGTTTTTCGTGAAGCGGCTATAAGGAGGGTCACCCCAAATGGCGCCATTCCATGTCTATCTCAAAGTAGACCCTATTTTACGGACGGTCGCCAAAAAGCATGCATTTCCGACCCTTGTAGCTACTCCCGGCCATTCAGACCACCTTCGGCCGATTTAGCTGGAACCGGTTGGATTTCGAACTGCGGGTCCTCCATGGCTTGCCCATTATTTTCACTAAAAAGCATTTTTAGCTTCACAGGTAGGCATTTCATCGGAGAATCGACAACAGATTGGCACGGCCCAAACCCTAGCCACGGACGGCCGCCGCGACGAAATCGATCGGTTTTTGAAAACACCGTAAAAAATTCAAAAAAAATCAAAAAATGGGAGACCACCGCGTCACATCATCAAATGTGGCCTACCAACTAGAAAAAATACTAAACTTGCAATATGAATGTTTTCTTGAAAAAGTGTTCTAAAAAACGACCTACCATGAACGAAGATTCATGGCTTTCAAGTCGAACTAGCAAAGATATGGCCGCATCCGATGAATAGTTTCTGATAATATGCCAAAATTTGGCGCATACCTCCGTCTTGTGATGGCAAACAATGTTGCCAAAGTGAGGTTCCAACTTGTTTAACAAAAAACCCGTTTTTCATTTTTTGAATGCTGAAGACATGCGTTTTTCGTGAAGCGGCTACAAGGAGGGTCACCCCAAATGGCGCCATTCCCTGTCTATCTCAAAGTAGACCCTATTTTACGGACGGACTCCAAAAAGCATGCATTTCCGACCCTCGTAGCTACTCCCGGCCATTCAGACCACCTTCGGCCGATTCAGGTGGAACCGGCTGGATTTTGAACTGTGGGTCCTCCATGGCTTGCCCGTTGAGGGAGTCCTGGATTAGGGGGTGTCCGGATAGCTGGACTATACCTTCGGCCGGACTCCTGGACTATGAAGATACAAGATTGAAGACTTCGTCCCGTGTCTGGAAGGGACTTTCCTTGGCGTGGAAGGCAAGCTTGGCGATACTGATATGTAGATCTCCTACCATTGTAACCGACTCTGTGTAACCCTAGCCCTCTCCGGTGTCTATATAAACTGGAGAGTTTTAGTCCGTAGGACACACAACAATCATACCATAGGCTAGCTTCTAGGGTTTAGCTTCCTTGATCTCGTGGTAGATCTACTCTTGTACTACCCATATCATCAATATTAATCAAGCAGGACGTAGGGTTTTACCTCCATCAAGAGGGACCAAACCTGGGTAAAACATCATGTCCCCTGCCTCCTATTACCATCCGCCTAGACGCACAGTTCGGGACCCCCTACCCGAGATCCGCCGGTTTTGACACCGACATTGGTGCTTTCATTGAGAGTTCCTCTGTGTTGTCACTTTTAGGCCCGATGACTTCTCCGATTATCAACAGCGATGCGATCTAGGGTGAGACCTTTCTCCACGGACAGATCTTCTTATTCGGCGGCTTTGCACTGCGGGCCAATTCGCTTGGCCATCTGGAGCAGATCGAAAGCTACGCCCCTGGCCATCAGGTCAGATTTGGAAGTTTGAGCTACACGGCCGACCTCCGCGGAGACTTGATCTTCGACGGATTCGATCAGCAGCCGAGCAAGCCGCACTGTCTCGATGGGCATGATCTAGCTCTACCACCGAACAGTGCCCTGGAGGCCACACCCGCATCAGCTCCGACCCTTAATTCGGAGCCAACTGCGCCAATCGAGGATGGGTGGTTGGACAGCGCCTCGGGGGCTGCAATCTCTAAGGCAATCGAGCTGAACACCAGCCCTATTCTCTGCGAAGCCCGTGACTCCAAGGAGCCGGACACCTCTCCAGACACCGAGCCCTCCGCGCCCCTACCGATCAAACCCGATTGGGCGCTAATCATGGAGTTCACCGCCACGAAAATCTTTCAGCACTCGCCCTTCGGCGATATTCTGAATTCACTAAAGTCTCTCTCTTTATCAGGAGAGCCCTGGGCGGACTATGGTCAGCAAGGTTGGGATGCGGACGATGAAGAAATTCAAAGCCCACCAACCACACACTTCGTAGCCACTGTCGATGATTTAACCGACATGCTCGACTTCGACTCCGAAGACATCGACGGTATGGACGCCGATGCAGGAGACGATCAAGAACCAGCGCCTATAGGGCACTAGAAAGCCACCTCATCGTATGATATATACATGGTGGACACCCCAAAAGAAGGCAATGGCGATGGAACAGCGGAGGATGACCCCTCCAAGAAGCAGCCTAAGCGCCAGCGTCAGCGGCGCCGCTCTAAATCCCGCCAAACCAGAAACAGTGATTCCAGCACGGGAGATAATAACACCCCGGACAGTGCCGAAGACAACCACCTCCAGCAAGATTCAGCATGGGAGGATGGGGAAGCGAGCCCTCATGAGAGAGCGGCAGACAGAGAGGTCAAGGACGATAATTATATGCCTCCCTCCGAAGACGAGGCAAGCCTCGACGACAACGAATTTGTCGTGCCAGAGGATCCCGTCGAACAAGAGCGTTTCAAACGCAGGCTTATGGCCACGGCGAGCAGCCTCAAGAAAAAATAGCAACAGCTTAGAGCTGATCAAGATTTGCTAGCCGACAGATGGACTGAAGTCCTTGCGGCCGAAGAGTATGAACTCGAACGCCCCTCCAAGAGCTACCCAAAGCACAGGTTGCTACCCCGGTTAGAGGAGGAAGCACTTAAACCTACATCACCAGCGCATGATGCGGCCGATCGGCCACCCCGTGGCCGCGACAGAGAGGCCTCTCGGACCTCCACTCCAGCCGCACCCCGGCGCCGCTCAAAAAATACCAAGGCACGGGAAAACGCGCCAGACCTGCGAGATATATTGGATGACAAGGCAAGGCAAACAAGATTGATCTACGGATCGCGTGGGCGTCCCACGACACGAGATGGTAATCGTCACTCCGGATACAGTAAATCCGGCCGGGCCGAACACACTAGACAAAGCTCGTTTGAGCTGCGTCGTGATATAGCCCAATACAGAGGCGTCGCACACCCACTATGCTTCACAAATGAAGTAATGGATCATCAAATCCCTGAGGGTTTCAAACCCATGAACATCGAATCATACGATGGCACAACGGATCCTGCGGTATGGATCAAGGACTATCTCCTTCATATCCACCTGGCCCGCGACGATGACCTACACGCCATCAAATACCTCCCACTCAAGCTTAAAGGACCAGCTCGGCATTGGCTTAATAGCTTACCAGTAGAATCAATTGGTTGTTGGGAGGACCTGGAAACGGCATTCCTCGACAATTTCCAGGGCACTTATGTGCGACCACCAGACGCCGATGACCTAAGCCACATAATTTAGCAGCCAGAGGAATAGGCCAGACAATTCTGGACACGGTTCCTAACCAAGAAAAATCAAATCGTCGACTGTTCAGACGCAGAGGCCCTAGCAGCCTTCAAGCATAACATCCACGACGAGTGGCTTGCACGGCACCTAGGACAGGAAAAGCCGAAATCTATGGCAGCCCTCATGACACTTATGACCCGCTTTTGCGCGGGAGAAGACAGCTGGCTAGCTCGCAACAATAACATGACCAAGAGCCCTGGTAATTTGGATACCAAGGAAAGCAGTGGCAGGTCGCGTCGCAACAAGCAAAAGCGCCGCATTAACATCGAATTGCTGAGGATACGGCAGTTAATGCCGGATTCAGAGGCTCTAAACCCGGTCAGCGGAAAAAGCCATTCAAAAGAAATACTCCGGGCTCGTCCAGTTTGGACCGAATACTCGACCGCTCATGCCAGATACATGGCACCCCCGAAAAACCAGCCAATCGCACCAACAGGGATTGTTGGGTGTTCAAGCAGGCAGGCAAGTTAAATGCCGAAAGCAGAGACAAGGGGCTGCATAGCGACGACGAGGAGGAGCCCCGGCCGCCGAACAAGAGTGGACAGAAAGGTTTTCCCCCACAAGTGCGGATGGTGAACATGATATACGCAACCCACGTCCCCAAGAGGGAGCGGAAGCGTGCGCTAAGGGACGTATATGCGATGGAGCCAGTCGCCCCAAAGTTCAACCTATGGTCTTCCTGCCTGATCACTTTTGATCAAAGGGACCACCCCACTAGCATCCGTCATGGCGGATTCGCCGCATTGGTTCTAGACCCAATTATTGACAGATTTCACCTCACTAGAGTCCTTATGGACGGCGGCAGCAGCCTGAACCTGCTTTACCAGGATACAGTGCAGAAAATGGGCATCGATCCCTCGAGAATCAAACCCACTAAAATGGCCTTTAAAGGCGTCATACCAGGTGTAGAGGCCAACTGTACAGGCTCAGTTACACTTGAAGTGGTCTTCGGATCTCCGGATAATTTCTGAAGCAAGGAGTTAATCTTCGACATAGTCCTGTTCCGTAGTGGCAATCACGCACTGCTCGGGCGAACCGCATTTGCCAAGTTCAATGTGGTGCCGCACTACGCATACCTCAAGCTCAAGATGCCAGGCCCTCAAGGAGTCATCACGGTCAATGGAAACACCGAACGCTCTCTCCGGATGGAGGAGCATACGATGGCTATCGCAACGGAAGTAGAAAGCAGCCTCTCAAGGCAACTCTCTAGTCCGGCCATTAAACGTCTGGACACCGTCAAGCGCGCCCGGAGTAACCTACAACAAGACCGCCTGGCATGTTCCGAGCAAGCGTAGCAATGCGGCCCCAACCCCAGCCCTCGCGAACTTGTGAAACCAGTGTTGCGCGTACATAACTACGCTCTGGAAATACCATGGGCACAGGGGGAGGGGCACCATCACGGCACACCCGAAACGCGGCTTAAACCGCACTAGGGGCTGCCGGTTTCTTAATTTTCTCTTATTTTCAGGACTCTATTCTTCGGAAGGCTTGTCCGGCAGTACAATTGCCGCACAAACGATACAACCAGGGAAGCAGAAAGCTACGCCGGACTATGGAACTCTAAGGTGGTCTCTATAACGAGCAGTATACCTATTTCACATAACATTCTGCAGCTCGCCCCTGGAAAGGACATGTTAAATAGTCCCATCTTTTGCTTATTACACTATTTGTATCGTTCTGCTTTGATCGCAGTCTTTTTAAATAAACAATGCATAGCTTCCGTCTATTATTGCATTACTCTTTTTTTACGAATATATGTTCATTAATGACATGTCGCACCCGTACACTTTGGTACGGCCAATACGCCAGGGGCTTAAGTACCCCACAATACGGTCTGAGAAGTCCGAACACTTTCACAAGTGTGGCACCCCAAACTGATAGCATTATATGCATCAGCTCTGAATCATGTCTTGGGTCAATAGTTGGGTTTGCCCGGCTCCTATGTTTTGGTACCTTACGTTCCGTTATATCGGCTAAGGTAGCACTAGGAGAACTACAGCGATTGTGCCCCAGTTGAGCTGGGCTAAGCACCTCAATAGAGAAAGCTAAAACTGATCGTCATGATGAGGCGAGAGCTGGTCGCTGTTCGAGAGGTTTTCGAGTCCCTAAAGACTTATGCCGCTTAGAGCGAGGAGTCGGCTTTGTCTGGCCTAGGCGTGGATAGCGCCCCGAACTCGGTCTTCCGAACACTAGGGGCTTCGCCGAAATTTAAAATTATAGAATTCTATGGCTAAGTGAGAGTGTTCAAGCATTATAGTCCGATTGCCTTGTTCGTTGTGTTGAGTGCCTCCCTGGAAGGACCCAAGAATGGGAAAAAGAGCGCTCATGTTTATCCCGAACACCCCAGCACTCGTGGCACGGGGTAGAAGCTGACGACCCGCCATCTCTCAAATTTGATAAACGGCCGCACAGAAGGTAATATTTTAAATTCAAAAGCGTTGCTCAGTGCATATGAACAAGTTTTCAGCGTACAGGATCACAAATGCGAGTTTACTCAAAAATTACATCTTTGGAGCATTCATCCGCTATAAGGCGGGCACCCTTCAGGACGCCCTCATAATACGCTTCCGGGACGCGATGCTCCTTGCCCGGCGGCGGCCCGTCCTTCACTAGCTTCTCTGCATCCATCTTGCCCCAGTTCACTTTAGCACGGGCACCTTCGATGTAGACGGAGCACTTGATTACTTCAAGCCGTGGACATGCATCCACCAGCCGCCTCACCAGCCCGAAGTAGCTCCCAGGCAGAGCCTCTCCAGGCCAAAGCCAAACTACGAGGCCCTTTATGGCCTGTTCGGCCACCTTGTGGAGCTCGACCATTTGCTTCATCTGGTCGCTCAAAGGCACCAGGTGTCCGGCCTCAGCATACTGAGACCAGAACACCTTCTCCGTCGAGCTCCCCTCCTTGGATCGGTAGTAGGCGGCGGCATCAGACGCACTACGGGGCAAGTCTGCAAATGCTCCTGGAGAGCTCCGGACTCGGGTAAGTAACAAGTAATTCACTTTCACGTGCTTGCTTTGCATAATGAATGCCTTACCCGCCGCTATCTTCTTCATTGCATCAATTTCTTGGAGGGCTTTCTGGGCTTCGGCCTTGGCAAACTTCGCACTTTCGAGGGCTGCCGCAAGCTCGGACGCTTGCGTCTTTGAGTCAAGCTCCAAACTCTCGTGTTTTTTCACGAGGGCCTGGAGCTCTTTCTGCACCTCCTCCACCCGCGCCTCCTGCTTCCCTCTCTTTGTGCGCTCCGCGGCCCCTCTGTTTTCGGCCTCGGACAGCGCTTTCTTAAGGGTTGCCACCTCGGTCGTGGCCCCTATAATAGCACGTCGATCATGTCATTTTTTGCAACCACATCTTCTCTATATACTTGCGCAAGGTATTACTTACCTTCCTTCTCCTTGAGTTGCCTCTTGGCATGGCCGAGCTCGTTCTCGGACCGCGCGAGGTTTTGCTTCAGCGTATCCACCTCCGCAGTCAGTGCGGCGGAGGCCAGCAGCGAAGCCTGCATACGCATATTGACTTGATTATGTTAGACTCCTGCGAATGTTATTAGATCCTATATTCAGCCTTTCTTACCGAACACCGAACAGAGCATCAGGGGCTACTGTCTATGCGGTAATATTTTTACATATTCTTTACTTACCTCAAAGCCTGTTAGAAGGCTGGCATAGGCTTCAGTCAGTCCGCTCTTGGCAGACTGAACCTTCTGGATCACCGCACTCATAATAGTGCGGTGCTCCTCGTCAATGGAGGCGCCGTTAAGCACCTCCAGCAATTTGTCCGGTGCCTCCGGTTGGACGGAGGTCACCGTCTCGGTAGGCTTGCTCCTCTTGGAAGGAGGCTGCCTACCGGAGTCCGGAACTGTTGAAGGTTCCGGCGCGGTGTCCGGCTCAAGGCCGGACTTGGAGCCCTTGGGAGTTCTGTCCCCTTTACGCCTGGAGTCCGGGAGGCCGCCTTGCGGCGCCTCCAGGACCACTTCCTCCTGGCTTGGAACCTGTTGGGACGCCACCGCGGCATCGTCCGTAGGATGGGGGGAGGTAGCCGTCGGAAGCAAATTCACATCCGATGAATCCAAGGAACCGCTCGACGACATGTCGAGTCGGTCTTTGGGTGGACTGCATAAACATGTTCGACGTAAGGAAAAGCTGTGCAATGGGGGAATACTATGAATCACTCTTGTATCCGGATACTTACGGTCTCGCCAGGGGCTTGGCCCTGTGCGGCCACTCCTCTTCGCCGTCGTCGGCGTTAGTGGAGTAGTCCGGAGGAGGGGTCTTCCCCTTCTTGGACCCTTCGGCCTCCCCAGTTGGGGCGGCCTTCCTTTTCTTCCCTCCCCCCGCTGGAGGGGGAGAGGTCTCTTCTTCCTCCTCCTCGTCTTCATGGGAGGAGGGCGCCTTGGAGTCGTCGGATGATGAATCCGACACCTCCTGGCGCCGAGCACTCTTTCGAGTCCCCGTGGCCTTCTTCTTGGCCTTCTTCTTCGGCACCACATAGGGTGCCGGAACAAGCAGCTTCGCCAAGCGAGCGTCCGCTGGGCCTTTGGGCAAAGGAGCCGGACAGTTGATCTGTCAGGACGTCTCCTGCCAATCCTGTCAAAGGTAAGGGAGCTTAGATTCCGCATGGAGCCAAACTATGAAAAACTAATACCCTGTAAAAGGTAAAAACAGCTTAGGGCACGAGCGTGACGCTGCGTGCTGAATCCGCGATCCTCGGTAGCGGATGCGGGGGCCTCGGCGCCCTTGAAAAGCACCTTCCAGGCATCTTCGCACGTCGTGTCGAAGAGCCTGCTCAGAGTTCGGTGCCGCGCTGGGTCGAACTCCCATAGGTTGAAAGCCCGTTGTTCACACGGGAGGATTCGGCGGATGAGCATAACCTGGACTACGTTGACAAGTTTGAGCTTCTTGTCCACCAGGGGTTGGACGCATGTTTGTAGTCCGGTCAGCTCTCCTTTTTTACCCCACGACAGGCCCGTCTCTTTCCAGGAGGCGAGCCGCGTAGGGGGTCTGGATCGGAACTCGGGGGCTGCGACCCATTCAGGGTCGCGCGGCTTGGTGATGTAAAACCACCACCCCGATTGCCACCCCTTTAGGGACTCCACGAAGGAGCCCTCGAGCCATAGGACGTTGGGCATCTTGCCCACCATGGAGCCTCCGCACTCCGCCTGGGTGCCGCGCACCACCTTCGGCTTGACATTGAAAGTCTTGAGCCATAGGCCGAACTGGGGGCGGATGCAGAAGAAAGCCTCGCACACGACGACAAACGCCGAGATGTTGAGGACAAAGTTCGGGGCCAGATCTTGGAAATCTAGGCCATAGTAGAACATGAGCCCCCGGACAAATGGGTGGAGAGGGAAGCCCAGTCTGCGGAGGAAATGGGGGAGGAAAACCACCCTCTCATGGGGACTAGGGGTGGGGATGAGCTGCCCCTCTTCGGGAAGCCGGTGCGCAATGTCGTTAGACAAGTATCTGGCCTTCCTTAGTTTTTTGATGTGTCCCTCCGTGACAGAGGAGACCATCCACTTGCCTCCCGCTCCGGACATGGCTGGAGAAGGTTGAGGTGGGGTGTGCGGACTTGGGCGCTGGAGCTCAAGTGCGCGGAAATGGATAGGCAAAGGAGGAAGAAGGCATGGATGAAAAGGTGGATACTTATCCCCTTATATGGGCGGATGCGACTATGCGTCCCCATCAGCCTGGTAAAACTCGCTTATCTCCCAAGCACCGTAATCAATGGCGCGGTTGGGTTACCCACGCCCGTATTGATGAGAATTCCGGAATAAGGGAACACGATCTCTGCTTTGACAAGACGTGCCAAGGAAACCGCCTCGCTAAACGCGCTGAGGTGGGATAGTGAAACGATTCGTATAAAGACTTGGCCATGGTGTGATGTCATGCTACAGAATATGTCAGCAGATTAGATTTGTGTAAATATTATTCTCTCTATGTCAATATGTGGAAACTTATTTTGCAGAGCCGGACACTACCTTTGTGTTCAAAATCTTCTATGAAGTACTTGGAGGAGGAACCCGCCTTGCAATGCCGAAGACAATCTGCGCGCCGGACTCATCGTCATTGAAGCCTGGTTCAGGGGCTACTGAGGGAGTCCTAGATTAGGGGGTGTCCGGCTAGCCGGACTATACCTTCGGCCGGACTCCTGGACTATGAAGATACAAGATTGAAGACTTTGTCCCGTGTCTGGAAGGGACTTTCCTTGGCATGGAAGGAGAGCTTGGCGATACGGATATGTAGATCTCCTACAATTGTAACCGACTCTGTGTAACCCTAGCCCTCTCCGGTGTCTATATAAACCGGAGAGTTTTAGTCCGTAGGACGGACAACAATCATACCATAGGCTAGCTTCTAGGGTTTAGCCTCCTTGATCTCATGGTAGATCTACTCTTGTACTACCCATATCATCAATATTAATCAAGCAGGATGTAGGGTTTTACCTCCATCAAGAGGGCCCGAACCTGGGTAAAACATCGTGTCCCATGCCTCCTGTTACCATCTGCCTAGACGCACAGTTCGGGACCCCCTACCCGAGATCCGCCGGTTTTGACACCGACACCCATTATTTTCACTAAAATCATTTTTAGCTTCACAGGTAGGCATTTCATCACAGAATCGACAACAGATTGGCACAGCTCAAACCCTAGCCACGGACAGCCACCGCGACGAAATCGGCCAGTTTTTGAAAACACCGTAAAAAATTCAAAAAATTCAAAAAAATGAGAGACCACCGCGTCACATCATCAAATGTGTCCTACCAACTAGCAAAAATACTAAACTTGCAATACGGATGTTTTCTTGAAAAAGTGTTCTAAGAAACGACCTACCATGAACGAAGATTCCTGGCTTTCAAGCCAAACTAGCAATGATATGGCCGCATCCGATGAATAGTTCCTGATAATATGCCCAAATTTGGCGCATGCCTCCATCTTATGATGGCAAACAATGTGGCCAAAGCGAGGTTCCAACCTGTTTAACAAAAAAACCGTTTTTCATTTTTTGAATGCTGAAGACATGCGTTTTTCATGAAGCGGCTACAAGGAAGGTCACCCAAAACGGCGCCATTCCATGTCTATCTCAAAGTAGACCCTATTTTACGGACGGTCACCAAAAAGCATGCATTTCCGACCCTCGTAGCTACTCCCGGCCATTCAGACCACCTTCGGCCGATTCAGTTGGAACCGGTTGGAATTTGAACTGCGGGTCCTCCATGGCTTACCCGTTATTTCACTAAAAATCATTTTTAGCTTCACGGGTAGGCATTTCATCACAGAATCGACAACATATTGGCACGGCTCAAACCCTAGCCACGGACGGCCGCCGCGATGAAATCGGCCGGTTTTTGGAAACACCGTAAAAAATTCAAAAAAATCCAAAAAAATTGGAGACCACCGCGTGACATCATCAAATGTGGCCTACCAACTAGCAAAAATACTAAACTTGCAATACGGATGTTTTCTTGAGCTACTCGGTGTTATTTTAACCATGATTTCTACAAAGTTTATAAAAAAACCTAATTTTTTCTGCCTCAAAACCTCTAAAAACTGGTGAAAATTTCCCTCCCACCCCACCAAAATTTCCCTCCTAGCACCAAATTTTCCCTCCCACCCCACCAAAATTTCCCACCACTTCTCTCCCACTACCATGCGGGACCCACCACCCCTCTCCCACTAAACACGCGGGATCCCACTCCCCTCCCCTCACACTCCACAAAATTTCCCCATTCCATGCCCCTCCCCGATGAACCCTAGCTTCTCCCCACTCCCTCCCCTGCTCCGCGTCGCCCCGCCCATGCCGCGTCGCGCCGCCCTCCACGACGACGAATCCCCTCCCCTCGACGGCTACATCGCCCGCATCATTGACGACTACGGCGGCTACATTGACTACATCGACGACGACAGCGGCTACATCGACTACATCGACGACGGCGGCGGCTACATCGACGACGACCACCGCTGCATCATCAACATCATCCGCCCATAGGTACTTCTCCATCTCCCCTCGATATTCTAGGGTTAGGGATATGATTGGTCGTTCGGTGGATCCATGTCCCTTCCTCTGCTGGATCCATCTCCCCTCTGGCGGTTCGGTGGATCATGGGTTAGGATCTTCTAGGGTTAGGATCTCCTGGTCCTTGTTCATGGGGTCATGTTTATTGTTGCATGGGGAATTGGGGATGATCTTCGTCTGGTTCATGGGGTTAGGGTTCATGGGGTCAGGGTTAGGTTTCATGGGGTTCGTGGGGATGATCGCCCTCTGGTTCATGGCTAGAACATGATGGGGTTAGGGTTCTTTTGCACGCCATTGCAACAGATGTTGTAGGGGTTTGCATGGTGATTGATATATCACTGCTGTACTAGCAGCCCAGCCTGATTTTTCAAGTAGAAGACTTCTTTTATGTTGTGCCCATGGGGTTTGTAGCAGTGTTCTTATTTTATGATATGTGCATGAATCTTGTGTTCTTCTTTCCAGTGAACAAGAGAATGCTTAGTAATTATTGTGGTATTGGAATTCCTGGTGTGTTAAGGCAGTATGACTAGTTTTAATATATACTATATTGGTGCTAGATAATTTTGGGTGTTTTAATATACAAGGTTGATTCTAATTGTCAAAATGTCTGAATTTGTGTTCTTCTAGTCTGTAGCCATGTTTGGTGTGTAGAGGCAACATAATCAATAGTTGACTATAGTTTTTTCATTTGCTTTTGTACTTCTGCAAGTATAGTTGTTTCATGCTTTACCAGTGGCAACATCTAGTTGTTTTGAAGGTCCTCCTGATATACTCTTCTAAATTGCTTGCATAAGCATGATTTCAAGGCATACTATTATTGTTAACACTACTTGCTTCTTTATTCATCAACTATTGGGCAATCAGTTGCTCTGAATGCATTAGCTTGCCTCCATTAGGGAAAACAATTGAGTAACTCATTTGCTTATAGATGATTGCATGTACATGGATAAAATTGCAAGTTAAAACATAAAAGTAATTGTTGTAAATAGTTGTTTTTGCTAATCCACATTACTGAACTATAATTCGTGTGTACTGTATTTGTATCCAACTATATATAATTGTAATACATGTGAGTTCTGTTCTTGTCTCTGGTACCACAACCTTAATCCACTTAGCTTGATGTAGTTTGCTTCACATATATTGCTGCTAATACATTGCTTCACATATATAGTTTGCTTCAATTCAGTTGCTTGCTAGCATACATAGGGTTAGGGTTTGCATCAGCAGTACTACTAGCACTTTGCTTGCTTGTCGTGTACTTTATATGAGGCACTAGGAAGATTCCTTGATGTACATTACTACATCCTGCTTGATGTAGTGAAGATATTAAGAGATGCGTCATATCTTTCCAGTGTACATGCATGCTTGTTTAGTGCACTTACATGTTTGCTTAATTAATAACACTAGATCACTGTATTGTTGATCCATCAAGTTTGTTTCACATGTATTACATGTATGTGCATGATGGTCCAAATGCTTTCCTTTATTGATACAAGTGAAGGAAATATGCCCTAGAGACAATAATAAAGTAATTATTTATTTCCTTATATCATGATAAATGTTTATTATTCATGCTAGAATTGTATTAACCGGAAACATAATACATTTGTGAATACATAGACAAACAAAGTGTCACTAGTATGCCTCTACTTGACTAGCTCGTTGATCGAAGATGGTTCTGTTTCCTAACCATAGACATGAGTTGTCATTTGATTAACGGGATCACATCATTAGGAGAATGATGTGATTGACTTGACCCATTCCGTTAGCTTAGCACTTGATCATTTAGTTTGTTGATATTGCTTTCTTCATAACTTATACATGTTCCTATGACTATGAGATTATGCAACTCCCGTTTACCGGAAGAACACTTTGTGTGCTATCAAACGTCACAATGTAACTGGGTGATTATAAAGGTGCTCTACAGGTGTCTCCGAAGGTACTTGTTGGGTTGGCGTATTTCGAGATTAGGATTTGTCACTCCGATTGTCGGAGAGGTATCTCTGGGCCCTCTCGGTAATGCACATCACTCAAGCCTTGCAAGCATTGCAACTAATAAGTTAGTTGCGGGATGATGTATTATGGAACGAGTAAAGAGACTTGCCGGTAACGAGATTGAACTAGGTATTAAGATACCGACGATCGAATCTTGGGCAAGTAACATACCGATGACAAAGGGAACAACGTATGTTGTTATGCGATCTGACCGATAAAGATCTTCGTATAATATGTAGGAGCCAATATGAGCATCCAGGTTCCGCTATTGGTTATTGACCGGAGACGTGTCTCGGTCATGTCTACATAGTTCTCGAACCCGTAGGGTCCGCACGCTTAAAGTTCGGTGACGATCGTAATTAGGGTTTTTGTGTTTTGATGTATCGAAGGTTGTTCGGAGTCCCGGATGTGATCACGGACATGACGAGGAGTCTCGAAATGGTCGAGACATAAAGATTGATATATTGGAAGCCTATATTTGGATATCGGAAATGTTCCGGGTGAAATCGGGATTTTACCGGAGTACCGGGGGGTTACCGAAACCCCCGGGGTTATTGGGCCTACATGGGACATAAGGGAGAAGAGGAGGGCCGGCCAGGGCAGGCCACGCGCCGCCTCCCCCCTAGTCCGAATAGGACAAGGAAGGGGGGCGGCGCCCCCCTTTCCTCTTTCTCCCTTCCCCCTTCCTTTTCCAACAAGGCAAGAGAGGGGAGTCCTACTCCCGGTGGGAGTAGGACTCCTCCAGGCGCACCCCTAGGGCCGGCCGCACCTCCCCCTCTCCCTCCTTTATATACGGGGGCAAGGGGGCACCCCATGACACACAAGTTGATCTTCGTGATCGTTCCTTAGCCGTGTGCGGTGCCCCCTTCCACCATATTCCACCTCGGTCATATCGTAGCGGTGCTTAGGCAAAGCCCTGCGTCGGTAGAACATCATCAACGTCATCACGCTGTCGTGCTGACGAAACTCTCCCTCAATGTTTTGCTGGATCGGAGCTCGAGGGACGTCACCGAGTTGAACATGTGCAGAACTCGGAGGTGCCGTACGTTCGGTACTTGGATCGGTTAGATTGGGAAGACGTATGACTACTTCCTCTACGTTGTGTCAACGCTTCCATTGCTGGTCTACGAGGGTACGTAGACAACACTCTCCCCTCTTGTTGCTATGCATCACCATGATCTTGCGTGTGCGTAGGAATTTTTTTTGAAATTACTATGTTCCCCAACAACAAGTGCATCATTTTACTTTATCCCTGTTGTATCTGATTGTTGTTTATTCTATTTTGCAAGCACCACCTCAAGATCATCCATGGCAAGGATGACAAGGTAAAACATGAGGCCAATCGTTGGTATGCAACTTGTTCCTTGTGGTTATACTATCAGTTTCATAAAATATGTGTCTTAATATGCTAAGTGAAATGCATAGCTGCAATCTGAATAAGCTGGCTTAATTGTGTCTATGTGCTGTTAGTCTTCCTTACTTAAATAACTAGGATTAAATGATAATAAAATTTCATAAGATATGTTTGGCTGTCTGTCCATGCATTCCAAACATTCACCTAATAGTTACGTTTCCTTTATCATGCAAAGAAGAGCCTCTCACCGAGTACGAGAAGGTTAGGGGTAGAAAAATCATGAGGAACAATCGGATGTTCCAGTCCCTTGGCATCGGTGCAATAGCATCGATGATTAGGAAAACAAATGGTGTACAAGAAGGTAGAAGTGATGAGGTTCAAGAAGGTAGTGGAGTTATCAATATGACCCAGAGTACAATCCTAAGGAGGACGAAGTTATTGATGGAGAGGAAGTGGATGATGTTGTAGTGAACAAGATTGTTAAGGTGCAAACTCTGTCTTGCTTGGAGGGTTGGGGTTCTTTTATGCTATGTTATTCCTTGTTCTGACATATTTCTCTTGTGATCTAATGCTTTTTTCCGTGTTGTTTATACGAGGCACTGAAGGAATCTAGGACGAAGAGGCCTGGTGTTAAGAAGACAGTCAGCAAGAAGAAGAAGAAGAGCTCAGAAACATATGTTGCAATGCCTCCAGGAAGGGTGATGGCCCCAGCTCCAGGACAAAAAAAGAGGATCCTGGAACCTGATGAACCTTCCCTTGATAGAGTCACAAGGCAGAAAGCAAAGATGGCGACTGCGACGGACCATCAGGAAAGTCTGCTGCGCATGGACTCTGAGACCTCAGTGCAAATGGGTGATGAGTTGCCGCCCATGGATGAAGGAACCATTCTCAGCATGGATGGAAGTGGCACTGTCTGCCTAGATGAAGTAGCAACCATCTGCATTGATGAAGCAGGCACTGTCCACATAGACCTCATCCCTGTTGCACCTTCTATTGACAGGAATGTTGTCATCAATGAAGAAGAACAGCAGCTTGTGCTTCAATCAGGTAAGTTGACCTTTGCAATGCTATCTTTTACTAGTGAATTTTCCAAATAGAATGATCGTGTATGCTTTTGTCGATTCCTGCATTTGTCGATTTCTATTTTAATTAATGAGTTCATTTTCATTTTCAGATGCAATGACTACCAAGACTAGACTTAGAAAGGTCAAAGGGCTAGAGAGGATCACCAAGTCGCTTGGTAGCAAGGTGCCTATCCAAATTGCCGAAGGGATGAAGCGTCCAGAGAAGCCTCTGCAGGCAGCAAAGCTTGCTTCTGAGTGTGGACTCGTTGCAAGAAGCCATCTTCCGGTTCTTCCTCACTTCAAGCTATACAAGAAAAATGCTAGTCTATTGGAGAACTACATTGGGAAAGTTGTTGTAAGCTACTTGTTTCATAGTTAATGTGCTATCTATTTTCTGTTACACCTATGCATGATCACTAATATTGTTCCTACCTTGTTTGTTGTCTTAGTAGGAAAATTTTGAGATGAACACAGACTCAGAGACCATCAAGACCGCGTGCAAAGATATTCTGCAGAAAAATTCAAAGAACAGATGCCATCAGATCAAGAAGAAGTATTTTGATACCGTAGCCGCAAATAAAGTCAGCATTAAGTCTCCGGTGCCTGATCTAACGGATGGTGAATGGCAAGCTCTGGTGGAGATATGGTCTACCCGAAGACACAAGGTTTGTCTCTCCTTTGTTTGATGCTTTATGTTCTGCACATGATATGCTAGTGCTAGATCATGCTGACAGTATGCTTTTTTGTAGGAAACCTGTGTGTCGAACAAGATGAATCGAGGAAAAGTCATGTACAATAAGAGAACTGGTTCTAGGCACTACACAACACACATTTTTGCCACTATGAGAAATTTTCTCTAGAGACCTTACCGTTTGATCCTCACTGAATAACATTTCTGATTCTTGCTGAATAACATTTTCATTTTTGTTGAAAAACATTTCAGAAAGAAGAGCGTAAGGGTGAGGAGCTGTCTGTGATTGACTTTTTTAAGGCCACCCACAACAGCAAGAAGCACGGGTTTTCGGAGCCAGACAAGACTGCTATAGTAAGTCACTCCATGCTTTGCCCTATTTGATTCACAGCCAGCTTTGATGCTTTGATGATTTGATGATGTTTGATTCGGAGCCAGTCAAGAACACACGCTATGTTCCATGCTTTGATGCTGTTTGATAGTTCAACAAAGATATAAGAACTTGCTGTAGCTATTTGTTGCATTTTTTATGATATCATGAAATTTGATCTGAATGTTAGTTTGATGATCGGCTCACTCAGGAAGCCATCTTATATAGAACCACCATTCTAGGCTTAATGAATTGATCATATTGTTCCAATTGCATGTCTCCAGGTCACTAGTCATCATCTTCTTGTATAGATTTTGTGTGCTGGTTTGATTACTTCAAATAATCCATTTGTGTGCTGGTTTGGTTTCTCTTGCTTGGTTTGGTTTGCAAACTGTGAAATAGATCTCCCACTAATGCCTAACATTTTCCTCCATATGCTAGCTTGAGATGGAAAAAATGAAGGACGCGTCGGTACCAGAAGGTGAAGAGCCAAAGTCTGCTGTTGAAATTGTCGAAGAAGTGCTCAAGACCGAAGTCAAGCAAAGCACATTCCTCAGGAATGTTAGGCTCCAGTCATCTAGGAACTCCGGCAAAGCAACTGCCGAAGTGGCTGCTCATGTTCGTGACCTTGAGCAGAAGCTGGAGAGGTCTGAGCTTCAAGCTGAAGTGATGCAAGAAGAATTGGCGGCAATCAAGATGAAGGCGGAAGAATCTGAAGCTGCACGCGACAAGGAACTTGAGCTGCTGCGCAATAAGTCTCAAGAGCAGGAAGAGAAGTTAGCCCACTTGATGGCTCTCTTTGGAGCTAAGGCAGTTTGATGGTTGTGCAGTTTGAGCAGGTAGTTGCATTGCTGCCTAGTTTGATGGTTGTTTGATGGCTGTGAACCTCTTGTGCATTTTGTCTTTGAGCATTTTGTTGCATTGCTGCCTGTGAAGTTATGTGAACCTGTGAAGTTATGTGATCTTATGAACCTATGAAGTTATGTGAACCTATGAAGTTATGATCTTGTGAACCTGTGTTTATTTCCTGTGAAGTTATGTGGATCACTTGTGCACCTGGGCCTTGTTGTTTGAACCTGGGCTTGTGGATCACTTGTGCACCTGGGCCTTTCTGTTTATAGTTATGCAAAATAAGAACCTGGGCTCTAAAAAGGCCGAGGCCCAAACAAGAATCAGACTAAAAAGGCTTGGGCCTAAAAAAAGAAATGACTATAAGAAAAAAAATTATGAAAGGCTGCATAACAGAAAATAAAAAGGCCAAGGCCCAAATTCGAACTAGACTAAAAAGGCTGTGGACCAAAACAATAGTGGACTATAAAAAAATTCATCAGAAAAGGCTCCATTCCCAGAAAATAAAACGCCAAATTATTGGGCCAGGCCCATGCAGACAAGCAAAATAAAGAGAAAAATTAAATGGGCTGAATTATTGGGCTTGGCCCATGTAGACAGCTGAAATGGACCGGACTGATTCTATTTTACGACCTTTTCGTTTGGTCGTAATTCTGCCACATCAGCTTGCCACAGTGGATCTGACGTGGTGTGGTCGGATTTCTAGTGACCAAAATAATTGGTCGTTAAATCTATGGCCTTTTTTGGTCATAAACATCTACGACCATTCCAGAAGAAAGGTCGCTAAGGTCAGTTTACGATGGCCAGCTTTTGACCTTATGTTTTTGTCACAAAAAGGTCACAAATGGAAAATTGTGACCATTCAGTGACCAATAGTGGTGGTCACAAGTTGACATATTTCTTGTAGTGGGCCTAGAGATAGCTCTCCGACAATCGGAGTGACAAATCCTAATCTTGATCCATGCCTACTCAACAAATACCATCTGAGACACCTGTAGAGCACCTTTATAATCACCCAATTACGTTGTGAAGTTTGGTAGCACACAAAGTGTTCCTCTGGTATTTGGGAGTTGCATGATCTCATAGTCATAGGAACATGTATAGTTATGGAGAAAGCAATAGCAACAAACTAAACGAACATCATGCTAAGCTAACGGATGGGTCAAGTCATTCACATCATTCTCTAATTATGTGATCCCGTTAATCAAATGACAACTCATGTCTATGGTTAGGAAACATAACCATCATTGATTCAACGAACTAGTCAAGTAGAGGCAAACTAGTGATACTCTGTTTGTCTATGTATTCACACATGTACTAAGTTTCCGGTTAATACAATTCTAGCATGAATAATAAACATTTATCATGATATAAGGAAATATAAATAACAGCTTTATTATTGCCTCTAGGGCATATTTCCTTCATTTACTACTTAGTAATACTTGGTGATGCATGACAGGTTGTTGCCCTTGCGGTGGAGTGTTAGTTATAAATGTTTGTAGATGGATGTTAGTCTATACGTACATGAATGGTATTGCTTGTATAATATCATCGCAACACATGTTATGATTTTCCATGCTTGTTTTCATCATTCATTACACACACACTTATGTTTATATTTACATTGGTGTGTCATTGTTACTTGCAAAGATGTTGTTAGGGAACCCATGAACCGCAATACAACTTGTCCCATAGAACGTTAACGGCCACGTGTCACCGTATCTATAAGCCGAGGGCCGAGGTGAGCAACACGGTTTATACATAAACCGAGGGCCAAGATGAGCAACCCGGTTTATACATAAACCGAGGGCCATCGTGTCGGCTTATATTTGACAGTGCCATGGCATATATTCCTATAAGCTAGGTGCTAGATCCCTGAGATACTCGGCTTATAGCCCAGATAGCATATTATTTTTTTGGCTTCAGAGGGCAGCAACAGCAACAT
>NC_041386.1:514793918-514805523 GCF_002162155.2 Triticum dicoccoides
TCTAACAAATATGTCTAGCAATATATATATAGGACAGCACTATTCTAATCCGAAGATTAAAATAGTTATTTGGATCACGTCACGCCTACAGGAGGCGTGGAGGTCCTCCCGAACTCGATCGAAAAAAATACCGACCGTCTGTCCCCACCTCGCGTACATCCCGCACCTCGATCCCCCACATCCCGCATTGTGAACCTCCACCCGAACCCCACGATTCCCAGACACCACGCGCCGCCGCCCTTGGCAACCTCGTGCGCCGCCGTCCCCGGCAACATTGCGCGCCGCTGCCACTGGCCAACCTCGCGCGCGCCGCACCCAGAAACCCTGGGCGCCATCGCCCGGCAGAAACCAGGGAGGCTCCACCGCCTACCAGATCCCTCCGGCGGCGACGACCTCCCCAGATCCCCTGCCGCCGCCGCGACCTCCCAGACCTCCCCACTGCCTCGCCATGACCGCACCACGACCTCCCTACCGCCACCGCGGCCGCACCCCGCCTCCAACCGCATCACCGGCAACCACCATCCCTCTTCCAACTCGCCTCCAACCACCTCACTCCCCCTGCACCGCCAACAAGGCTTCCCCACCCCCCATGATTCTCGGCCGGATCCGCTACTCCTCCACGGGTCTGGCCAACCGCCCCGCCGGCCATGGATCCGCCGCCGGGACCAATCTCGACGCTGCCTGCCTCCACCATGCACTGGTGCCCCATTGAACTCTGACCACAACGACGAATACCAACGTTGCAGGTATTGCCTCTCCCTCCCTCTCCCCAATCTCCCCCTTGTCTTCAATAATCTTTGTCTCTTCTTTAGGATTTAAACTTCTTTGAATTTGCACAAAAATTACTGCAAAAAATGTTTCTGTATTGGCTTATGGTGTCTGAACTGCAGGTCTTCACACTTTGTCCGAGTGTCGCTCTAGATGAGCAGTGACAACAAAGGGAAACAAAGGTTAAAAATGGTGCTCACGCTCATGCACACCTCTCTCTACAAGCTCGTCCCAGCCAACGCATTTGCTGCTCCTGCGAGACGCTTGCCACTGCTACTTCTGTGTGGTGCAATGCTCTTTCAAAGTGTTTTGCGTTTGTTGCCCGCTAGGTGTTTGTGAAAATGTCTACCAGGGAGATGCTATGTAATACATTTATGGCTGAAGATAGAATAAAAGCACCATTTTTAGATTCATTTTTTGGTTGGTGCCTCATGAAGTATTTCAATGCTCTCCAATGGATGGATCGTGTATTGTTGGATTTACCAAACTAATGTAACAGATCACTAGGTTGTTCAACTTTTAAGCTGAAGAAAAACTGCACAATTAAGATATTCACGAAAATGAGCTCGATCGCTTATCATTTCTATGGTACTAGCACGAGGAACAACTCGTCCTATTTTGTAGCAGTGGATGATGTTGTTTGAGGAGGACTGGAGTTCAGAGTGATGTTGTACAATTAGTGATTTTAAATATCTAAAATACAAATTTGGAAGTTCAAAAAATTTGCGCAAGAAGTTCAAAAATCTTTATAATGGATTTTCCTTGTTTGTAAAAAATTAGAGAAGTTCATATTAAAAAGTGGAGAATTTCAAAAGATTGTATAAAAACTGATTTTCCCCATTCAATAAAAACTAGAAGTTCAAATTAAAAATAATGGCACGATATCATTGTTTATATAAAAAAGCATTTTCCCCGTTACTAAGCAATAAAACTAAGAAGTTCAAATTTTAAAAATGGTGAAGTTCGATGTCTATAAAGAATCTGGATTTTCACATTATTAAAAAATAAAACCAAGAAGTTCAAAATTTTAAAAGAAAAAAGTTCGAAAAACTCGATTTTCCTCGTTACTAAAGAATAAAACTAAGAAGTTCAAATTAATATAAAAGAGAAGTTCAAAGTTGATAAAAACCTCAGATTCTCATTCTAAAGAATAACTAAATAAGTTCAAATTAAAATAAGGGAAAAACAAAAAAAGTTTTAAAAAGATTTTCCCCTTCTCAAAAAAATCAGATTTTCCCCGATACTAAATATTAAACCAAGAAGTTCAATTTTAAAAAAGAGAGTAATTCAATGTACATTAAAAACTCTGTTTTTCTCATTACTGAAGAATAAAACCAAGAAGTTCAAATTAAAAAAGTTAGAGTGGTTTGATATAGAAGTTCGATGATTATAGAAAACTCAGATTTTACTCGTTATAAAAGAATGGAAACAAGAAGTTCAAAAATAAAATAACAAGAAGTTCAACTTTTACAAATAGAGCGCTTCAAAATTTTATAAAAATGGATTAAGAAATAAAACCAGGAAGTCCCTATTAAAAAGAAGGAGAAGTTCGATGATTATAGAAAACTCAGATTTTCCTCATTATTAAAGAATGGAAACAAGAAGTTTAAAAATAAAATAACAAGAAGTTCAACTTTTAAAAAATAGAGCGCTTCAAAATTCATAAAAGAAGGATAAAGAAATAAAACCAGAAAGTTCATATTAAAAAGATGGAGAAGTTCGATGATTATAGAAAACTCGGATTTTCCTCGTTATTAAAGAATGGAAACAAGAAGTTCAAAAAAAATATAAAGAAGTTCAACTTTTAAAAAATAGGGCACTTCAAAATTTCGTAAAAAAGATTAAGAAATTCAAATTAATATTCATAAAAAACTCAGATATTTTCATGTAACCGTGAGAAGTTTAGATTGATAACCGTTATTCATGTACTACACGGTGTGCATTTTGTATTAAAAAAGAATAAAAGAGCAAAGACTAAAATTTTTGTTGTTATAAGTTCAAGTCCTCGGTCGGATGAAAAATTATTGTGAGAGAGGTTTGTATAAAAGGAATATCATTTGTGTAATACTGACGAATGAATGAGATAATTACAAACGAAAGTACGTCACAGAAGTTCAACGTGAAAACAACATGAAGTTCAACTACTACGCTGAATGAATTTAAGATGAAAAACTTTTAAAATCATCACAAGTATGAAAGAACGATCAACACGGGAAATTTATGTGCTTACAGCAGCTTTCCATTGGTATATCACTTGCTCAATTCCGGTGAGTGGATGGAGAGTTACGAGCAGTGGATGGAGACCTACGAGCAAAAAAATCACGTGAAAAATAGAGTAAAGTTCAGGTACACGCGTCGAGAAGTTCAGGTTCTTCACGCGGTACATTTTCAAAGAATCTGTTTCGCGATAAAGGCAGAACGCATGATCCCGCCGTTTTTGAAATTACTTGAAAACGACTAGGAATCAGAGAAAACCATCAACATGAAAAAGTTTCGCATTTTCCATAGCTTTTCAGTGGTATATTATTTGCACCATCCAGATAAAGTTTGTAGAAATTACGGCTAAAATACGATTTTCACCATTTTTGAAACTGACTTAAAACCATAAAGAATTGGGAGAAACAATACATACCAAATAGCTTCGCATTTACTCTAGCTTTTCCAACGCCATATCAGTTACTGCATTCGGACGCACGGTTAAAAAATTAGCTCGAAAATACGAATTCGGTAGGACTTGCACCATTTTCTAAATTACTCTTAAACCATTCAAAATTAGAAAAAAAAACTTTCCAGATGAAAAAGTAGCGTATTTTCATAAGCTTTCCAAAGCCGTATCATATGCCTCCATTGGATTAGCCGTTTAGAAATGACATCGAAAAAACGAACTCAGCTATTCGGTTTACGAAATTTGATATTTTTTCAAATTACTCGTTAACCATAGGGAATTAAAGAAAACTTTCAACATGTGGAAGGAGCGGTTTTGCTGCAGCTTTTCAATGCCATATTATATGCCTCATTATGATAAACGGTTTAGAAATGCAATCAAAAATACGATTCACGTTTTTTGTGCGAAGAAAAAATGGTTTTCAAAACTGCTCTTAAACCGCTTATATTTTGCCAAAAATTTAAGTTGGGTCATGATATTGGTGTCCATAGCTTTCCAACGGTATATCGCAAGCCCCATTTGGGCAATGTTTGCGGAAGTTCAACCAAGTTCACAGGGAAGTTCAACGTACTACTAGCGGGGCAGGTCAGGTTGTGATCAGAATATTATTCTGATCCCTGATCAGAATAGTGTTTATGTATATATATATATATCCAGCAAAGGTTCACATCAACAATATATTACAACTTGACAACATAACAAACCGACCATTAGTTCAATGTCCACGCATGCATACATTCCAAGTTCACACATGCATACATATCCAACAAAGGTTCACAACAACATCCTTACATATGCAACAAGAGTTCACAAACGAAAGCATGACTTCCAAGTTCACACTAAGCATGAACCTAAAAGATGCAATGAGCTTCCACCACAGCATGTATGCCCACCGTCGATGGCATCTGTGATGAAACCTGTAAGTCCATTACCACACGCATGAGATTCTAAAGTTAAGTTGCAAATGATTGATAAGGGACAAGAGTCAACAAGAATCAACATATAAGAATTCACACAGATACTAGAAGATTCACAACAAGTTCTATCTTGAAGCCCTCGATCTAGCACACAAAAATATACAATGCATCGACTTCACATTTCCCCCGGTGTTTGAGGTCAATTAATATAGAACTACCATAAGCTGAATCGATCATCGAGAGGAACTGAGTAACAAATGACCAGGCTGCCATCACCACACAAAAATATGTATTATCAGATTTCGGTGGTTACAAAAATAAGCCATCACAAATTTATGAAAAGGACAAGCACATCAATTTTGATATATGTTATGTGATAACCCATAAGTATAGGGGATCACAAAAGATTCGAGGGTAGAGTATTCAACCCAAATTTATTGATTCGACACAAGGGGCACTACTAGGAAATGGCCTACTAATGGCGCACTGGTATTGCCTACTAATGGCGCACTACCGGTGCGCCATTAGTATCACGCCACTAGAATTTTTTACTAATGGCGCACCACTGGTGCGCCATTAGTATCTGGTATGCTAATGGCGCAACAGGAAGTGCGCCATTAGTATGTAACACCATGCGCCATTAGTATGCCTCCCGGGGGGCCATATGTAACCATCTGCTTTGTCATACTAATGGCGCACTCTGTCTTGATGCGCCATTAGTATCCTTTGGCATACTAATGGCGCACCTTGTGGTGATGCACCATTAGTATGAATATTTGGTTTTTTTTACTTTTCTGATTTTTGCACAGGTTACAAAATATATTATTTGACAGAATATAGACAGTAGCACACAGCAACAGCAGATTCATCGAATACAATAGAAGATTAGTCTCCGAATACAATTCATCATATTAGTCTTCGAATTCAAAAGACCGAACAAAGATAAAACATTACAAGTCTTGAGACCGCGAGTATCAAGTTTGTCTTCACATTACAAGTCGATATCAATCATCTAAACTACCATCACATAGAAGAGAGCTGCGGTCATCACGATGAGCATCATCGCGATCAAACTGGTCTTCATCCGGTTCCTCCAACGCTCCCTCCTCTCTCCCGCTAGATAGCGGGCGTATCTAGATTCGGCCTCCGCCCTAGTGGTGTACCCTTTGTAACTGTTACCGCTGAAACGGTGAACCTGTCTCCGACACTCCTCCCAGTCGTCGTAGACTCCGGGAACCTTACCCTTGTACACGACATACGACAGCATCTCTATGCACAAGCCAAACAACAGACAATACATACATAAGCAATATATAAGTATGCAACAAAAGGATCGGAAGAGAAAAGCAAGACAGTAATAGCACGATTCATGGTCCTACTAATAAATAGCATCGATTACATCTAAGTTGAACGATTGTCCAAATCAAAGAGACATACAATTCATTAAAGTTTAATTACAACATGAGCCAATCAATGTTTCAGAACTACACATCACTACTTTCGACTCGACTCATGGACAGGAGCGTGGATGAAGCCGCCGTCTGTCGTGATGGTCATGAAATCGTGGGCGTTGTCAGCCTGCATTTGTAGCATTCCGTCTATCTCAATGTTGGACGGTTGATATCTGAGGAAGAACTGCCCCGAGGTATGAAGGACATCTTGATGGATGATGTCCGCAAACTCCGACTGGATGAGAAAGAATTCTTGTCTGATGTCCGCGTCCTAGATTGACGACAAGCTCGCGGCCCAATCTTTGAGATTATTTGGTAGCAAAAGGTGATGATGGTCCCTTACGATCGCCCGCATGTGATGGAGGGCATAGTAGGCATCCTTCTGACCGCCAGGCGGCTGCTTGACACAGGAGAACATCGTATTGTGGGCGAACACGTGCTTGCCGTACTTACGAACTGCCCTGATGAAGGTGCCTCCAGATTTGGCGTAGCCAGGGAGAACATCATCAAGAACTTTCTAGATATTTGTGTAGTCTATCTTGGAGTTACGGTTCGGGTCGAAATACGTGGCCATGGAATATTTTGGGCTTAAGAGGATGAGTGTGCAATGTGTGTCACTGCACAGAACACGGAATGTTAGAAAAAAAAGAACGATCGAAATCTAAGAAATCATATGTTACGGGGCAGTTAAGGGATGACTTACTCGGGAAAGTAAGGCACAAGGAAGTTATCCTTATCTGGGTTTGCTAGAATGACATCTTCGAGGTGTGAACTCGCGACTTGGCGGTCCTCAGCGCTGCTCAAGAGCTTCGCACGCATGTAGAAGGGGTCGACGATCATGATGTCCGGGGTCTTGTCTCTAATGATACCCATCTCCATACTCAGCGAAAACAGCCGAACGAAGGTGTAGTGCAGCGGATGAAGGTTGAACATAGCAAAGATGTCATCAAACCGCAGGACGATCGTACCCCCGATGGCGCCATCCACAAAGCCCTTGCCCTCTGGCACCTTGGCCACAAAAACCGGGTATGCCACATCATTCTCTCTGAGACGCCGATTCTCCAAAGAAAGAACACTGTCGTGCAGACTCCGCATAGCACCGGTTGCAGCATTGAGCATATTTGTCGGTAGCATCGCCCTAGCCGCCACATGCACCCTCCTAGAGATATCCTTAGGTGAAGGTGGCCCGTCCTGAGCACGGATCGTACTCGGTGCCGGCTGGCTCGCACCGGCGGCCTTTTTAGTCTGCCGTTTCCGGCCATTCTTCTTGATCTGCTGTAATGGGACCGAGTTCTGCTCACAGATCGCCTTCTTGAGCGTGTTGGGGCTGATAATATTTGGCACCTCCGCTATCTGAGGCTCGGTGAAGGCGGCAGCTGGAGGCGTCTCCTGAGAACTGAACGCCAGACGACGCCTGTTGCAATTTGGTTTCTCCGCCGTACCAGCTAGATCGCGGTCGTCTTGTTTGGGTTCTTGAGGAGGAGGCCTGTGGAACTCGTCACCGTACCCATGTTCGACAAAGTACTTATCGACGTTGGTAAATGTACCATCGTCGTTGTCGTCGTCATCCGGATCCTGTGCCATATGCATGTCCAAATCCTGTGCCATAGGGATGTCCGGCATGTCCGGTAGCGTTGCGGCGTTCTTGCCATGGCTTGGCGCCGGCACGACTGGCGGTCTTGTCTGTGGGGTGGTGTCCCCCGCCCCCAAACGAATCTGGCTCTTCGGCCAAAGCAAGGGCCAGCTTACGCAGGCATTGAGGGTCATCTCATCTTCTTCGTCGGCCCCAGCGGGTCGAATCGGAGGTAATAGCTCGTCGCAGCCTAGCAGCACCCGAACCACTTCAACCCTATACATTGTGGGTGGCATCGGATTACCGTGGAACACGGGGTTGCCCAGTTGAACGATTCTGCCCTTGGCGACATCGACCAACTCGCCGCCCACGAAGTGCAGGAGAGTGCAAGGAACGTTGGTGGCGCCCTGCGAAAACATGTAGGGCGTCAGGGATGCCCAGTCAAAGGCAAGGAGATGAAGTCCTCGACCGAGAGGCTTAGTTATCGTCATGCCGTCGAGCTCGGCTAATGTCGAGGCACCGCCAACAGCGGGCGTGCAACTAACGGAGGGGCCGCTTGCTGGCGAGGTGCCGACCGGCGTACACCCGGGTGCATTAAGCTCCAATGCCGGCATCGGAGACACCAATACCGCCGCCGCCAGAGACACCACTGGCGCCGCCGCCGTAGACACCAATACCGCCGCCGCCGGAGACACCAATGGTGCTGCCTGCGCATTGTGTGAGTTGCTGGCCGTGAAGCTGGGAATCGGGGGCGGCCCTTGTTGGCCACCCGCAATCCACGTCGTTATCCCATGAATCAAGGTAGGCATAATACCGGTAAGCGTCGATCCCAGTTGTTGTTGCACTTGCTCTTGGACCATCTCCGGAATCCGTGCCACTTGCGCCTTGAGTGCTTCAACCCCGCGCGACTGGCTTTTCTGAGCTGGTCTTTTTCTCCTTTCGCCCACCAGCGCCATAGTATGACAACCATTTTGTGGACAAGCCTTTGCCGGCCACACGACCAGCTGACGTCGGCTTATTGAGCTTATCCCTGTTTTTCATTACGTTCAATGCCCTATTCAAAGGGGTGTCGAAAGGGTAGCTCTAAGACGACCCCGCGCTACTGCTTTCTTTGTCCTGCGGAAGGAATGTGAACCATTTAGAAATATTGTGGATTAATTAGAATGCAACCATATGGAGCTAATTACGTGGGGGTGTATTCCTTACCAGAACAAGCTCAAGCTCCTTGGTCTTTGAATCCGTGGTAAGCTCCTTTGTTACCGGGTCCTCCTTGTACCGGGCCCTGAAAAAGTTCCTGGTCTGCTTGTCATGGTATTTCTCGAAGTGGGGCAGTAGGCCTTGCTCGGCATGCTCCGCGTCCTCCTTGTCCCATACAGGCTCCGCCACTCTGTAACCGCCGGGACCGAGTTGGTGGACCCCTATGTTCAACTGCCGCATTTCTTTCGCCCAACTTGATTCGGAGGTTGCGGGGCTCTCGCACTTGATCTTGAACTCCTTGTAGTCATCTTCGCTCATCAAAGGATATTTCTCCTTGATCTTCTCATAACTATCACCTTTGTCAATCATTACCTTCACCGTGCTTTTCCAAGTAGACAGGGCCGTGCTCATCATCGTGAGGGCGGCACCGTTCACTTTATTACCCGAGAGGCGTGTGTTTGCGAACTCAGCGGGGAACTTGTATCGTTCGTGCAGCTTCGTGAAGAGGAGGCTGCGCAAATTCCCTCGGTCCTTATGCCTTAGGTTCTCGGTGTTGATCGAGGCGGTGCTCCGGAGAATGCACCCGAGCTGAATCGAGTACCCCTTGACTACGTGTTTGGGCGCCGTCAGATGCCCGTCGGAGTTCACTTCAGTAAATTCCTCCCTGACGGTGCCGAGCACGTCTGGGCGCCGGTCCTTCTGTTGCCTCTTCAGTTGGCTGCCATCTATGCATGCGCCGCCATCATCAGTGGTGGCATCCGCGGCGCCATCATCAGTGGTGTCATCCCCGACGCCACTAGGGGTTGTGTAGTCAGGATTGGTTTCTTCCGCGGCATCCTCATACCGGTGAGGTTCTTCCTCCAACTCCTGGGACAGCTCCCAGAATTGCTTGTCGCCCGAGCCACCGGCCTCATCGTTGTGGGCCATGTTTCGCTCTAAATAGGAAAAAAGTTTGGTAAAAAGTTGGTTATTGTCAAGGAACAAGATCATGGTCTCATCATTTTGGGTTTGTCGACACCGAGGCATCCTAAAAGCTAAGCTTTTATCATTTAGGGTTTGTCGACGCCGAGGCACCCTAAAAGCCTAAGCGTACATCATTTAGGTTCTCATCGACACCGAGGTACCCTAAAAGCCAAGGTTTCATCATTTAGGGTTTGTCGACGCTGAGGCACCCTAAATGCTAAGTTTTCATCATTGAGGGTTTATCGATGCCGAGGCACCCTAGGTTGGGCCTAATCACTTGGCACTAATCAGTTGGCTCTATTGCCACCTATGTTGGGTTTATCATCTAGGGTTTATCGATGCTGAGGAGAATTTCTAAGTTGGGCCTAATCACTTGGCTCTATTGCCACCTATGGTTTAATGCAGCAAGAATAAAGGGGCAGTTGATCCTACTTAATTAAGTACTAAGATACCCCGGCCCATGCATTAGTAGCAAGTACCTCATATGTCCGATTTTTAGCAAAGTCATGCTAAAATTCACGGAAAATTTCAGCATGACCTTTGCTAAAAATAGGACATATGGAGTACCCAAATTTGCCGGAACGGAAGTTAATCGACATTCCGGCAAACTCAAGGGCCTCTCGAGGTACCTGCAAAATCATCATGACACAAAGGGCCTCTCAAGGGCCTCAAGCAGCAGCGGCGTCTCCCAGGACCCCATTTTTTTGCTAAATTTCTTTGAGCAACAATCAGAGCAGAACATTCCGCATATTTCTATACAATTTTTTGGTATATATCAGGTTTTGGCTGCATTTGCAAATGCATTCCATGTACTGCAACCCTCAAGAATTCCTAGCATGAGGTTTGTCCATCACTTTTGGCTCACTTATTAATCTACTCATCCTATGTCAATATCCACATGCTATGTCATCTGATGTTCCTGAATCATTGTAGTTTAGGCACCATACAAGATTGTTAGTTCAATGTGCTTTATATCCTAGTTATACTACTGCAGGAAAGGAGGATCATCATTCACATATATATGTATAGCAATTGACAGGAGCTTCATCATTTTTAGTAACAACAATACATATATAGCAATTGGAAGCAAACAGATGTATACATAAGATAGAAATGTAGTGCTGAAAGTTTTATGCTTACAAAAGACTTGCTGAAATAGTGAAAAATATGGAGTCACCAAGCTGGCTAAGAAACTCCCAAAGTCCACTAGCAAATCCAAGATCTAATCCTATTACACACATCATAACAATTTAAGATAATTAGGATAAGGATCGTAGGAAATGAAAAAGAAAGAGCTCAAAAAACAATCACAACAGAAAAATAATAAAAACCTAGTCCTAGAAGAAAATAAATCCTAAAAGAAAAGAAATCCTAAAATCTGGAGCAAGTCCTAGCAGTAGTAGTCCAACTAGATGGCCACCACTACTACTCCTATCTCTGTTTAGCATCATCCACACGATAGTCCTAACTCTGTGAATTTCAAAAATAAAATAGAAGTCATGTATATAGTTCAAAGTTTGAAACATAAGGCAAGATAGTCCCAATCTTTGAGACTTCTCTTATGGTATATATATACTGATTAATTACTGAATTTGAGCATGTTGTATCACCCGCGGACTATTACGCGGTCGCGATGATGGAGCTGGGAGTGCATGGCAAGCAAAGAGGAGAAGGTGATGTGAGATAAATAATAATCATGAGCAAATTGCAGGGCATATGAGTTGGCCATTGGAATTTTGTTTGACACAGCTGAACAGCAAAGAAGGTGCCGTAGATGCAGCTGCTACTGCTAGCTCCACTACATACATACTAGCCACTCTAAAACTACATCAAAATCAATGGGAGATGTATTCATAAGCAAGTTAAGCCCTGGAAGGGCGCAAATGTAGGGACAAGAACAAGGCATAACACATCAAAATCTTCATAAACAAGTCATATATCATAGAAGATCTATTAAGACCTGGAACGGCGGAGACAGGGGCATGGAGAAACGCACCTTAGTGGAGAAGAACCGGGAGGGCCAAGGGGACCGGGACGCAGAGATCTTAGGAGCAGATACCTCCACATACGG
>NC_041386.1:514805861-514889271 GCF_002162155.2 Triticum dicoccoides
GGTGGGGGCGCGGGGGCGGCGGGGGTGTGGTGTCCGGCGAGGGTCGGGGCGGCGGGGGTAGGGGCGCGGGGGTGGAGTCCGATGAGGGTCGGGGCGGCGGCTTCGTGGGTCGGGGCAGCGCGCGGGTGGATCTGGTGGCGAGGGAGAGAGGGTCGAAAGGGATCTGGCGAGGGAGAGGGAGGATAGCTAGGGGGAAACTTACTAATGGCGCACCACACCTCAGTGCGCCATTAGAAATCTTTTTTTAGATAGCAATGGCGCACCCCGCAGCGGTGCGGCATTAGAATGTTTTTTATTACAGTTCGAGCACATGTTATATTGCACCTAACCCAATCCACATCAGAAATCGCCCATTAGCCCGACTGGTCAGCACGCAGCACACACACCAGGAGGTCCTGGGTTTGATTCCCAGGCTTCGCAATATTTTTTTTGCATTTTAAATGCTGTTTGATATTAATTTGTGTTTAAATATGTTCAAACTTGTTTAAATCATAACAGTAATATTTTTTATAAAAATAGTAAGAATTTTTTAAAAAATATGTTCAAATTTGTTACTTGAAAATATCATCGGCGGCGGCGGTGGAGCGGGGGAGGGTGCGAGGGGCCGGGTGCTCGTCGGCGGCGGTGGAGGGGGATCGAGATCGAGCGTCCTCATGAATTCAAAAAGTGCCCATGAAATTTAAAAATATTCATGATATCAAAAAGTGCCCATGAAATACAATCGAGAAATGAAGACTACGATTTAAATACAATCGATCTTAGCTAGCTATCTGTTCACAATCTTCTTGCCCTTCTTTTTCGCAAATGGAGTTCTTCTGTGGAACGGACGTCCTTTAGGTAGGGTGGTCCTGCTTCTTCTTGTGGTGTGTGCTCCTACTTCATCGTCGTCGTCATGTTCAATCTTCGGGTCGCCGTACTTGTCGAAGTCTTGCTCATTGGCTACTCCATCCATTCCGATGATCTTCCTTTTGCCTCTCCTCATGACAACACGACTGGGCTTTCACGGGTCGGTAATGTAGAAGCATTGGTCCACTTGGGAAGCCAGTACCCATGGCTCATTTTTCGCGGTGACATTTGCGCCCGCGGTCTTGGATTTGGCTTCGGGTATAACCATGGTGGTGAAATACCGGTCTTCTTTTAGGATACTCTTGGCCCATCTGACACGGAACATCGGGACCTTCTCCCCAGCGTAGCTCAGCTCCCAGATCTCCTCGATCCTTCCGTAGTATCTATCCTTGTCATTACCGGTGTAGGATTCCATCGTTACCCCGGAGTTCTGATAACCATCGCTCTTCATGTCCTTGTTCTCGGTGTAGAATGTGTAGCCGTTGATATCGTACGCCTCATAGGTCATCAGGTTGTGCTCGGCGCCCTGTGACAAGGCGAATATGAGTTGTTCTTCCGCGGAAGAATCCTCATGTAAAGGGTACGACAGAAGCTTCTGCTTGAACCAACGCGTGAAACATGAGTTGTGCTCTTTGATTATATCTATGTCCGTCCTCTGTTGGCCTCAGTCATTGTACGTCTTCTCAATAAAGGTTTTGTGCTCTACCACCCAAGGATCGACCACGTCTATGTGTTGTAGCGCGACTAGGTTTGCTCTTTCAAAGTCGGTGAGTCGACCCTCGAAGTCGACATGCATTTCGCGGCGACCCTCACGGTGACCCCATCCAGCGAGCCTGCCGAGGTGCCTATTGACGGGCAGACCAATGGGGTTCTCGATGCCTAGATAATTCGTGCAGTAGGAGATGCACTCTTCGGTCAGAAAGCCCCTGGCTATACTTCCCTCTGGACGTGACATGTTGCGAACGTATCCTTTGATGACACCATTCATCCTTTCGAACGGCATCATGCCGTGCAGGAACGTCGGCCCGAGTTGGATGATATCCTCCATGATATGGACCAGAAGATGCACCATAACGTCGAAGAATGCGGGCGGGAAGTACATCTCAAGCTCGCATAGTATCACCACGATCTCTTCCTGTAGGCTTCTGAGTTGCCTCACGCCAATCGACTTCCGAGAGATGACGTTGAAAAAGTTGCATAGGCCAAATAGCGTTTCACGGACGTGCGCGTCCATGATCCCACGGATTGCAACTGGAAGTATCTGCGTCATCAGCACGTGACAGTCGTGAGACTTCATCCCGCTGAACTTCTGCTTCACTGGGTCTAGGTATCTGCTTATCTTCCCCGCGTAACCGTAAGGAAGTTTTACTCCTACGAGGCAGGTGAAAAACTGCTCGATCTCCTCCTGACTTAGAGTGAAGAACGCGGGAGGGTAGTCACTTCCGGTCTTCTTGGCCTTTTTGCCTTTGCGACGAGTTTCTGTGTCCTGCTTCGCCTCATCATCATCATCATCATCATTAGTGTGAAGCTCCTGCCTGATGCCCATTGATTTCAAGTCTGCCCTTGCTTTCGGCCATCTTTGGTCCTCTCTGGCATGTTGAGCAGGGTACCAAGCAGACTCTCGCACACGTTCTTCGTGATATGCATGGCATCAAGGCTGTGAGGCACACGGTGGATCTTCCAGTACGGCAAGTCTCAGAAAATAGACCTCGTTTTCCATACCTTCAGCAGCGGCTCTGGCGCCTTTTGCTTCTTTCCCGGCAGTGGGCAACCTTTCCAATTTTTCAACAGCTCGTCTATTTTCTCGCCGCTCCTCGTGCGCGGGCGTTTTCGGGGTTTGGTTTCACCATCGAACAGATCCTTGCGTTTCCTTCACGGGTCATCGTCGCGAAGCCACCTTCGATGTCCCATGAACACGGTTTTCGAAGACCCAGGATCTCTATCTAGCTGGCGATACGTTGTGTCATCCATGCACCTTACGCATCCAGAAAATCCGTGGACTACCTGCCCCGTGAGATATCCGTAACCGAGATAGTCGTGCACCGTCATGAGCAGTGCGGCTCTCATAGAGAAATATTCTTTCTCTGCAGCGTCCCACGTATTGGCTGGTGTTTTCCACAGCGTGTCTAGCTCCTCTTTCAGCAGCCCCAGATACAGATTGATGTCGTTCCCTGGTTGTTTCGGCCCTTCAGTTAGCATACTCATGTGAATGTACTTCCTCTTCATGCACAACCAGGGGGAAGGTTGTACATCCACACAAACACAGGCCAGGTGCTATGTGTGCTTCTCTGGCTGCCAAACGGATTGACTCCATCGGTGCTCGCGCCCAGCACGATGTTCCTTGGATCCTTCCCAAATTCTAGGTATTCGAAGTTCAACACTTGCCACTGGCTCGCATCCTTAGGGTGACTCAACATCTTGTCTTTTTTATTTATCTCCGGATCATTTCCGTCATCTTCCCGCTTCTTCTCCTTCCTATCCGCGTGCCAACGCAGGAGCTTTGCTACCTTAGGGTCCGTGAAATACCGCTGCAGACGAGGAGTGATCGGAAAGTACCACACTGATTTTCGAGGAGCTTTCTTCCTCTTCTTGTATCGAGTGACGCCGCACACCGGACATATGGTAGACTCCGCGTGCTCGTCCCGGTAAATGATGAAATTGTTCACGCACACATGGTATTTCATGTGCGGTAAATCCAGAGGACACACGATTTTCTTCGCCTCGGGCACTTGTTCCCCTTGGGAAGATGTTCGTGCCAGTATGACATGTTCTCGTTGAAGCATGCTTCGGTCATTTTGTGTTTTACCTTCATCTCCAGAGCCATGAGCGTTACTTTCAGGCGGGTATCCTCGGGCCTATATCCTTCATATAATGGAGTAACCGCGTCTATCTCTAGTTGATCCAGCTTGGCTTTCTCTCGGACGGCAGCTCTTGCGTTATCCGTCTGCTTGAGAAGCAGCTCTTGAATATGAGGGTCCTGCACCCAGCCTCCATCGTCGTCTGCTCCGGCATCTTCATCTTCATGATCATGACCTTCGTCTTGAACTTCCTCATCATCATGTATGACATCTTTTACATGATGACTATGCACAACATCACCGTCGTGATCATGTCCTGGAGATTCTTCGTCTTCTCGCCCACCCTCGCCGAGGTGGTACTTGTCTTGTTGCCCTTCCTCATTTCTTGCCCGGCCCCCATGGACAACTTCATAGTCATCTTCATCACCTTGCCACCGATAGCGATCCATGAAACCACGCAAGAGCAGATGGTCCCGCACCTGCCCGAAATCCGGGTCCGCAATAAGGCTCTTCAGCTTGCATCTTCGACACGGACATCTTATCTCCGTCTCGTTCTTTTGAAGCATCTCGGCCTTCGCGGAGCTCAAAAACCTATTCACGATGCCTTCGGTCATTGTGCGGACCATGGTCGCCTGCGGGGTAGAGCAAAACGATATTTTAGAACCAAGAAATTTTTTGGCATGACCTTCCCTAAAAATAGGACCAAAAAGAATGCATAGTGCCAAAATTCTCGCCGAAACGGAAATGAATCAACATTCCGGCAAAATATTGGTAACTATCGCATTTCAAATACCGGTACCTGCAAACACAAACATATATGCAACACCACAAACACATGCAACAACACAAACATACATAGATCTAGCTAGGCCACAAAAAGTGCATGTGCACGTTGTTGGAGTGAGCTAGGGAGAAAAAAAGTAGATCTACATCATGAAGATAGCTTTCCCCTTACTTACCTATCAAAAAAAAGGTAATTTCACCACTTAATTTTGATGAATCTATGGTGGAAATGAGGTGAGGAGGAGGAGGCAGCCGAAAGCTTGGAGAAGGAGGTGGAGGGAATGAAGTGGGGAAAGTGAGTGGGTAGGTGTGGCTGTCCAAAATATCTTGTTGGGGTCCCAGGTTACTAATGGTGCACCACCTGCAAATGCGCCATTAGTAACCCTGGTTACTAATGTTGCACCTGCAGGTGATGCGCCATTAGTAATTTTGCAGAAAAGTAAAAAAATATATACTAATGGCGCACTTTACAGGGTGCGCCATTAGTAGTTTAAACTAGTAATGGCGCACTGTGAGGTGGTGCGCCATTAGTAGTTTTGCAAAAAAAAGAATAAAAAAAATTCAGTACTGGCGCACTCCCTGTCTGGTGCGCCATTACTAGTTAGAACTAGTAATGGCACACTTCGGTAGGATGCGCCATTAGTATGTATGTAAAAATGAAAAAAAATATATCACTAGTGGCGCACCTATTTTCTGGTGCGCCATAAGTGTCTTCCACACTAATGGCGCATCACCAACTAGTGCGCCATTAGTATATAGTAGTGGCGCACTACTTCCCTGATGCGCCATTAGTGTCAATCCTATCTATAGCCCTTTTCCTAGTAGTGGGGGCCATAGAATATTCTCAAGTATTAGCAGCTGAGTTGTCAATTCAACCACACCTGGATACTTAATATCTGCAGCAAAGTAATATGATCGTAGTGATAACGGTAACGAAAGGTAACAGTAGTAAAAGTAATATTTTTGGTATTTTGTAGTGATGATAGCAATAGCAATGGAAAAGTAAATAAGCGAAGAACAATATATGAAAAGCTCGTAGGCAATGGATCAGTGATGGAGAATTATGTCGGATGCGGTTCATCATGTAACAGTCATAACCTAGGGTGACACAGAACTAGCTCCGGTTCATTGATATAATGTAGGCACGTATTCCGAATATAGTCATACATGCTTATGGAAGAGAACTTGCATGACATCTTTTGGCCTACCCTCCCCTGGTAGCGGGGTCCTTACGGAAACTAAGGGATATTAAGGCCTACTTTTAATAGAGAACCAGAACAAAGCATTAACAAATAGTGAATACATGAACTCCTCAAACTACGGTCATCACCGGTAAGTATCCCGATTATTGTCACTTCGGGGTTAACGGATCATAACACATAAAAGGTGACTATAGACTTGCAAGATACGATCAAGAACACTCATATATTGATGAAAACATAATAGGTTCATATCTAAAATCATGGCACTCAAGCCCTAGTGACAAGCATTAAGCATAGCAAAGTCATAGCAACATCAATCTCAAAACATAGTGGACACTAGGGATCAAACCCTAACAAAACTAACTCGATTACATGATAGATCCCATCCAACCCATCACCGTCCAGCAAGCCTGCGATAGAATTACTCACACACGGCGGTGAGCATCATGATACTGATGATGGAGGATGGTTGATGATGACGATGGCGACAGATTCCCCTCTCCGAAGCCCTGAACGGACTCCAGATCAGCCCTCCCGAGAGGTTTTAGGGATTGGCGACGGCTCCGTATCGTAAAACGCGATGATTTCTTCTCTCTGATTTGTTTCTCCCTAAAACTCAATATATGAAGGTGGAGTTGGAGTCGGAGAGGCAATAGGGGGCCCACGAGGTAGGGAGGCGCGCCCTAGGGGGGAGGCACGCCCCCCACCCTCATGGCAAGGTGGTGGCCCCCCTGGCCTTCATCTTTGGAAGGTATTTTTCTTATTTTCTGAAAAGTGTCTCCGTGAAGTTTTAGGTCATTCTGAGAACGTTTCCTTTTACACATAAATAACACCATGGTAGTTCTGCTGAAAACAGCGTCAGTCCAGATTAGTTCCATTCAAATCATGCAAGTTAGAGTCCAAAACAAAGACAAAAGTGTTTGGAAAAGTAGATACGTTGGAGACGTATCATTATGTAACTAGGTCTGAGGCATCCAACACATGAACTAGAACCAACATGTACGACAGCAAGTGGTAGGGTAGAAAATTTCTACCTGTACTAAACATACACCAGACATCCAGCTTTCCGTCCCTAGCAACTAAAGTCTCAAAATTTACAGTTTCTTCAAATAGTAGCAGTGCGAACTCACAACTCTTCACATAATGATTGAGTGCCCAGCACAACATACCATTGAGTTGATTTGGCCACATTGAGGCCTTGCGCTGCAGCCAATGTTTCAGTAACTCCTCATCTCCTAAAAATTTCTGTCTTTTTCCATGAACACCTACTACACCTGCATGAGGAAACAATCAATTACTTCACTTGGCTGTAGCAAAAGTGGTGAATATACATAACTACAATTACCCTTGCATAAGTTGAACCGGTCATGGAGAAAAAATGAGTAACAAATGACCACACAGCCAACGCCACACAAACATATGTATTATCAGATTTTGGTACTTACAAGAATAGCCTATAAACAAATTTATGAAAAAGACTAGCACCTCGATTTTAAAATATGTGATGTAACTAGGTCGAGGCATCCAACAGATTGACTACAATCAGCATGTACAACAGCAAATGGTGAGCTACAAAATAAACAGGGCAGTGAGGTGTGATAAGTTATTTATAAAGCAGGACTGGGCTTCCCAAAAAAGACCACATGAGCAATAAGAGGGTAGTCTAGTGTGATAATTTATTTGTAGATGAAAAGAGCATAACTAGTAATGTAGACATCTAGGGCAAGGTAGCAACCTTTTACCATAGAAAATCAACACATTTTCTTCATCCAATTTAGTCCACAAAGAAAGGAAGCACTAACCAAACAATGTATATCCAGTAGCAATTTTAGGGAACAATGACAGTGAGCTAGATCAGGTGCAAAATGAAATGCCATTCATGAGCATAAGCATCAACCATAAACGCATCATCTAGAACAAGATATGATATGAATTGCAGAATTTGGTCATACCACTACACAAGAACCTAGAATCGTGGTGCACAACCTCAGAGTAAACCAAACCCAAGAGGGACCTCGTCACCATAGTTTGGTTTCACAACCAGAATAGAAAATAGCTTCGAACGGAGTAGCGATTACATGGGAAAAAACCTCAAAGTCAAGAGGGATTGTGTCCAAATCTACACTAGGAACAAATCTGCATGAGTGATGTTTACAAATGGGTCTGCTCGTCTCAGTCTTCACATGCCGAACAAAAAGTGATGCAAATTCATCTGTCTGTACTTATAAGTGAAAGTACTATCTAACAAGTCAGATTTGTCGATAGAGAGAGATCCTAGATCCTCGTGATCCAACAATCAAGAATTTCGTCAATATAGGCAGCTTTGCTCTTATATTTCCTAGGATGGATTCCTATACCTAATCACCATGGAATTTCGTCAAGCGTCAAACTTTTCTACTGACTTACTCTAACCATAGAACAAAAAATCAAGAATTTGTACACCACGAACAGAGAGAGATGCATGTTGCGGGGAGGAGAAGACCTTGTGGAAGGGGAAGGTGCGGCTATTGCCATGGCTATATGGAGGTCTTGGTTCCCGGTGGTCCTTGTCCTCTTTCTCGTCAGGTCCCTCGAACTTGGACCTCTAACCAAGTTGACGAAGGAGGGACAACTTCACCAACTCCATGGCCTGTGAAATCGAATGAACAATGGACTAGTCTGTTAAATCAACAATGGAGTCAACAACTCCATGGCCTACTAAATAAACAACGGACCTGCTGCTCGATCTGATCTGGGAGCATAAAAAAGAGGCCCGAGAGACGGACCGCCGCGAATCTGGCCACCGGCTAACCTGCTGATTCTCGATCCGATCCGATCTGGGAGAGAACGTGAGGGGAGGGTGGGGGATAGGGTTGAGCCCATGAGAAAGGTCGCCGGTGGTTGCAGGCGGCGGTGATGTAGGAGGGAGGAGATGAGCCGTCGCGGTCGCCGGCGGTGAAGTGGGCGGGGGAGGGGAGCGAGGAGATGGGGAGTGGGATTGCGTACGAGTGGTGGACGGGCATCGAGGATTTTGGCGACCCGCCTGATTTGGGGGAAAAGCAGCGGTCGATTTTGGGGGAAACAGAGCAAGCGCGCCTGATTTTTGTTAATTCCCGCGCGTTCTGTGCTAAGGTAAGTCGAGTGTCAAATACTGGCACGCAGTTTACATTCTTATTTTATAACAGCTATTTTCTTTATTTTATCTTACTTTTTGTATTTTCATTTTATATTTTTGGTATTTTCTTTTCAAAAAACTGGTCGATCCAGTCGGTTTTCTAAAACCCGGTGAACCGGGCGGTTCACAGAAACTAGACGGCTCGATAGCCCCTCCATCGACTTGTTTTGGTGCAACCAAGGTGGGGCTAGAATCGAAAAAGAAAAAGAAAAACTCCTTTGGTAGGGTTTCGGCCGAATTGGGTGCATCTATTGATTTTGTACATGGGCAAAACCCTATCAGGCATCGCCACTCCCCTCCGGTACCACACTTGTCTGGCACCGCACCGCAGTGACGCCACCTCTCCCTAGCTACTCCGCATGAGAGCACTAGGCCACCAGCCCGCGCGCCCACTCCCGCTCCCACCGTCCTGCATCGCCTCTATGCTGCTGGGTAGAGGGGACGTCGCCGCCTGATCGGTCTGATAGGTCTGGGTAGAGGGTCTGTTCACCGCCACTCCCTACCAACATCGCCCTTTCATACATATATTTGGGTCATACGAAGGTGGGTGTGCTCTTCCTACCCACCCTCATGCGGTTTTTGGAGATTTCTCGGTCCGCAGGGCCCACGTGATCTACGTGTTTGACAAGACTCCAAAGGGTTTTGACCGAGATGAATTTCTCTTGGTTTGTGTTAACGCATATCACGGTGACATGTCGGACCTTGTTTGATCACATGCCTTCACGGTGACATGTCGGCAGCACTAAGTGCGGCACATACACTGTAGGTGCAGAAAGTTCCCCCCGAGACAGTCGCGTTTGTGAAGCAAGTGCCGCATCGGAGTTGTTCGTTAGGTATTTAACCATCCGCCACCCTTTCATACATATATTTGGGTCATATGAAGGTGGGTTTTCTCTTCCTACCCTCCCTCGTGCGGTTTTTGGAGATTTCTCGATCCGTAGGCCCCATGTGGACCACGTCTTTGACCAGACTCAAGAGGGCTTTGATCGAGGTGAATTCCTCTTGGTTTGTGTTAAGGAAGATCATGGTGACATGCCTTCACAAGATTTCCTTCCAGCGGCACTAAGTGCAGCACCAGCATTGTAGGTGCGGAACCTTCCCGCGAGACTATCGTGTTTGTGAGGAAAGTGCACATCATAGTTATGCATTGGGTATTTAAACATCGCACCACCCATGTCTACATATATTTGGGCCATATGAAGGTGGGTGTGCTCTTCCTGCCCTCCCTCATGCGGTTTTCGGAGATTCTCCGATCCTTAGGGCTCGCGCGATCTATGTCTTTCATCAGACTCGACGAGGGTTTGACCAGGTGAATTTGACTATGTTTCTGTTAAGGCAGGTCATGGTGACATGCCGGACCAAAGGCGCTATGTAAGGCACCAACACTATAGGTGCAGAACCTTCCCACGGGACTAGCGCGTTTGTGAGGCAAGTGCCGCATCAAAGTTGTGCATTGGTTATTTAACAATCGCACACCATTTCATACATATATTTGGGCCATATGGAGGTGAGTGTGCTTTTCCTACCCTTCCTTGTGCGGTTTTCAGAGATTTCCCTTTCTATAGGGCCCGACCGCACTATTTACGTCTTTGACAGGACTCGAGAAGGGTTTGACCGGGGGTGAATTCCTCTTGGTTTGTGTTAAGGAAGGCCATGTTGACACGCCAGACCATGTTTGAGCATATGGCTTCACAAGAATCCTTCCCGATGCCGCTAACCGTGGCACCAACACTGTAGGTGTAGAACATTCCCGCGGGACTATATCGTTTGTGAGGCGAGTGCCACATTAAACTTATGTATTGGATATTTAACCATTGCACCGCCCTTTCATACATATATTTTAACCATATGTAGGAGGGTGTGCTCTTCCTACCGCCCCTCGCATGGTTTTCATAGATTCTTTGATTAGTAGGCCCGCGCGATCTACGTATTTGACCGGACTCAAAAGGGGTTGGACCGAGGTGATTTCCTCTTGGATTGTGTTAAGGAGGGTCATGTTGACATGCCGGACCTTGTTGGAGCACATGCCCTCACAAGATTCCCTCTCTACGGCACCAGTAGTGTAGGTGCAGAACCTTCCCACGAGATTGTTGTGTTTGCGAGGCAAGTGCTGCATCGAAATTGTGGGTTGGGTATTTAACAATCGCATCACCCTTTCATACATTTATTTGCGCCATATGTAGGCCTGTGAGCTCTTCCTACCCTCCCTCATGCCGTTTTCAAATATTCCTTGATCCGTATGGCCCGCACGATCTACATCTTTGACCGGATCGAGAGGGGTTTGACCGGGGTGAATTCCTCTTGGTTTGTGTTAAGGCAGGTCATGGTGTCATGCCAGACCATGTGAAGGCATGTCCAGATCCCGTTGTTAACTATTGATCGGCTCGAGGGGGGTTATGGAAAGTTCTCGTTGTCGTTGGAATGGGCTCCAGAGACATCCAAAAAATGCTAGATTTTTGTGTGGAAGAAAAGTGTGAATGGACGTCATGAGATGATGAACCCTAGTGGGACGATATGGCCCCACAAGGGGTGCCATGGGCTGTGGAAGGCCCTAGGCCGAATTTCTAGGGGAAGGAATCCTTCCCTCTTCCACCAAGTGGAAGAGGAGAAGGATCCCCCTCCTTGCGGCGCCCCCTCCTCCGTCTCCCACCTATACATGTAGGGAGGCCTCCCTCTTGAGATACATCAAACCCAAGGGCCTCTCTCCCGCATAGCTACACGCTCCCGGCCTAATTGGCCTAAATGTTTAGGCTCCTAATTAGATGAGTTATAATCTTAGTCTAATTGGTGCAATAGAACTAGACTTCTAATTAGACGAGAAGATCACTAGGCTGTCTCATTCTCTAGTTTTCTCGCACTTCTTCTTCCTGGATGTCAAATCTCCACCGGACTACTACCACAGAACACATGGATACCTCGGAGAGGTCGTCTACTTCGACTCTCGTCTTGAAGAACTCTTCTCGTGGCTAAAAGGTATAACCTAACTGCGGGAATCCATGGGATCGTTAAACTGCGCCGACTCGTCACTCCTTCCGCTACTCCGACCATCGGTGATTTTTGTCATTACCGCCATCTTCATACCGCTCCTATGTGTGATCGTGTAGCATAATTTAAATTTTTGTTCCGTAGCATGTTCCCCTACAAGAACCTTCTTGTGGACTGTCATGTTTGTGAGAGAAGTGCCACATCGTAGTTGTGCATTGAGTATTTAAACATTGTACAACCCTTTCATACATATATTTGGGCCATATGCAGGTGGGTGTGCTCTTCCTACTCTCTATCGTGTTGTTTTTGGGGATTCCCCGATCCACGGGCCCGACCTACATCTTTGACTGGACTTGAGAGGGCTTTGACCGAGGTGAATTCCTCTTGGTTTGTGTTAAGGCACGTCGTGGTGACATGCCAGACCTTGTTTGAGGACATGCCTTCACAAGATTCCCTCTCAGCGGCACTAGGTGCGGCTACAACATTGTAGGTGCAGAACCTTCCTGCGAGATTGTCGCGTTTGTGAGACAAGAGCATTTTTGGTTGCTACACCTTTCCGGACTTTCTGAACATGCCAGACCCTAAACCTTTCTGCGGTATTGTCGTGTTTATGTGGCAAGTGTGTTTTCGGCCAAAAAGCTAGGGGGTACATACTTTTTCACATACCCACCAACAAAAGCATTCATCTAATAACATGAATAAGGGGCGCAACAACCTATCCTTATGCATGTGATCCTAATATAGGTACACTAGGGGATTGGAAGAGTACAAGACCATCAAAATATTAAAGTGGCAGTAAATAGAGAGAGATAGGAAAATTGAGGCCATAAAAAATAAGTCCCATGAAAACTAGTTGGGAGAAAATGAGTGAGAAAGAATGGAAATCATTTTAAAACCATTTTGCCATAAAAAATAGGCTGGCAAAAATCCGAGAAAATATAAGCCGGGTGCTTTCACTTGACACACGGCTTATATGCCATGTAAGCCGAGTGCTCCCATTGGGCACATGGCTTATAGGCTGCTCCGTGATGGCCCCGTCAACCATCTCCATTGTAAACACGTGGCAAATATCTTTGCCGAGTGTGCGCTATAAGCCGATAGCCTTTTTGTGTAGGTGCCATGTACCTCATGTAAGCCGAGGGCTTTTCGGGACCACTCGGCTTACTGGATACTATAAGCCGAGAGCATTTTATTTGCCGGGTGTTATTTCCTCCGCACTCGGCTTAAAGGAAATATAAGCCGAGTCCCCAAAAAATAGCACACGACTTATAGGGTAACACACGGGAAAACTGTTTTTTCCTGTAGTGTCAGCCCGCAAAAAGAGGGGGGCGGGTCTAGTGGTGGTGGTGGTAGTAGTGTGGAAGGGGGAGAGATTTAACCAAGTCTCAGTCAACCTTGCATCATTTTGTCCCATCGTTCACAACATTTCTTCCTACCGGTTACATCATCCGTCTTGCTGATTGTAGCATGTCGTGTCCCATGTCGAGTGTAGCACGTCATCTTACCCGTTGCAACATTCTCCATTGACGGACGTAGCAATTTAGTCAGGACGGTTGTAGTATATGTTGTCGTTGCTTGCAATACCGTCACAACATTTTTCGTTGTCGTTTGCAGCATCCAGCCCTGCCGATCCTAGCACCACAACTACATTGATCGTCACTCGACTGATACACAAAAGCAAAGTCTTATCACTTAATTAATTATCAATAAAATCTATACCTACTAATAAAGCAAGGTGCGTTTCGTTGATTTTTTCATCTGTTCATCACCGGTTTTTTTAATCCAAGGTGGTACTAATTTTCTGTATGTCCATCTGCCATAAAAGAAACAGTTTTATGCAAAATCTCATAAGTGGCCGCACGCGCTGAGGCCCAGCCCATTTATTTCCTGTCCATGCAGCTGACAACCATTATTTACCGCACTGGGCGTAAAATAGACGAGGTTTCACATATGGCACCCAGTATTGGGACGACCCGTTTTTATTTTTTCTCTGTTCTGCTTCTTTTCCCTTTTTCTTTTCTTTCCCTTTTCTTTTATCTGTCCTTTTTCTTTTTTCTCTTTCAAGTTTCTTTTTGTTTTTCCTTTTTTCATAAATTCAATTTTTCAGAATTTTAGTTTTTGATTAATTTTCGTAAAATCTCCAGAATTTATTATATTTTTTACCATTTTGATTTTTTTCCAATTTTTAGATTTTTATTCCCATTCCAGAATTTATTGAAAACCATAGAAAACTTTCGCATTTTAATTGTTTTTTATGTTTTCCAAAATTGTTCGATATTTTCAAAATAAATTGCATTTTGAAAATGATAAAATTAAAAAATATTCATTTTTATTGAAAAGTTCACAAATTCAAAGTAATGCTTGTGTTATAAAACATGTTTTTCAAAATTGTTTCAATGTTTAAAACATATTTAATTTTCAAAAATTGTTCACATATTCAAAAAATGTTCGTTTTCTTATAAAAGATTCATATTTTTAATTGTTTTTGTGAATTTCAATAAATTTTCATGTTTCGAATAATATTCGAGATATCATAATTATTAATTTATTTTTTGATAAGTTCAATAAGATGAGAAGAAAATGTTTTGAATGGTACACTACAGTATATTATTAAACATTCGCGCTGGCCATTTGTTAGCAGGAGTTGTTTGTTCGAGTGGCTAGCAGCACGTGGTCGAGTTTTTGAGGTCGTGAGTTTGATCCTTCAACTCAGTGGTTGTTTTGGATTTTCGTTCGCGCCTTACAAACACATGTCGTTTTGGTGCCTGCCACTTGCCTGGCCAGACTTAAACTGTTGTGCATCCGACGTGCTATTTGACAATAAAAAGGAATATTTTTGTTGAATATAATTAAAAGAAATTGTGGACACATGGCAATAAAAGAGGATATGTTGGCTTGGCTCTGACTAAAAATATGTGGGCAAGTGATTGCTGAAATAATTACAGAGAATAAACCCTGGTAAAGTAGGGACTATCTGGTTATGTGTTGATTATACCAATGAAACGGGATTCGCTACAATTTGTACTATATTTGTTACGTCATTATAGGAGAGAATGGTCGAAACAACTATGGCCTGAAGGTTGCCGTGCTGCCACAAAATAAGGAGGCAACCACAACCAGACACGGTGGCGGACACAAAGAAAAAAGGCACAAGTTGGGTGGTGGCCACCACTCCGACCAACCCCATCACTATTAATATCTCAGGGGCCAAACATGATCTATGAGAACGTCGGACCTCCTCGCTCTGTAGCCCCACCACTATGAAGACCGTTTTGATGGACACATCAATTATGTCTCCGATGCTTCTCGTAAAAAAATATTTCTTCCGAAGTAACGCACGGACATATGTGCTAGTCTCTTGTAACGTGGAAGACAGAGCAGCCCCGCATGACCGCCAGGCCATCCCCCGCCACTAAAATCCAAGCCCTCCACCAGGCGCCAGCACCACCGGCCGTTACACTACAAACCAAGAAAACCATCATTGTTCGCACCAACCCACCCAACACACAGAGCAAAGCAAGAAACCGCACGGCACAACACTGCCAGTTCCCTGCTTGAAGTGGCGTCCACAGATCGGCATGTCGACGGCGGGAGGCCCGTCGGGGACGACGGCGTCGCAGCATGGGGGCGGCGGCGGGGGGTGCTGCAGCTCCAGCGGGACGCTGGAGCTCGTGGCGGCGTTCACGGCGGTGTGCCTCGCACTCTACGGGGTGATACTGTACCTCAACTACCTATACGTACGGTGGAGCGGGCGGGACGGCGTGCATCGGACGGGATCCAGCACGGCAGCCGGGCCGGCGAGGAAGAGGGCCGGCGGAGGGGGGCTCGACAAGGCGGCGCTGGCAGCCATGCCGGTGGTCCGATTCAAGGCGGAGGCGCGTGGCGACGGCAGCGAGGTAAGGGAGGAGTGCGCGGTGTGCCTGAGCGCCATGCAGGACGGCGACGCGGTGCGCGCCTTGCCCGGGTGCAGGCACGCGTTCCATGTCGGGTGCGTCGACGTCTGGCTGTGCGCGCAGGCCACCTGCCCCGTCTGCCGCGCGCGCCCTGCTCTCCCGGTTCCGGCAGCGAAGGACGGCTCCAAGAGGGCGGAGACCGCCGGACGGGAGCCGGACCTGGAGAGCCCGGTATAGCATGCGTGCGTCGCCCCCGAGCTGCCGGTATGGCTTAAGGTAGTTAGCTGCTGCATAGGTGTTGCTTCATCGGCTTGTCTTCTTGGAAGCGTGTGGATGGATGGCTACAGCTACTAGATGGTTATCCACTGAGTACATAAGTTTTGTGTTAGCTTGCTTCAATTGGGGCCGATGATCTGCGTGCATGGCTTCTATAAATTGTAATCCTACGGACTCTTGCATTGCTGATAGGTGAAGTCCCCCAAATCATTTCGTAAGTAAGTTCATATTTTCCCCGCAAAAGAAAAAGTAAGTTCATATTTGATGTACCCGTATGATATTGGTCCCCCTTTTCCTAGTTGCAGGAATAGCGATGTGGAATGGTTGTGACATGGCCGGGGACATCTTTTGGTGCTAATTTACAGGATTGCGAGACAAATGGTCTTTAGTTAAACGCATGGTCTAGGCAATTGGAGCACTGTTAGTTAAATAACCAACCACCTAGTAATTGTATTGCAATTGTGGCCACTCAGGTGTGAAAATTGTGGATGGATGACCTGTATGCACGGCTGAAAGGGACACTACAATTCCTTCAGTGGTGAATACTACATTTTTCAATCCCATGAGCGAGAGTGGCCAGATATGGATGAGACTAAGGCTTATCAGTATCTTATAGTATAGACGAACCCCACCAATAATCATTAATTGTTATTTTGCCGCGTTCACATCTTCCACGTCACTTTAATTATGGAGAACGTTGCGTACTGACGGACCGGCCGAAGCTGCTCGATCGCGAAGGGATCTAGCACCACGATGTCTCCCGATACACGTTTTCCATTGTTTGTTTTTCCTTTCCTCGGCCCGCCCACGTGCCCTAGGCCCATCACGACTGTTTTTCTTTCTCTCATCATATCTGGTGCGTCGTACTCTGCCCTCCGTTATCTTCTTCCACGCGTGGTCGTCTTTAAGCTCCTTCTCCACAAACCGCTTGTTGAAATGCTCCGACATGGGGGGTGGGAAAATGAGCTGCAACCGGAGCCCAGCGAAGATGCATCTGTGGGAGAATCACCACCGACGAGCTGCAACCATGCCGGCCGCATGCTGGAACCAGCGTCGCGGCATGCTGGAACCAGCACCATTTTTTGCTACATGCATTCATGGTGGAGCTACAATCCGCGACGGCGGAGACGAGTTTTTGCTGCAATCGTCATCAATTTTTGCTACGACCGGCGAGAAATTTTGCTACATCCATTCATGCCAGAGATGCGACTGGGTTGGGACGGCGACGAAGATGTTTTTTTTTGGCTACCATCGGCATTTTTTTTGCTACAACCACGTTGCGCTTGTGCTACAATCAACATCTCATTTTGCTACAATCAGCTTGCAACCGGCGCGGTCACCACGCTCGCCGGTTGCAGCTTTTCAAGAACATGGATGAAGTTTTTCAGTGTACAAACATTTTCAAACTGAAAAAGCTGCAACCGTTACCAAAAAAGCTCCAATCTTAGATGAAAAAAGCTTCAACCAAAATATGTACAAAGTTTTCAATCGGGCATTGCTTCACGGAAAAAGTTGCAAACGTTCACAGATAAGCTTCATTTGTAGTTGAAAATAGCTTCAACCCACGAGTAGTCCAAGCAACATTCGGCGAGGATGGAAGTCATGGGTTTCATGCTACATGCTACAAGCGGTCCTGGATTTTGCTACGACCAGTGTCGTATCCAGCTACATCTGCAGTCATGGTTTGCTGCATCGAACAATGATGCATTTTTTTGGCCGGAAGCGAAGCTGGATTTTTTTGCTGAAACGGGGGTGAGCGAGAGGTTGCAACCGCGAGGTATGTGACCGATGAGCTGCGACTGGACGGGCATGAGCAGCGGCAAGCACGCCGGCGAGCTGCGGCCGTCGCCACAGAAGCTACGAGCGTCGCCGCCGAGACCTGCAACCACTGGTGCAGCTGCTACATGGGTTGAGGCGGCGACGAGGACCGACGGCAAGGGTGGGGACCGGCAATGAGGACGGCCGGCGAGGGCGGGGACGGGCGACAAGGACGGCCGGAGAGGGTGGGGACCGGCGATGCGGACGGCCACTGGAGAGCGCGTGGCTGGTGAGATGCGGAGGGTCCTTTTTCTCGCGAGCCTGAGGGAAGAAGATGACCTGTATGGATAAGGATCTAGCGGCTTGGGAGGGACCGATCGGGCGGCTAGGGTAGGACCGGCCGAAAGGTTCGGCCGATGCACTGGCGCCTAGCGGTGCCCTTTAATTATTTGTAGCCATCTCAAAGCGTGCGCTGCAGATTTGTCCTCTCCCCCTCACCAACATTTCTCTTCGCTACCGGCCCACCACCAACGAAAATCTCTAACCCTGTAAAATCATTAATTTAGGAAACCGTGCGCCTAGATCAGGAACAGTTTCCACAGATTTTCTCATGTCGAATTCTTTGAAACTAGTGTCGGTCGACTCGGTCTTCCAACAGCTAGCTGCTAGTGCCATACATCGGTCACGTCTTCCTAGCCAGCCGCCGCTTCCAAGATCTAGGGTTCTCTGCCTCCCGCCGGCGCCGGCGCCGGCCCATCCCGTATTCGGTGGCCTTAGGGCCATGGAGACGGAATGGATCTCGGACTTTGCCGGTGGGAGGGCTCTGTTTTTAGTTTTTTTGAGCTTTGTGAGGGTTTGTGTCCTATCCAGGAAGGCGAGACGGCGGCCGCTCCCTGAAGATGGAATAAAGATCTCCTCGCCTAGCCCCCGTTCCGGTGATGCGTCTAACATCATCGGTGGGCGTGTGGAGGTGTGTCTCTGGCGGATCTGACTTTGGTGGATTTGTTCAGATCTGTTCGTCGTTCGTATTCGTTCGTGTCTCTTCATGTTGGATCATTTTGATCTACACTCTTCGTCTGTGGCGATTGCTATTCTGGTGCGTTGGTTCTATGGGGCCTTAGCACGATGACTTCCCGACTGTCTACTATAACAACGTTTGCCTGGCTTTGACGAGGGAGGGGCGATGACAGCGGCACGCCTTCGGCTCGCTTCAGTGCTTGTAGTCGTCGCTAGGTGGTCCACAGATCTGGATGTAATTTTTATTATTTCTAGTGTTTGTTGTACCATGGTTGAAGATGAATAGATGGAAAGTTTTTCTCGCAAAAAGAAAGAATTCTTCGAAACTAGATTCATTGTCAATAGGTTTCAAAGAACATATTTTTCATGATAACCCCCGCTCCCCCAACAAAAAAAACGAAAGCCAAACAAACAAAAATGAAAACAAAAAAAATGGAAGCACGGTTGTCTTTTCATTTTTTGTAAGCTCGGCTATGCTTTTTTTTGGGAAAACACATATGTGCTTCTTCTTTTTCGAAGAAAGTGTTTCTCGCAAAAAAACACCGCTTCCCTAAAAAGAAAAAGAATTCCTCAAAACCTAAAAAAACTCAAGAAAGAGCTGAAAAGCAAAAAAGCTAAAATACGTGCAAAAATACCGAAATCACGCCGATTGGGCGCACCCCTCGCGCTCCCAAGCACCCGCTTAGAAAATCGATGACCGGGCGCCCTAAATCCGCCCCCAAACGCCCGAGCGGGTTGCTCAGTCACGGTTCGAATGAAAAAATAGCACCCAGCCCGGCTCCCCACACGCAGCCCAAGCACCCGGGCAACCCAGCAACCCTCATATCCAGCCCATATATGTGGGGCGAAGGGAGGCCGGGATGCGACCAAACACCACTGCCATATCGGGCCGGCCCGCTATGGCCCACTCCGCCCCCACCACTGCCCCCACCAAGACCCGATAAACCCCGGTCAAACCACACTCCTCCCAGCCCCGACGCCGCTGTACGCGCTCCCTGCCATCCCCGGCCAGGCGACAGGGCAAGCTGCGGCATCGCCAACAGCCGCCCCTCCTAGGAGTCATTGGGTGCTAATGCTTGCAATGCCCAGCCCGCGGTCGTGATGTGTTAGAAATATGCCCTAGAGGCAATAACAAAGATGTATTATCATATTTCCCTTCCATGATAAACGTTTATTATCCATGCTGGAATTGTATTATTGACCGAAAACTTAAATACATGTGTGGATACATAAACAACACCGTGTCCCTAGTGAGCCTCTACTTAACTAGCTCGTTGATTAAAGGTGGTTAAGGTTTCCTAACCATAGACATGAGTTGTCATTTGATAACGGGATCACACAATTTGGGGAATGATCTGATTGACAGACCCAACTGTAAGCTTAGCATCATTTAGTATCACTTAGTTTATTTGCTACAACTTTCTTCATGTCAAGTATGTGTTCCCTAGACCATGAGATCATGCTACTGCCAAATACCGGAACAATGCTTTATGGGTTATCTAACGTCACTTTGTAACTGAGTGACCATAAAGGTGCTCTAAGGTATTTCGGAAAGTGTTTGTTGGGTTGCATGGATCGAGACTAGAATTTGTCGCTCCATGTGAAGGAGAGATATCTCTGGTCCCTCTCAGTAATAAAACATCACAAGAAGCTTTCAAGCATGTGACTAATGAGTTTAATCACAATATCTTGTATTACGGGATGATTAAAGAGACTTGCGGGTAACAAGATTGAACTAGGTGTGGATATACCGATGATTAAATCTCGGGCAAGTAACATATCATCGTACAAAAGGAATTGTACACGGGATTAATTGAATCCTCGGCATCGTAGTTCAACCAATAAAGATCTTCACTCAATATGTGGGAATCAATATGGGCATCCAGGTCCCTCTATTAATTATTGATCGAAGAGGAGTCTCGTTCATGTCTGCAAGTTCTCGAACCCGTAGGCTCACATGCTTAAAGTTCTGTAGCATTAGGGTGCTAAGATATTAATATGGTGAAGTCTGAAAGTAGTTTGGAGTCCCGGATGGGATCTGGGACATCACGAGGAGCTTTAGAATGGTCCGAAGGTAAAGATTTATACATGGAAAGTTGTTGTCGGGGTTCCGAAAGAAGTTTGGTTTTTCGGGTATTGTACTGCGAAACTTCTAGAAGGTTCCGGAGGGGTCTGGAAGTATATCAGTGGGTTCTACCAGCCCCAAGGTTCATATAGTTTGCCTAGCAGCCATGTAAAAAATTGCAACAACAATGTAGAGGACGTGTAACTTGTTTTTGCAGGGCATGTGATGTGTTGTGGTATGGCCAAGATGTGACTTGATATATGTTGATGTATGAGATGATCATGTTTTGCAATAGGTTCACGACTTGCATGTCGATGAGTACGGCAACCGGTAGGAGCCATAGGGTTGTCTTAATTTATTGTGTGACCCGCGTGTCAATTATTAAAATTCCATGTAATTACTTTACTTTATCACGATGAGTTAGCAATAGTTGTAGAAACAATAATAGTTGGCAGAGACAACCACATGACGGCACCTCATAGATGATGGAGATCATGGTGCTATGTCGGTGATGATGGGGATCATGCTGGTGCTTTGGAGATGGAGATCAAAAGCACAAGATAATAATGGCCATATCATGTTACATATTGATTGCACGTGACGTTTATCTTATTAGGCATCTTATTTTTCCTAGGACGACGGTAGCATTATAAGATGATCCCTTCACTTAATATTAAGATAAAAGTGTTCTCCCTTAGTATGCACCATTGTGAAAGTTTGACATTTTGAAGCACGTCATGATGATCGGGTGTGATAGACACTTCGCTCACATACAACGGTGTAAGCTAGTTGTATATATGCGGAAATAATTTGGTTAACTTGACAAGCCTAGCATGTAGAGACATGGCCTTGAAACACGGAGAACTGAAAGGTTAAAAACACGAGTGAAAGGATCAATATAGTTGACTAGATGGGGGGGGGGGAGTGAATAGGCAACTAACAATTTTTAACTTTTCTTTAACAATTTAAACTTTGCATCAAAGTAGGTTGTCTAGATATGCAACTAGTTGAGAAACCTATATGATGCAACAACAACAAGCACACAAGCAAGCAAGGGATACAACACAATATAAGCTTGCACAAGTAAAGGTGAAAGATAACGAATAGTGGAGCTGGTAGAGACAAGGGTGTGTTACCGAAGTTCCTTCCCTTTGAGAGGAAGTATGTCTCCATTGGAGCGGTGTGGAGGCACACTGCTCCCCAAGAAGCCACTAGGGCCACCGTATTCTCCTCACGCCCTCACACAATGCGAGATGTCGTGATTCCACTATTGGTGCCCTTGAAGGCAGCAACCGAACCTTTACAAATAAGGTTGGGGCTCTCTCCACAACCGAATTGGAGGTTCCCAATGAAACCACAGAGCTTCACCACAATGGAATATGGCTCCGAGGTGACCTCAACCGTCTAGGGTGCTCAAACACCCAAGAGTAACAAAATCCACACAATAAAGTATGAGGGAATAAACTGTCCTTCAGTGGAAGTGTAGATCTAGGTCTTCTCCTTCAATCACTAGCAAATCAACAGGTTTGAGTGGCTAGAGAGAGAGAGATCGGGCAAGAAAGCTTGAAGGGCATTAATGGTGGAGAGAGAGAGGCAAGAAGTAAGAGTGGTAGGTGGAAGAACCTCCCTTATATAGCAAACCCTAAAATCCAGCCGTTACTACGAAAATAGCACTACAGCTGTACAACCGCTCCTCGTCCTGGTACAACCGGGACTCACGGGTATACTGCAGAAACCCTACCAAGCGGTACAACCGGGAAGACAAGCGGTAGTACCGGTTGTGTAGAACAACCGAACCAACCGCTCAGCCACTGCTCAAGCACTGTTTGAAACAGAAAGGAGTCACCCCTGTGAGCGGTGATCGAGCGGTAGTGCGCTGGTGCAACCGCCTGGCCCTGGTACCCGGGGTGGCTAAGTCCTAAGTGGTAGAACCGCTTAGGGCATTGGTGGTACCGATGTGCGGAGCACAACCGGAACAACCGGGCCACCACCGCCCAAGTACCGCATCAAAACAGAAACAAGACCGATTGTTGAGCGGTACTTGGCCGGTACAACCGCCAATGACACACCACAGTCATTTTTAAGCAACATGGCGGTACCACCGCCCCGGGGTAGCGGTATAACCGCTTGGTGATGAACTGGGATGTTCAACCCCAGGGTATCACCCTTGGTGTGGTGGTTGGGTCGGTGCGAAGGGCCAGCGGTACAACCGCTCGAGCGAGGGGTACAACTGCTGAGAGTACACAACAACAGTTGAAAAGAAGGGGAGCTCTCTCTCTAACAAGAAACGGAAGGCAAAGGTGGGCGAGCAAAAAGTGTATGTGTAATGATTCACCCAACTCCTTCCGATGTGGATTCCCTCTTAATAGTACAGGTTTCCTACGACCAAAGAGATAAACACATAGACAAACACCGTCTTCGATGTTTTCCTTCCAGAGAGAATAACTAATCGATGCAAGCCTAATCACCGAGAACCTGAAGCACTTAGCACAAGATTAGACCAACAAAGAGTTGTCATCATCATCCAAAACACAAAGTAGGGAAATGACCTTACAATCTCCCCCTTTTTGGTGGATGATGACAGCAACACAAATTGCAAGAGAGAGGTCTAGAAGATATAGACGAGACTCCCCCCTAGATGTGTGCACTAATTTGAATTTGCTTTTAGAATGCAAAGGCACACATTAGTAGCAAGACTCCCCCTAGATCTTATTGACCCACCACTCCTACTAGACATGCGAAGATAAGCAATAAGCGCATAATAAGAGAGTGAAGACTTTAACGAATAGACGACATTAATGATAAATAGAGGATCACATGTCTCACAGCATGCAAGTCGAGATAAGCAACAAGGTCCACACACAAGTTCAACACCAAGCATGAAAAACACAAACCCAAGGAAATCCCGTGCAAATCCTGAGACCTAATAGAACCATCTCCCCCTTTGGCATGAAGAAACGAAAAAGTAAAAGACCGAAGCTAGCGCCCCAGAGCTCAGTACTCCTCCTCCGACTCCTCAGTCACATCTGGATCCTCCTCATCATCAGACTCCTCATCCTTGTCCTTGTCAGCATCCTCCATGATATAATCATCAGTAGCAAAGGAGGTAGAAGGCTGGCGAGGAGCCTCATCATCAGACTACATGCTATGCGCATGGATCCACTGGTCCTCAGGGGTGATGCTCTTCTCAGATCCACTCTTGACAGGCATGTTGAGGTGCCTCATCATAGCAATCTGACAACGCCTGGCAAGCTTCTCATTGACATGGGCCTCATAAATCCTCTTCTGAATGTCAGTCTGGAGGCAGAAGGTCTTATTTACTTTAGTAGTGACCTTGGTCACCCATGAAGGCTTGGCCCCTGGCCCAATCTCAAAGTACTCATCATCTGAAGTGGCATAGACATCCTCGGGATCATTAGCCGGAAAGTGAGGCTCGGCATGCTTCTTCTTTTTGAGTTGCTTGACCTCATGCACGGTGAGGTTATCTAGAGAAGTGAGAAGCTCTCTAGGGTGACGAACAACCCAAACTGAGTTCAGAAAGCACATGACAAAAGGAGCATAAATGGGGACCTTTCTATAGATGACCATGCTATACATCTCGTGCCACATCCAGTTAGACATATCAAAGGTAGCACCAGATCCCACCTTGGTCTTCATAGAAACAGGAAAGTCAACTAGGTACCCATATACCTCATCCTGATTGCCAACCTTGGGCAAAAGCACATTGCAAAACACCCGATGCATGATGTCATAGACCTTCTCAAGATCCTTTGATTCTCCAATAATGTCTCGGCCATGAATGTATAGAGGAGCAAGTTTCTCCTTAGGCATAGAATGGGGATGGTCGTGAGGACGAATCCCATCATTCCCTTCGAGACCGGTGTCCTCATACCCAATGGCATTGCAGAAAACCCTCCAGGGCACTTGAAAGAGCTCGTCACGGCACATGAACGAAAGAGTGCGAGCATCATCTTCTCCAAAGTGAACATTGGCATAAAACTGATGGATAAGCTGAACATCAAAGTCACAGTTGACAGAAATGAGCTTGACGAAGTAAAACTCCTCACACAGAGCCAAGGCCTCCCCAAAGTTATCCAAGCTGCTCCTCAAGTGACCAAGATCAATAGTCCATTGCTTGGCATACCTATTCTTGTTGTGCTCAAAGAGTTCATGAACAATCCGCATTGGCATCTCATTCCAGAACTGAAGGGTGGTCCAAAGAGGCCTAATGGGAACCTCATATGTATTTTTTGTTCGGAAGGCTTCCCAATCCTTGGTTTTCCATCAATGTAGGGGCATGACCACACGTTGCTTGGCAGCAACCGAATTCTCACAGTGGGTGGCCTTGGTGGGAATCACAACTTCTTCTTCTCCATCAGATTCAACCGGGCGCTTGCATCTCCGAACCCTCTACTTGGTCTTGGTACGAGGAGCAGAGCGAGAACCAGAGCCTCCTGCACACACACACATGGGAAGAACACAAGAAACCCAACAAAGATGAGAGGATTGCCCACACGGACAGAGGAATAGATTGATTGCAAAACAGAGAAGAGAGAACCATGTTACATGGTTCAGACATCGCAGTTGTACCGGTTCTACAACCAGTAGTACCGCTCCAGCGGTTGTACCGCCCCTTGAGGGGGTAGAACCGCTGGGAGAGCAGCACTACCAGTTGTAGAAAGACTATCCATGAGATTTGAATCAGACTAACAATATTCTAAGTTCAAAGAAATGCAAACAAAGTAGGAGGCATATATAGATCTCTTCCACCCAATAGTTGGAACAAAAAACAGGGAATGTCAAGTAATGCCCTAGAAGAAGTTAAGGAAACCCTAGAGTGAAGAAAACGGGGCATTACCGGCATCCATGGGAAGAGATCGGGAAGGAGGGGGCATCCATGGAGCGGATCCATGGAGAGCCCACGGATCCGGAGCGCGACGAGCACTCCGGGGCAGGGGCAATGGCAACTGGCGGCTAGGGCAGGAGATGAAGGAGGAAAGGGGATGAAGGGAAAGGAAAACCCTTCGGCCCCAAACCTATTTATATGCATGTAGATGCGAAGCGGTTGTACCACTCCTAGGAGCAGTTGTACCGCTTCCTGATACAGACCAGTGGTTGTGGGCGGTACTTTTGTTGCCTGGAAGGCAGCGGTAGTACCGCCTATAACCGAGCGGTAGTACCGGCCAGGAGCATGACCTGGGATCGAGCAGTGGAACCGCTTAGACACCCCTGGGAGTCCTTCTGGGACGGTACAGACCGGGTGTACCAGCGGTTGAACCATTCGGGCCACTGGTTGTACCGCCCAGTCAGCATTACCCATACCAAGATCAAGATGTGTGCAATTGGATTAGATGTTTATGAGGTAGAGAAAGGCTTGGGATGGAGCAAGACACTTGAATATGGTGTGATGATCTCCAAGAGGAAAAGCAACCAACGAGAAAAACCACAACTTGGAGATCGCAACACCTAGGACCTAACAAAGAGCTAAGCAAAAGCAAAAAAGACCCAAAGAAACCAACTCCCCTTTTGAAGAAAAAGGGGCGGTGGCCAAAGCCACCTATGTATGAGTGGAAACATATGAAACCGCAAAGATTTTAACCTTGGGCCCATGACCAAAACTCATCTTTAAAGAACAAGTGCCATAAAAAATGGCTAATGTGAAAGACTTGATCAATTTATGCATAATGGGGGGAGGAAGAGTTCATTGAGAGAACAATACTCCCCCAATGTCCATGCCTACACCTAGAACAAGACAACATGAAGAGTATGGTGGGGTGTGCAAAGGTTCAAGCCACATTGCTCGAATCAATGATATTTAGCTCATGCCTTAACTTGCGAAATCTTGCTTCATCCAATGGCTTCGTGAAGATATCTGCAAGGTTATCATGAGTGTTGACATAGTTGAGCTCAATCTCCCCTCGCCTAATGTGATCCCGGATGAAGTGATACCAAATCTCAATATGCTTCATCTTGAAGTGTTGCACCGGGTTGATAGAATTCTTGATGGCACTTTCATTGTCACACCAAAGAGGCACTTTGTCACAAATGACACTGTAATCCTTTAAAGTTTGCCTCATCCATAGAAGTTGTGCACAACAACTACTGGCGGCCACATATTCCGCTTTGATGGACGAGAGAGACAGACAACTTTTCTTCTTAGAAGACCAACTCACCAAAGAGCAACCAAGAAGTTGGCACCCTTCAGATGTGGACTTCCTATCCACTTTGTCTCCCGCCTATTCTGAGTCCGAAAAGCCCACAAGGTTGAAGTTTGCTCCTCTTGGGAACCATAAGCCAAAGTTTTGGGTATGAGCCAAATATAGAAAGATTCGCTTGACCGCCACATAGTGGCTCTCCTTAGGTGTGGCTTGAAACCGTGCACAAATTCCCACACTCAACATGATATCCGGTCTAGATGCACAAAGGTAAAGCAAGGAACCAATCATGGAGCGATATATCTTTTGATCTACCTTTCGAGGAGCGGTAGCTTGATCATCTTGAGTGTCGTTATGAGCTTGTTCTTGATCTTGAGCTTGCTCTTGACCTGGAACTTGCTCGGAGGTGAGAACTTGACCTTAGGCATCACTTGGAGGTTCACCACCATCTTGAGGTTGATCTTGCCCTTGATCTTGTTTATTTGGTTGAGGGCCTTCACTTTGTTCTTCAGAAGCGTGTGGGTCTTGGGTTGGTGATGGTTCCACTTGTGAGGAACATTGTCTATCTCCTTCGGCCACAAGGGGTTCCTCAATGGATAGGATATAGCCAACACCCATTCTTCTTATGGCTTGGGGATTAATTTCATCACCTACATCACAAGTTCCACTTTGCTCCACTTGGGAGCCATTATTCTCATCAAACTCCACATTACACGTCTCCTCAATAAGTCCCGTGGACTTATTGAGGACACGTTAAGCATGAGAGTTTGTAGCATATCCAACAAATATGCCCTCATGAGCTCTAGCCTCAAATTTAGACAAGCGAACACCTTTCTTGAGAATGAAACACTTACACCCGAACACCCGGAGGTACTTGAGTTTGGGCTTGTTACCGGTGAGTATCTCATATGGAGTCTTGTTCAAGACTTTGCGGAGGTAGAGCCGATTGGATGCATGACATGCAGTGTTGATGGCTTTGGCCCAAAAGTTGTACGGAGACTTGAGCTCCGCCATCATTGTCCTTGCTGCATCCATCAATGTCCGGTTCTTCCTCTCTGCTACATCATTTTGTTGAGGGGTTTAAGGTGTGGAAGATTGATGCTTGATCCTCTCATCACCAAGAAACTCATCCAAGGTGTAGTTCTTGAACTCGGTGTCATTGTCACTTTTTATCGTCAAGATCTTTGCATTGTGTTGGCATTGAGCTTCATTTGCAAACTTGACGATGGTTTGTTGGGTCTCACTCTTCCTCTTGAATAAATATACCCAAGTGTATCTTAAATAATCATCCACGATCACCAAGCAATACTTTCTACTCCCAAGACTATTGAAGGAAGGAGGTCCAAAGAGATCCAAGTAAAGGAGCTCCAAGGGCCTCTTCGAGTAGATGATAGTAGTGGGAGGGTGAGCATTCTCATGTAGCTTTCCTTCGATACAAGCACTGCAAGCACGATCTTTGGCAAAACTAATATTTGTTAGTCCACGGACATTGTCCCCTTTGAGAAGACTTTGCAAAGATCTCATGCTGGCATGGGCTAAAGGCGATGCCAAAGCCATCCCATGTCAACTTTAGCCATTAGGCATGTCGCGGTCTTAGTGGGTCGCTCCGAGAAGTTAATCACATAAAGACCGTTCTCGACATGCCCAACAAAGGCTACTTTAAGAGTCTTGCTCCACAAGAGGGCCATGGTATCAATATCAAAGAAAGTGGCAAAGCCCATGAGTGCAAGTTGATGAATGGAAAGTAAATTGTATGCAAGGGACTCAGCAAGCATGACTTTATCGATTGTGAGATCATGAGAAATGACAACCTTGCCAAGACCCAATACCTTAGAAGACGAGGAATCACCCCACTCGACATTGGTTGGCATAGATGAAATCTTGTGCATGTCCAACACCAAGTCCTTGCTTCCGGTCATATGATTTGTGGCTCCACTATAGAGAAACCAAGATCCCCCACCGGAAGCAAACACCTACCAGAGATCAATGCTTGGTTTTAGGTACCCATTTTGTAATGGGTCCTTTGATGTTAGCAACAAGGGTCTTAGGAACCCAAATAGACCACTCAATGTACTCATAAGGAGAACCAGCAAATTTAGCATAAACATGTCCATCACTAGCACGACATAACACATAAGAAGGGTTAAAGTCACCGGCTTTGTTGGAAGGAGTTGCATTGCCCTTCTTAACACCACCACCCGTCTCATTGTTCTTCTTCTCCTTAGAAGCACCCTCTCCCTCCTTCACAAAAGTTTTCTTGAGCGGAGGAGGTCGTTTGTCCTTGTCATTCTTCTTCCTGTTCTTGGACTTGGGTGCAAACCCAATGCCCTCCTTGCCCACAAATTCCTTTTGATTGATCAAAAGGTCGTTGAGGTTCTTCTCACCTTGAATGCAAGACAAAAGGCCTTTCTCAAGTTTCTCCTTCAAATTTTCATTTTCCTCCCCAAGATGTACATGCTCACAACATGGGTTAGTAGCATTTGCATTATCAATTAAAACCATATGAGGAAAAGTGGTTTTTTTTCCTTAGTTAGCTTCACTTGGAGTTGATCATGGGACTCTTTAAGGCTAGCATGAGCACCCTTCAAGGCTTTGTAAGCCTTGTCAAGTATATCAAACTCCTCCTTGAGTCTAGCAAGATCAACCCCAAGTTTGGCCTTCTCAGAATTGAGCACACGAGATACAACAAGAGCATGATCAAGATATTTCTTTAATTTGGCATGATCATCGTTGTGTGACTCCTCAAGAGCCAAATGATGACCATGCTCTTCCCCAAGCTCATTAGAGAGACCCGATATCTTATCAGCATAGTCACGACTATGCCCCTCCATCTGAGAGATGGTGTATTCGTGAGCCTCAATCATGTCATTGGCTTCACCAAGTTGTTCCAAGAGAGCAACAAAGTGCTTCTTGGATTTACCCTTGAGCTTACTCATAAAAGACTCAAATTCATTTTCTTCCTCATTAGACCCCTCACTTTCATCAATGCAATCCGTTAAAGAGGGATTAGTAGTGATGGTGATTTTGATGTTGGGGGTTACCTTGTTGGTGGCTTTGGCCATGAGGCACTTGGCAGTGCTATTCTCATTCGGTGAGTCAAAGAGAGACACACGTAAAGTTGTTGCAATGGCAACAGAGGCCATGGCAACCGTCTCATCATCATCATCCTCATTGTACTCTTCTTGTGCCATCAACCCCTTGGGAGGAGTCTTCTTGGTGAAGTTGTTCTTGGTGGGGAAATACTTGGCCTTATTTTTTGGATGAGCTTGCCACCATTGTCTTCCCTCTTCTCATATGGGCATTCCGCAACAAAGTGGCTCACATTGCCACAATTATAGAACATCCTCACACTTTGCTTGCCCTTGGTGCCACTTGAGTTGTTCTTGTTGAAGTTGGGCCTTGAGTTCTTCTTGCTCCAAAATTGCCTTGAAGCGAGAGCCATGTTCTCATGATAAGCATATTTTGTATCTTCGGGGTTACTCTCCTCTTCTTCCTCTTCATCCTATTCTTCCACACTAGCCTTGTCCTTCAAGGCAAGGTTGGGCTTGTTTGTGCGTTGAGAACACAACACCGCATTGTCGGCGGTCTTCTCCAAAATCCTCATTGCCACAAACTCATCCAACACTTCACTTGAGGACAAGGTGTGGAAGTCTAGCCTTTGACGGATGACAGAGGACATGTATAACGCCCTCAATGCGGCTATATCTCCCACGTGTCGAAGCACGACTTAGAGGCATAACCGCATTGAAAGCAATGTCGCAAGTGAGGTAATCTTCACACAACCCATGTAATACATAAGGGAAAGAGATACATAGTTGGCTTACAATCGCCACTTCACACAATTACATGAATAAAGCATTTAATCATCCAGATACAATCAAGGTCCGACTACGGAACCAAAATAAAAGAAGACTACCCCAAATGCTACACAGATCCCCGATCGACCCCAATTGAGCTCCACTACTGATCAACTAGAACGAAACAACACAAAGGACAAGATCTTCATAGAGGTCCTCCTTGAGCTTGGTTGCATCCTCTGCACGGTATCGTCGGCACCTACAAGCTGGTTTTCGAAGTATCTGTGAGTCACGGGGACTCAGCAATCTCACACCCTCGCGATCAAGACTATTTAAGCTTATGGGTAAGGTAAAAGGTATGAGGTGGAGCTGCAGCAAGCGACTAGCATATTTGGTGGCTAACATACGCAAATGAGAGCGAGAAGAGAAGGCAAAAGCACGATCGAGAATCTATGATCAAGAAGTGATCCTAGAGCAACCTACATCAAACATAACTCCAACACCGTGTTCACTTCCCGGACTCCGCCGAGAAGAGACCATCACGGTTACAGACGCGGTTGATGTATTTTAATTAAGGTCAACTTCAGGTTTTCTACAATCGGACATTAACAAATTCCCATCTGCCCATAACCGCAGGCACGACTTTCAAAAGTTCAAATCCCTGCAGGGGTGTCCCAACTTAGCCCATCACAAGCTCTCACGGTCAACGAAGGATATTCCTTCTAGCGGGAAGACCCGATCAGACTCGGAATCCCGGTTACAAGACATTTTGACAATGGTAAAACAAGACCAGCAAAGCCGCCCGATGCGCTGACAAATCCCGATAGGAGCTGCACATATCTCGTTCTCAGGGCACACCGGATAGGTCAAGCTACGAGTAAAACCAACCCTCGAGTTGCCCCGAGGTGGACCCCACAGGCTGCCCATTTCGGACCAACACTCAGAGGAGCACTGGCCCCCGGGGGTTTAAAATAAAGATGTCCCTCGGGCTCGCGAAAACCCAAGGGAAGGTTATAGGTTGTTAGTGCAAATGATAAAACCAAGGTTGGGCCTTGCTGGAGGAGTTTTATTCAAGGATAACTATCAAGGGGTTCCCATTATAACCCAACCGCGTAAGGAACGCAAGATCCGGGAACATAACACCGATATGGCGGAAACTAGGGCGGCAAGAGTGGAACAAAACACCAGGCATAAGGCTGAGCCTTCCACCCTTTACCAAATATATAGATGCATTAATTAAATAAGAGATATTGTGATATCCCAACAAAATATCCATGTTCCAAACATGGAACAAGCTCCAATCTTCACCTGCAACTAACACCGCTATAAGAGGGGCTGAGCAAAGTGGTAACATAGCCAAACAATGGTTTGCTAGGACAAGGTGGGTTAGAGGCTTGGTTCAACAATATGGGAGGCATGATAAGCAAGTGGTAGGTATCACGGCATAGGCATAGCAAAAGAGCGAGCATCTAGCAAGCAAAGATAGAAGTGATTTCGAGGGTATAGTCATCTTGCCTGAAATCCCGCAAGAAAGAAGAACGAGTCCATGAAGAAGATAAGCGGGCGAAGTCGAACGGATCCTCACATCACGACGTTATCGGAACCAACCCGAAAAAGCAATACCGGAAAGAAACACACAACATAGTAAACAATCAACACATGAACAACGTATGATATGCGGGATGCGGTATGTGATGCATATGCATGATTTGCAAAGGAATGATTGTACCTGGCCTCAACTTGGAAATCCAACAGTGCCACTGGAAAGGTGAGGTGATTTCGGTTGAAATCGATATAAAGATCACCGGAATCAGATACACGGTTTGGAAATGGCAAGCAAAACAAATATGGCACCGGTCTGCGATAATCAGCAAGTAGCCATATAAATGCATCAAGATAAATATGCTACAGCTCTCAAACATGGAAACAAAATACATGGCAGGAATCCACTCAAGATGCTTGACAAAAGATGAGCACTGAGCTATGGCTAATTCTCTCATTAACAGGTTCAAACAAGCATGACAAAAGTGCAAATGATAACAGTCTTCAGACTTAGTGGAATTTAAGGCTGTAATTTATCATCAGGTAGCACACTTTAGAGCATGAAAACTACATTCTACAGGAACTTAACATGGCAAAGCAAGGCATGGCATGAAGCTACTCAAAGCACTTAACAAAAGTCCCTTAGTGACCTTGAGGCAAACGGGATCAGAAAATACAATTGCAAGCATGAGAACATGGCAAAAACATAAACAGATTCACACTTAGTGAAAAACTGGAGCATGCAAAACAGATTAACAAGTAGGCATGTTTACGAGATCAATGCACTCACTACAGAGCATGGCATGACAAACTAAGCATACACCCATCAAGAAGATATGGCATAGAATCTAGACATGGTAAGAACAACAACATAGCATGCATGGAACAATAGCAACATCCTCGGCAAAATCGCTAAACATGTCAACGATCTGCCAGGAACATTTTATAGCAAAAGTAGAGCTTGATTGACTCAAGCTAGGGTGCGCCATAAATGCAAACGGAGACATGGATGGATAGATCACCACAATGTTAACAAAACATCCTTACTGATCATCCTCAAAAGAGGCACGGATCACTAGGAAACAAGATGAACATATGGCATAATGACAAAAACAGGACAAGGACTTAGTGAAATTCTAAGTCCCTGAAATCAGCATTACCGATTACGCTACTTTGCAAGCTTGTGCTAGTCACCACAAATATCACCAAAATACATGGCAAGCCCCATTGTAAAGATGGCATGGCATATAACAAAACACATGCAGAGCTCAACATCATGCACACAATAATCATGGCAAAAATGACAAAATGCCATTTGCTGAAACAGATCTGACAAATTACTCACATAGCCCTCTTCCAACAGCATTTAGGGCATCAAGATGAGCTCAAAATAAAATGATGCAATGAGATGAAATGATATGCTCTTTGATACAAACATTTCGATATGCTACACGCGCAAAACGGAGCTACGGATGCAAAGTTATGACATGATGAACATGGACACATGAATCTGGAAACTCCGGTGACTTAGTGAAATTTTACCTCCGCGAAAAGTCAATGCGGGGACGAGGCGAAGCGGGATGAGGAGATCCGGATCGAGGGAGGCGTTTGGATGGAGGGACCGGTGGATCTGGTCCCGCTTCTTCTTCAGATCCGGCCGAACCGAACTCCGGTGAAGAGGACGGCGAGCTCCGGCGAAGACGGACTCCGGCGAGGCGAGGTCGAGGCGACGGCCGGACGGCGTTCGCCGGCGAGGCAGGAGGCGGCGCGAGGTACGAGGCACGAGGCGAGGCGGCAATGCGGTGGTTGGCGCGGGCTTCAAACCATGGCGTCGTGGTGGCGGGGCTTCCCGCAAGCTCAGACTCCGGCGAGCTTCTGCCGGAGCGACGACGGGGTCAGGCGAAGGGGCGGCGACGTGGGAGCGCTGCGGCCTCCGACGAGGAGATGGCGGCGGCAGACGAAGGCGCGTGGGCGGCTCAGCCGAGACAGTCGAGGCGGAGGGAGGACGAACAGCGGCGAGCTCCGGTCGCCGGAGTTGGTCGCTGACGACGGTCGTGAAGGCGGCGGCGAGCGCGGCGGAGGAGAGAGCCGACGAGGTTCCGGGCGCGGGCTCCCACGGGGCAACGGCGGTGCGAGATGGGCCCGCACGGGCCCCGGATGGGCTCCGCGGGCCGGCGGCGGTGGAACGGCAATGTGGCGGCTCCGGATAGGCTGCGGGCAGTGGTGTGATGATGTGTCATGATATGATTGGTGGAGGTGAGGTGGTCGGTGCGCGGAGGAGTTTTTAGGGTTTCAACTGCGCGAATTTCGGAGGGGATGACATATTTATAGGTAGAGGGAGTTAGGAGAGTCCAAATGAGGTGCGGTTTTTGGCCACGGGATCGTGATCGAACGACCGAGATGATGGAAGAGGTTTAGGTGGGTTTTGGGCCACTTTGGAGGGGTGTTGGGTTGCAACACATACGAGGCCTTCAGTCCCTCGGTTAACCGTTGGAGTATCAAACGAAGTCCAAATGGCACGAAACTTGACAGGCGGTCTACCGGTAGTAAACAAAGGCCGCATGACAAGTCTCGGTCCAATCCGAAAAAATTTAACACCCGCACACGAAAATAGGTAAAAGGGAACACCGGGTGACATAGGAGCGCCGGATTGCAAAACGGACAACGGGGAAAATGCTCGGATGCATGAGACGAACATGTATGCAAATGAAATGCACATGATGACCTGATATGCAATGCATGACATGCAAGCAATGACAACGCAACAACAGGTAATAACTGGAGGACACCTGGCACATCGGTCTCGGGGCGTTACAACATGGCCTTATGGTAAGGCATCATGGCCTTGAGAAACTTGCGCTTGATCCAATTTTCATTCGTATCCTTGCTCCCATGATCTCGGAGTGAGACCGCGAGAGTGGTTAATATCCGGTAAAGCTCACGAGGTTCTTCATCTTCATTCATTGCAAACTCATCGGCTTCATCTTGAACCACTTCATAGTTGGAGCGTTGAATACTTGTGCTTCCCTTGTAAATGGAAACAACATGTTGCCATGCTTCCTTAGCCACAGTGAATGGTCGGAGATGATCAATATCTTCGGGAGGAATGGCCTCTTGGAGAATGCAAAGAGCAGACTCGTTGAATTGATGATCCGCGGCTTCTCTAGGAGTGAAGTTTCTTGGGTCATGCGGGTAGAAACCTTGCTCAATAATTCTCCAAAGGTTAGTAGAACTATGATTTAAATGACGTTTAAAGCGATAGACCTAAGAGGAAAAATCCTCATCTTTCAAAAGCTTAGGAGGAGGACCAACATGATTCAAATGAGTGGAGGGAACCGGTCCTCCATAAGTAAGGGGTGGTTCAACATGGGCAAAGATGCCGTTTCCACTTCTACCACTAGACAAAGGAACTTTATCACTAGTAGCTTCCCCCATGTCGGAGTTAGCATCCGTCACCTTGTTAGTGAGATCAACCACTTCCAATGGTGCGGTGGATAATTTAAGACCATCGAGAAATTTCTAGAGCATGCCTTTGGCCTCAACCGTCATGGAGGTTTGCAATGTGTCCAAGGCCACATTGAATTCCTCACGAGGTACCGAGGTTCCCCCATTGGACGTAGACGAGGACGAAATCACATCGGGGTGCTCCTCCTCACCGTCTACGGTGTCAACCATACTCTTCGGACGACAAAGTCCTTAATAAAGAGATGAGGCTCTAATACTAATTGAAAGAATCGGTATAGTTGACTAGAGGGGGGGGGGGGTGAATAGGCAACTAAAATTTTTTAACTTTTCTTTACCAACTTAAACTTTGCATCAAAGTAGGTTGTCTAGATATGCAACTAGGTGAGTAACCTATATGATGCAACAACAACAAGCACACAAGCAAGAAAGGGATACAACACAATATAAACTTGCACAAGTAAAGGTGAGAGATAACCAATAGTGGAGCTGGTTGAGACAAGGGTGTGTTACCGAAGTTCCTTTCGTTTGAGAGGAAGTATGTCTCCGTTGGAGCAGTGTGGAGGCACAATGCTCCCCAAGAAGCCACTAGGGCCACTGTATTCTCCTCACGCCCTCACACAATGCGAGAAGCTGTGATTCCACTATTGGAGCCCTTGAAGGCGGGAACCGAACCTTTACAAACAAGGTTGGGGCTCTCTGCACAACCGAATTGGCGGCTCCCAATGAAACCATGAAGCTTCAGCACAATGGAATATGGCTCCGAGGTGACCTCAACCGTCTAGGGTGCTCAAACACCCAAGAGTAACAAAATCCACACAAGAAAGTATGGGGGGACTAAATATCCTTTGGTGGAAGTGTAGATCTAGGTCTCCTCCTTCAATCACTAGCAAATCAACAAGTTTGAGTGGCTAGGTAGAGAGATTGGGCAAGAAAGCTTTTAGGGCTTTAATGGTGGAGAGAGAGAGGCAAGAGGTAAGAGTGGTAGGTGGAAGAACCTCCATTATATAACAAACCCTAAAATCCAACCGTTACTGCAAAAACAACACTACAACGGTACAACCGCTCCTCATCCCGGTACAACCGGGACTCACGGGTATACTACAGAAACCCTACCAGGTGGTACAACTGGACAGACAAGCGGTAGTACTGGTTGTGCAGAACAACCGGAACAACCGCTCAGCCACCGCTCAACCACCGCTTTGAAACACAAAGGAGTCACCCCTGTGAGCGGTGATCGAGCGGTACTGCGCCGGTGCAACCGCCTGGCCCTGGTACCGTGGGTGACTAAGTCCTAAACCGTAGAACCGCTTAGGGCACCAGTGGTACCGATGTGCGGAGCACAACCGGAACAACCGGGCCATCACTGCCCAAGTACCGCATCAAAACAGAAACTGGACCAGTTGTTGAGCGGTACCTGGCCGGTACGACCGCCAATGACACACCACCGTCATTTTTAAGCAAGGTGGCGGTACCACCGCCCAGGGGCAGTGGTACAACCGCTTGGTTATGAACTAGGATGTTCAAGCCCAGGGTATCACTGCTGGGGTGGTGGTTGGGTCGGTGCCAAGGGCCAGTGGTACAACCGCTCGAGCGAGCGGTTCAACCGCTGAGAGTACACAGCAACATTTGAAAAGAAGGGGAGCTCTCTCTATCAAGAAATAGAAGGCAAAGGTGGGTGAGGAAAAAGTGTACGTGCAATGATTCACCCAACTCCTTCCGATGTGGATTCCCTCTTAATAGTACTGGTTTCCTACGACCAAAGAGATAAAGACGTAGACAAACACCGTCTTCGATCTTTTACTTCTAGAGAGAATAACTAATCGATGAAAGCCTAATCGCTGAGAACCTGAAGCACTTTAGCACAAGATTAGACCAACAAAGAGTTGTCATCATCATCCAAAACACAAAGTAGGGAAATGACTAAGTGAGTCCTGGATTAAGGGGTCCTCGGGCGTCCGGGCGACTTGACATGGGCCGAACTAATGGGCCATGGAGATACAAGACAGAAGACTTCCTCCCGTGTCCGGATGGGGCTCTCCTTGGAGTGGAAGGCAATCTTAGCATGCGGATGTGAATATTCCTTTCTCTGTAAACTGACTCTGTACAACCTTAGCCCCCTCCTGTGTTTAGTCCGTAGAGGCAAGCATAATCATATAGGCTAGACAATTAGGGTTTAGCTATTACGATCTCATGGTAGATCAACTATTGTAACCCCTATACTCATCAAAGTCAATCAAGCAAGACGTAGGGTATTACCTCCATCAAGAGGGCCCGAACCTGGGTAAAACTTCGTGTCCCTTGTTTCTTGTTACCATCAATCCTTAGAAGCATAGTTCGGGACCCCTTACCCGAGATCCGCCGGTTTGACATTGACATTGGTGCTTTCATTAAGAGTTCCGCTATGTCGTCGCCAGAAGGTTCAATGGCTCCATTAGTCATCTACAATAATGCTGCCCTGAGGGAGATTGTCCTCCCCGGCAAGATCTTTGTATTCGGCGGCTTCGCACTACGGGCCAACTCGCTTGGCCATCTAGAGCAGATCGGCAGCTACGCCCCAGGTCACCAGATTAGTTTTGGAAATCTGGATTATGTCGCTGATATCCAAGGAGACTTGATCTTCCAAGGGTTCGCGACCCCAACCTCCTCTCCGGCCTTAAATCTGAAGCATGTCTCTAGGTCCGAAGACGGGATTCCCGAGCGCGCCGGACTCTCTGCATCTATTAAGCCTACTAAGGGAGAGCTGGAGGAAGCAGTGTCACCGGCAATCATCATGAAGCCGAACTCTTCTCCGAACACTGACCCCGAACGCTCGGAGTCGGCATCGTTTGAGCTCGGCCAAGGAGTTTCCTCCCCGCCGTACTCCGCGAACTCCCTTCTCCCTGGCTGAACCTCGCCTTTAAGCGAGGCTCTGGACTTAATGCAATCCCTCGTCATTACAGAGGAGCAACGTTCGAACTACGCCCAACCCGGACTAGGGGCTGAGAGCGGGGAATTTTACATCCCACCCATCACCCACTTCATATCCACTATCGAGGACTTAACCGACATGCTTGATTATGGCTTTGAAGACATTGACGGTATGGATGACGATGCCGGAGAAGAGTAGGCCCAAAACCCGCCGTTCACCAGACACTGGACGGCCACCTCTTCGTATGACATGTACATGGTGGATACACCCAAAGAGGGTAATGGCGATAACAAGAAAAATCCAGTTGAGGATACACCTCCTGATATACAACCAAAGCGTCGACGTTAGCGGTGCCGCTCTAAGTCACGCCGTGGAAAAGATAGGAATACCGGCACCGAAGATATCAATACTCCGGACGACGCTGAAGACCAAGAAGACCCCGTCAAGCCAGCCTCCGAACAGGATGATCGGGAAGATGGGAAAATTAGCCCCGATGAACAGGCTATAAAGGAAGACTCGAAGGATAGTAATTACCTTCTACTCTCCGAGGAGGAGGGGAGCCTCAGCGACGAAGACTTTATCATACCTGAGGAAACCCTTGAGCAGGAACGCTTTTGGTGCCGGCTAATAGCCACTGCAAGGAGCCTGAAAAAGAACCAGCAGAAGCTCCAAGCTGACCAAGATCTGCTCAACGACAGGTGGACTAACGTCCTGGCAGCCAAGGAATACGACCTCGAGCACCCAACCAAGAGCTATCCAAAGTGCAAACTGCTACCTCAATTCGACAACGAGGCGCTAGTGCCCGTACCATCAGCGCGTGACGCGGCCGACCGACCACCATGTGGCTATGACAGAACGGCAGCTCAAGCCGAATACCAGCCCGTACTACCTCGCTGTAAATGTAGATACACAACATCTCAGAAATATACTTACGACCTACAGCAGGATTTGGAAAACAAAGCGGGCCAGACCAGATCGATCTATGGATCACGGGGCGTGCTCTGACGCGCAAGGATGGCTATCTACCGGGCATGACAGCCATAACCACGCCCGGGCCAAAAACTGCAGATGGACTCCATCCGAGCTACATCATGACGGGGCCCGCTATAGAGGCACCACACCCCCCCTCTGCTTCACTGACGAAGTAATGGAACATGAATTCCCAGAAGGGCTTAAACCCATGAATATCGAATCATATGATGGAACAACGGATCCCGTAGTATGGATTGAGGACTTTCTCCTCCATATTCATATGGCCCGCTGTGATGATCTTCATGCCATCAAATACCTCCTACTAAAACTAAAGGGACCAACTCGACACTGGTTAAAAAGCCTGCCAGAAAACTGCATTGGTAGCTGGGAGGACCTGGAAGACGCCTTCCGTGACAACTTCCAGGGTACATACGTCCGACCTCCGGACGCCGATGACTTAAGTCACATAGTTCAATAGCCTGGAGAGTCGTCCAGGAAATTCTAGACTAGGTTCAATTAAAAAGAACCTGATCATCGACTGTCCGGATGCCGAAGCCCTAGCGGCCTTTAAGCATAGCATTCACGACGAATGGCTTGCACAACACCTTGGCCAAGAAAAACCGAAGTCCATGGCAGCCCTCACGGCACTTATGACCCGCTTTTGCGCGGGCGAAGATAGTTGACTAGCCCGTAGCAGCAATAATGCAAGCGAACCTGGCACTTCTGAAGCCAGAAATAGCAACGGCAAGCCCCGACGCAACATGCACAAGCGCCGGAACAACGGTGATAATACCGATGACAGGGCAGTTAATGCCGGATTCAGCGGCTCCAAGCCTGGTCAGCGGAAGAAGCCATTTAAAAGAAACAATACGGGCTCATCCAGCTTGGACTGAATCATCGATCGACCATGTCAGATTCGCGACACCCCCGATAAACCTGCCAATCATACCAACAGAAGCTGTTGGGTCTTTAAGCAGGCCAGTAAGTTACATACCGAGGACAAAGAGAAGGGGTCACCAAGTGAGGATGATGATGAGGAGCCCCATCTATCGAACATAGGGGGCAGAAGAAATTTCTCCCCAAGTGAAAGCGGTGAGCATGATATACGTTACTCATATCCCTAAGAGGGGGTGCAAACGCGCACTTAGGGACGTCTATGCGATAGAGCCAGTCGCCCCAAAATTCAATCCATGGTCCTCTTGCCCAATAACATTCGATCACAGAGACCATCCGACCAATATTCATCATGGAAGCTCAGCCGCACTGGTCCTCGACCCAATCATTGATGGATTCCACCTAACGCGGGTCCTCATGAACGGTGGCAGTAGCCTTAACCTCCTCTATCAGGACACAGTCCACAAGATGGGCATCGATCCATCAAGGATCAAGCCCACCAAAACTACCTTTAAAGGAGTAATACCAGGTGTAGAGGCCCGTTGCACGGGCTCAATCACATTGGAAGTCGTGTTCGGATCACCGGACAACTTCAGAAGCAAAGACTTAATCTTCGACATCGTCCCCTTCTGCAGTGGCTATCATGCACTACTCGGACGAACCTCATTTTCTCGCTTCAGTGCGGTGCCACACTATTCCTATCTCAAACTTAAGATGCCCGGGCCATGCGGTGTCATAACAGTCAACGGAAACATGGAACGCTCCCTCCGTACCGAGGAGCACACCGCGGCCCTAGCAGCGGAAGTACATGGCGGCCTTATAAGCAGAACATCAATTCAATGGGCAAGCCCCCGGATACTATTAAACGAGTCTGGATTACTCCACAGCATGACAGTCCGGCTCGTCTGGAGTCGGACTAGCAATTCGGCCTCCATCTTAGTCCCGACCGAACTACGGCATAAGTATCACGTGTACATAACTACACACTAAAAACACCATGGGAAAATACGGAGGCATAACTCAATCATGGTCCACAATACGGCTCGACCGTATCCGGGCACTCATACATTCCCTTTTTCTTTTTATCCCCTTTTCAGGTTTCTTTTCCATAGGCCCCTCACGACGGCCTCATCATCGATCCTTTCGAAGGATAAACATACCAAGGAGGCAAGCAACATAGACGTGTGGTAGAAACATCTAGATGATCTTTTTGACGATCACTTTGCCTGTTTGAAGGACCCGCACGCAGCTCCCCCTTGTTCTCGGCATGTTAAATAGCCATGTTGCTTATCGCACTATTTGTACAAATACGCTTTGACGTATCAATCAGATTATAATGGAAACGGTTTGCGGCCCAACATAAGTGGCACTGGCTTAGTCCTTCATTATATTGAAAACTTTTTTTAATTGCACCCGTACACTTTGGTATGACTTAACCAGCCGGGGGCTCCTTTGCACTCCATATGTTGGCAACAAGTCCGAACACTTTTTATAGTACAATTCAGCACCCCAAATATTGCATTATATGCATCGGCTCTGAATCATGTCTTTGGTCAATAGTTTGGTTGCCCGGCTCCTGTGCTTGCTACCTTACGTTCCATTTTATTGGCTAGGGTAGTAAAGGGAGAACTACTACGATTGTGTTTCTGGTTCATCCGAATAAACACCTCAGTAGAGAAACCCGAAAATAGACTGTCATGATGCGGCGAGAGCTGGTCAGCTATTCGGTGGGTAAATCTCTTGTGATTTTTTCCGCATTATGCGACGGATCAGCTTCCACCCGATCAGGTGTTTACAACCCCTAGTCCAGATAAACAAACTAGGGGCTGCACCTATACTCCTATTTGTCAAACTCCTATGGCTAAGTGAGGGTGATAAAGCCACATAGTCCGATTGCCTGGTTCGATGCACTAAACACCTCCTTCAAGGACCAAACTCTTGGGTCACGTGTGGTTAGGTTCCAATCCGAACACCCCCGTACTATCTACGTGGGGGCTGAAGCCGACGACTGGCCAACTCTCAGATTTAAATAAACGGCCGCACACGAGGAAATATTTTTGAAAAACAATAAGCAATATATTACATATAGGATTTGTTCCATAATACATGATTTGATAAACACAAATACATTCATTCAAAGATAATGTCCTTCGCACACTGGCCCGCTTGAGGGAGTCCTGGACTAAGGGGTCCTCGAGTGTCTGGCCTGTTAGCCATGGGCCGGACTGATGGGTTGTGAAGATACAAAGACCGAAGACTGTACCCGTGTCTGGATCGGACTCTCCTTGGCGTGGAAGGCAAGCTTGGCAACAGGATATGTAGATTCCTTTCTTTGTAACCGACCTTGTGTAACCCTAGATCCTCTCGGTGCTTATATAAACCGGAGGACTTAGTCCGGAGGAGGAGGATTTATTATCATAGCCATACAAGCTAGACCTCTAGGGTTTAGCCATTATGATCTCGAGGTAGATCAACTCTTGAAATACTCGTATTCATCAATATCAATCAAGCAGGACGTAGGGTATTACCTCCATAGAGCGGGCCCGAACCTAGGTAAACATCGTGTCCCTTGTCTCCTATTACCTTCTACCTTAGACGCATAGTTTGGGACCCCCTACCCAAGATCCGCCGGTTTTGACACCGACATTGGTGCTTTCATTGAGAGTTCCACTATGCCGTTCACAAAAGGTTCGATGGCCCCTTCAATCGTCGATAGTGACGTTGTCCAAGGAGAAACTTTCCTCCCCGGACAGAACTTCATGTTCGGCGGCTTCGCACTGCGGGCCAACTCGTGTGGCCACCTGGAGCCGATCAATAGCTACGCCCCTGGCCATCAGGTCAGATTTGGGAGCTTGAACTACGTTGCAGACATCCATGGAGACTTGATCTTCGCCAGATTCAAGACAACGGCTGCCACCCCTGGTCACTCCGATGATCGTGACCTAAATCTGTCATCAGACCACATCCAGGAGATCGCCCATGTAACCGCTCTAGCCTTAGAGCCAGAGCAGACTCCGCCATCCGAGGACGGGAGAATCAAGCCCACCACGGAGGCCATAGATTCCACGACGTTGGAGCCGCACATAGACTTAACCTCTCATGACGTCTTTGTCACCGAAACTCCGGACTCGTCTTCAGCCTTAAGTTTTGAACCACATGAGCCCGCGGACGCCGAGCTTGATCATTTATCGATCTTCGAGTTTAGCGCCGCAGATATCTTCTAGCACTCGCCTTTCGGCGATGTGCTAAACTTGTTAAAAAACCTGTCCTTGGCAGAGGACTCACAGCCGAAGTATATCTGGTTCGAACTAGGGGCTGACGGTGAAGAATTTTGCTTCCCACCCACCACCCACTTCATAGACACGGTCGAGGATTTGACCGACACACTTGATTACGACTCCGAGGACATTGACGGTATGGACGACGATGCCGGAGAAGAAGAGTCCCAGAACCCGCCGTTTATCGGACGCTGGACGGCCACTTCCTTGTATGATGTATACATGGTGGATGCACCAAAGGAGAACAGCGACGATGACAAGGAAGATCCAGCTAAGGATAAACCTTCCGAAATACAATCCAAGGGCCGGCGTCAGCGGCGCCGCTCTAAGTCACGCCGCAGTAAAGACAGCAACACCGGCACAGGAGAAGATAACACTCCGGAAGGTGCCGAAGACAAGGAAGACCCCGTTGAAACAGCTAATGAACGAGATGAACGGGAAGATGGGCAGGCTAGCCCTGGTAAGGAGGCCACGCAGGAAGACTCAGAGGACGTAAGTTATCTTCCGCTCTCCGAGGATGAGGTATGCCTCGGCACTGACGATTTCATCGTGCCTGAGGAACCTCTTAAGAAGGAGCGCTTCAAGCACCAGCTAATCGCCACTGCAAGGAGCCTGAAAAAGAAGCAGCAGCTTCAAGCTGACCAAGATTTGCTCAATGATAAATGGACCGATGTCCTAGCAGTCGAAGAATACGGCATCAAGTGCCCAAGCAAAAGCTACCCAAAGTGCAAATTGCTACCTTAGTTTGACGAGGAGGCGCCGGAATGCATGCGTCCATCATACAATGCGGCTGACCGACCACCACGTGGTCGGGACAAAACGGCAACTCACGCCGAACACCAGCCAGCCCCGCCTCACCGCACAGGTAGAGGTAAATTATCCCACGGTCATACATATGACCTCTGGCAAAACCTGAACAATAAAGCAGGATATACTAGATCAATCGACGGATCGCGAGGACATGCCTCGACACACGACGATGGCAACCTGTTCGGACGTGACAAACTTAGTCATGCGCAGGTTGAAAACCGCAGACGGACTCCATCAGAGCTACGTCGCGATACGGCCAGATATAGAGGCGCCGTTGTCGGGGGTTTGGTGCGACATATGCCAACAGATGGCTTATCATGGTGGGGCCGAGTAGAACGTTGCCGGTGCCTGGAAACGGGATGAGGCGAAGGCACGCACGCCGGCGAATCTTACCCAGCTTCGGGGCTCTCCGGGGAGATAATACCCCTACTGCTGCTCTGCGGGGTCTCCGCATGATCACTATGGCCAAGTGTTTACACGGTTGCTCCTTGAGCTGTTCCTGGTGGTAGAAGGAGGCAAGGCTAGCTCTCTCCTTCTATCTGGTATGGTCTAGAACTACTGGGCTCCAACCCCTTGCATGGGTGCCCTGGGGGGTTTATATAGGCCTACCCCCTAGGAGTACAATGGTAACTCGACTGGGCGCGGGCCCAGCCGTCAGTGCCTCCGACCTCCGACTTCTCCGCCGACTGCTGGGGCTCGCCGACTGGTGGGCCCCGCCGACTGGTCTGGTACGGAGCCGACAGGCCGCGTCCCCCGCGGGCGGGTCTTGCTGGCCGCTGATTACTGTAGCCGTGCTTCTGATGATGCAGGCTTGTTCATGGGGTCATGGCAACAGCCCCGCCGCCTGGTGGGCGATCACTGTGGCCACTCGCCATCTCATCTTGATTAATGGCGCGTGGGCCCCGGGGGAGGGCTCGGCCGACTCCCTCGGGCCGACTCTCGACGGGTCCGACTGGCGGTTCTCCCACCGTCTCCCGAGGTCTCGCTGACTGGTGGGCCCCGCTGCCTCCAGGCCGTACAGACAAGCCGTCGTGGGCGCAGGACTTGGTACTATGGGGCTGATGCCAGGGCCGGCCGGGCAACAGTGCCACACCGCACGGAGATCTTCCCGGGTACGGCGTGCTGTGGCCATGCCTGCCCTTAGTAAGGGGCGGGAGTGGGCTTCACTGTAGCCACACCTCTATCCCGTCCCCTTTGATGAGGTCATGGGTTTGCTGGAGTCGCCGGCCGACTCCCCAAAGCCGGCTTCTCTAGAAGTCATCCCTGGAACTCGGCCGTGAGCGGGCAGTCGGCCGCCCTGCCGTCGACTCCTCAGGAGACGGCTCTTCACCCTGGGTCTTGAGGGGCGCAGCCTGCCCCGATATCTTGAAAGGTTATGGGACTCGGGTTGGCCTACCCGTGGCCCATTACTCCGACAGTAGTCCCCGAAGCTGGTGAGGCGCCACGGACGATCCGCTGAGAAGCCTCAGCAGTTTCTCTTTCCGGGTGCTCAACACATGGTCTTGATTGACTTCTGCCGGGCCGTCTAGAAGGAGTCGGACTTGCTCAACTCGGACTTCACTCAATTTCGACTTGCTCGGTATTTCGAACGTCGCGGCGGGATTTTAAGTGGCGTGCTAGATAAGCCTCCAGGCCGCCGCCCGTTCTTGGCCTGTCACGCAAGGGCACGTGGCTAGGCCATCCTGCCAGCCCACGCGTGCGACGGGACAGGCCCACAGGCGGGGCCCGCCACTACCGCACCTCGGTGCCCGAGCGGATCCGCTGCGGCCCCGGTGGACGGTTGGGATTCCCGTGGAGTTACTGCGTGCAATAACTTTACGTGGATCGTGGGGGTCGTGGGGTTGTGGGCGCAGTAAATCCCCACGTCCACCCCCTCGGCTTCGCAGCCCACAGGGCTATATGTAGGGGGAAGAGGGGGGCACGTGCGCCCCTCCTTCCCACTACTCCTCGTTCTCTTCCTCCTTGCCGCTCCTTGCACTCCTCCTTCCTCTTCTCTTCTTCGCTCCGCCGCATGCCCAAGCTCCGGCGAACGCTGCGGCGACAGCTCGTGATGAGTTCTTCCTCCGCTACCGCGCCTCCCCTAGTGCGTTCCGGCACCTGGGATGGTTCCGAGGTTCATGAAGACCACATTGAGTTCCTCCGCCGGACCCGTTGGCTTCCCGGCAAGGATCGCGTGCAGGTGCGTCTTGCGCCGGAGGGGGAGATTTCCCCCTCCCCGCAGGAGGGTGAGCGGGTCATCTTCCGCTCACACTGCCTGCGCGGGCTGGGGCTGCCGTCGAGCAGCTTTTTCCGGTCTTTCTTGGAGTTCTACGGCCTCCAGCCGCACCACCTCACCCCCAACACAGTAGTGCTGCTGTCCGCCTTCGTGGCCTTGTGTGAAGGCTTCCTCGGAGTCCTCCCCACCCTCGAGCTCTGGGGGGAGTTCTTCTTCTCCAAGCTCGGCACCCAGCCCGCGGGCGTGCCGGCTGAATGCGGCGCCTTCATCGCCGTGCGAAGGTCAGGAGCCGACAACCCCTTCCCCTCCATCTCGCTGATAAAGTCGGTAAAGATGTGGAAGAGATCCTACTTCTACGTCAGGAACGTCGCCACGAGGGGCGACTGGGTCAATCTTCCGGCTGGGAGACTGCCCAACTGGTCGTACCGGGCCAGGTCACTGACGCCTGCGGGAGCTGGCGCCATCACGCGACTCCGAGTGCTGACGTAGTCGGAGGGTCTGACTGGTCCGGACCTGCTGGCCGCCTTCGTATCGTGCCGAGTTCTCCCACTCCAAGGCCGCCCTCACATGATATGCCAGATGAGCGGGCACCGCGACCCGAGTCGGATGTGCACCAAGGACATGCCTCCCGAAGAGGTGGCCTTCATGGTGAACTACCTCTCGGACAGCAGGCTCCTGGAGGACTGGCGATTCGGCAAGGATCCGTACTCCCGCGCCAACCCCCCGCCCGTGGTGAGTCGCCTTTCTTTTCTTTCTTTAGATTGTCTTCTTCTTGCCGAGTTTTATTTTGACCAGTTGACTTTGGTTAGAATCCCCTTCTTCATCCACCAGTCGGCACCTCGGGGCGGCCCGTGAGTTCCTCGCCGACCGGGCGGAGAGCGACATCGATGACCCTGATCTGGGGGCAGCGGCTCTGGAAGACAATGCCGAGGGAGGAGGAGGGACATTAGGCGACTTCAGGCCTTCGACTACCTTCGCCGACTGGCCTAAAGATAGCGCCGAGGGAGAAGTCGCCCCTCGCCATCGGCCAGGAGCCAGCCATCCTAGCGCGGGCTCTTCTGCCGCGCTGGGCGCTCCAGGCGGCGGGAAGAAGCGCAGGGCCGTGCCGACCTTGTTCGGCAGTCGGCCGAAGAAGCCCAAGGGCTCGGCCGCGGCGACCCGGCAGGACGAGGCAGCCACGAAGGCCATCCGCTTCCGTAAGGAAGTGAAGAAGCCGCCGTTGGTCTCCGTGTAAGTATTTTGTCTTCAAAGTTTTATTCTTTCTTCGTGATTTGTCTGAGTCTCTGCTTGCCCCTCTTTCTTCTGGGCTCCCCTCTCTCTTGAGTGGGTCGCCGCCGCCTCCGTCATGGGGTTAGCGGAGACGTCCACCACCACTCGGTGAATTGACCCCGCTGCTGACCTCCGGGATGCAATGGAGCGGAATGCGTAGGAGAGGCGCAACGAAGAAGAGGCCCTCCGCCTGGAGAAGGCGGAGGCCGACAGGGCGGAGGCCGATGCTAAGAAAAAACTAGCGGAGGCCGAAGCCGCCACCGTGGGGAAGCAGTAGGCTGAGGAAGCCGCACGCCGCCAGTCGGCCTTGCTCGTCACCCCGCTGAACTCTGCGCCGCCGCCTCTGGAGTTCACGGGGCCAACTGGAGAAGCCGGCGGGGAGAACCTCATCGAGGAGAGGGAAGGCAGGGACCCCTCTACTCCGGACGCGAACGTTCCGCCGCCGCCTCCGCTACCATCTGAAGGCGCGCAAGGCGAGTAGCCAGCAGACCCTCCGGTGCCGCCGAACGAAGACGAGGTTGTGGCGAGGCTACTCCTCCAAGTCGGCTCGCCAACGCACCATCGTCTGGAGAAGGCGACTTCGGCACCCCACCCCCTGGAAGCCGGCACCGCCAGCTGGGCGGCCCCAGACGCCGAAGCGACAAGCGCCGCACCTGTTGGGTGGGTGCGAGGAGGCGGCACAGGGCCGCTGAACCGGGCGCTCCTGGACGTCCAGGCGAAGCTCCATGCTGAGGGAGACGCTCTCCGAAGTTGCACCAAGGCGTTCCTAGTGTCGCGGGCAGCCATCCGGGTATGTTTTTTTCCTTTGGTCTTTGTTTTCTTGCTCATCTCTGTGGGGGCGCGCCAGCGCACCCACTGGGTGTAGTCCCCGAGTTTCGGGCCAGCTGTTGAGCAGGCGGCCCGGAACTCCAATTGATGAACTTCTGGGTACTAACTTTGTCTGAAATGCTTGTCGCAAGATTACCACAACCTCCGCGTCACTGTCTTCAACCATAACGTTGAAGAGCTAGGCAGGCGGACCGCCGACTTGGCGGAGAGCTGGAGTAAGTCCCCCTTTTTTTTCTCTGCGGGGGCGTGCTAGCGCACCCGCGGGCTTTAGTTCCTGAGATTTGGGCCGACTGCTGAGCAGTCGGGCCGGATCTCCCCGACGACCTACTTTATTGACGACTATTATCTTTCTTCCTTTCCTTCAGGAGCCAACGCTGATCTTCAACAGCAGCTGAGTGAAGCCAACTCCACCCTGCGCGCCAAAGGGGAGGAGTGCAGCAAGCTCGCCAGAGAGCGCGATCTGCTGGCCACTCAGTTGGCAGAGCAGAAGGAGCTGCTTGTGAAGTCGCAGAGGGAGGCGGAGGAGACAGAAACCGCCCTCTTTGCTGAGTTTGCGAGCGAGCGCTCCTCCTAGTCCGACAAGGAGGCGCTGCTGTCCTCCGACTTCCACGAGATTGAAGACATCATTGATGGTGAGTCTCTTTATTTTCTTTCTTCGAGCTGCCGACTCCTAGTTTTTGACTTGCTTCTTCGTTTCTTCATGTCTGTGCAGACTTCTTCCCTAGGCAGTCGCAGGCCGCCATCCAAGCCATCGAGGCTGACCGTGATGGTCAGAGGGCGGAGGGCGCAAAGATCGCTGCCGATGCCCCCCGAACTCTTGACGAGCACATCCTGAGCATCGAGGCTCGCCTCCGGCCAGCTCACCGGATGCTGCACCGGCTCCAGCGCGTCGGTGCCCAGGCGATTGCCGCCCTTTGGCCGGATATGCAGGCTCCGCGCACCCCCAGCCCGACGGCCAACTGGCTGGAGGTCACGGCTGGTCGTCTTGAGGCCTGGAAGGGCTCTTCAGCCCGGGCTGGAGCACGCCGAGCCTTGGAGTTCGTCAAGGCATGGTACCCGGGGCTGGATCTAGACCGGTTGGCCACGCTTCGGTCGGAGGCCCAGCCGGAGCCGGCGGCTGCGGAAGATGCCCTCGTCAAACATGCTGCAGCGATCGCCGAGTACACCGACACCAGCATCTTCGTGCCCGAGCGGTCTGAAGACGGCGAGGAGGTACCGCCGGAGTGGTTTGGGATGAACCCAGACTACGGCGAAGACTCGGCGAAGGTGATTGGCTCCAGCGTCAAGGAGGAGGACAAGGCGGAGGATGGGGGCGAGGCGGAGGCACCAGAAGGCGGAGCAGACGTCCAGCCTCAGCCCGACCGCGCCTCCAGCAACGAGCCGCGTGCGACCGAGTCGACTGCCGCCGGAGGTGATCAAGCCGAGACTAACCAGCCAGCTGCCCCGACGCCTGACGTTGGTGCCTCCTCCGACCCTCCGAATCCATCTGCTGCCTCCTGAGCTGCCACTGTATCTTTCATTTTATCTGCTTCAGTAGTCTTTGAAGAACTTGTTAATTCACACAATTCCACCCACGGGGTGTATTTTGAACCTCTACTCGACAATTCGGCCAAGGGGCTATGTTATGTAAATATATATCTATCTATCTTTTCTTGCTCATTGTTCTTTTGGCTTTTTTCCTTTTCCGCTTTCTCTTAGTTGCTTGCCTTGCCAATCGGACAGCCGCTCTGCGGACTGTTGCTGGATCAAGTGCTAGGCTACTTTGGGAAAGCAATTACTTAGCCGATTTCAAGAGATTTTGAGCAAGTTGGATAGAAGACGACAATCCGACTATCCGAGAGTCAGTTTGCGAGTAAGGCTGGAAGCCGTCTTGAGCTATGTTTCATGCTTTGAGCCCTTAACCCTTTTTCATGTGAACACCCATTCTACCTTACCTCTGCCACTGTACAGTCGCTCTGCGAGTTGCGGCTTCTGACAGAAGACAGTTTAGGTGTTTACACACTGCTTGTCCGGCTGCAGGAAGCATTTCATAGTGCAAGGCGGCAAGTCCCCGGGTCGACTTGTCGAGCCCGGTGCCAAGCGACATGACAAAGAGTAACATACTTGTAGGCATAATTTTTATCATACAGACAAAAGAGGGAAGTCCCCGAGCTCGTCTCAGGGGGCCCGAAGTCTTGGTACTTTAATACAAAAGGTAGCGTGGTACATACTGCATCAACTGTAAAATCTTCGGAGGAGATTTGCATTCCATGGCCGCTCTATCTCCTTGCCGGAGTCGTCCCTCTTGCGTCCTCGGGGCTTCTGAGCGTCGATCAGGTAGTAGGAATCGTTGCCCAGTACTTTGCTGATGATGAAAGGGCCTTCCCAAGGTGCCGATAGCTTGTGCTGGCCGGCTGTTCGCTGGATAAGCCGGAGCACAAGGTCGCCTTCTTGGAAAGTTCTTGGCCTGACCTTCCTGTTGTGGTATCGGCGCAGGCTCTGCTGGTAGATGCTGGACCGGCTGAGTGCCAACAGCCGGCCCTCTTCCAGCAGATCGACGCCGTCTTGTCGTGCTTCTTCTGCTTCCTCCTCAGTGTACATGGTGACTCGTGGGGAGTCAAACTCTATGTCCATTGGGATGACGGCTTCGGCACCGTAGACGAGGAAGAAGGGCGTGAAGCCGGTTGACTTGTTTGGAGTCGTGCGCAGACTCCAGAGGACGGCTGGCAGCTCGTCGAGCCAGCAGCCAGCCGAGCGCTCCAGAGGCTCGATCAACCGAGCCTTGATGCCGGACAGGATGAGGCCGTTTGCTCGCTCCACTTGGCTGTTTGACTGCGGATGGGCGACGGATGCTAGGTCCAGTCAGATGCCCTGTGTTGCGCAGAAACGGGCCAAGGCGCCTTTGGCAAAATTTGTGCCGTTGTCGGTGATGATGCTGTGTGGTATGCCATACCGAATTGTGATATCAGTGATGAAGGTCACGGCAGTCGGACCGTTCACTTTCTTAATTGGCTTCGCTTCCACCCACTTGGTGAACTTGTCCACTGCGACAAGTAGGTGAGTTAAACCACCTCGTGCTGTCTTGAATGGTCCCACCATGTCTAGACCCCAAACTGCAAAAGGCCAGGTAATGGGGATGGTCTTGAGCGTAGAAGCCGGCTGGTGCGGCTTGGAGCTGAACTTCTGGCACCCTTTGCATTTTTGGACCAACTCCTTGGCCTCTTCCAAGGTAGTCGGCCAGAAGAAACTGTGTCGAAAGGCTTTGGTGACGAGTGCTCTTGAAGCCGCATGGTGGCCGCATTCGCCTTGATGGATGTCTTTGAGAAACGCCTGGCCTTGCTCTGGCTCTATGCAGCGCTGGTAGACACCAGTGACGCTGCGCCTGACCAGCTCTCTGTTGATTATGGTATAGGCTGCCGCCCGGTGTTGCACTTGCCGAGCTGAGGTCTCATCAGTTGGTAGCTCTTTGTTCACCAGGAACTTGAGGATGGGCTGGGCCCATGAGGGTGCTGCTATTTCTTCGACTACCAGAACTGCGACTTGGACGAGGGCGGCTGGGCTGGGAGGCGGCGGGTTGGAGTCAACAGCCGCTTGCTGGGTTGATGAAGTCCCCAGGCCGACTGGCGCGGTCCTTGGGCCGAGTTCTGGAATCTTTGAGTCCGCCACAGCAGTCCCCGGGCCGGGCTCGACTGTGGCGGCTTTGGAGTCATCTGCCAAAGTCCCCGTTCCGTCTGCCGGAGCTCTGGAGTCGGATCCGCCGTCTTCGGGAGGAGCCGGCACAAAAATGGAGTCTAATTCTGGTGAAGGCTTGACAGATGGCTTGAGGAGGTGTTGAAGGGCGACGCCAGATGGTATTGCTTGGCGGGTAGAGCCGATTCATGCCAAGGCGTCTGCTTGGTCGTTCCCGTTTCTTGGCACATGGATGAACTCGCACCCTTCGAAATACCCGCTGAGTTGCTGCACGAGGAAATGGTAGCTCGCCATGTTTGCGTCTTTCGCGTCCCAGTCGCCAGATGACTGCTGGACCACAAAGTCCGAGTCGCCATAACACAAGATCCGGCGGATGCCAAGTTCTTTGGCAAGCCGGAGCCCGTGAATGAGCGCCTCATACTCGGCAACGTTGTTGGAGGCGGCAAAATGGATTTGCAGTGCATACTTGAACTTGTCGCCTTTGGGAGAGGTGAGGACGATGCCGGCTCCCAAGCCGGTGCGCATCTTGGAGCCGTCGAAGTGCATCCGCCAATGGGTGGAGTCAAGCGCTGGAGGCAGGTACTGGGTCTCGGTCCAGTCGACGAGGAAGTCAGCTAGTGCTTGTGATTTGATAGCGGTGCGGGGCTGGTAGTATATGGTGTAAGGAGCCAGCTCTATGGCCCACTTGGCCACTCGACCAGAAGCATCTCGGCTACCGATGATCTTGGCAAGTGGAGCCGTGCAGACCACCGTGATTGGATGCTCTTGAAAATAAGGCTTCAATTTCTTGGCAGCAAAGTGTACACCATAGCACATCTTCTGGTAGTGGGGGTAGTTCTGCTTGGAGGTCGACAGTACCTCGCTCAGGTAATATACTGGTCTCTGGATAGGCTGCGCCTTGCCTTCCTCCTTGCGCTCCACTACCATGACTGTGCTGACTACCCGGCTGGTGGCAGCGATGTAGAGGAGCATAGGTTCCTTAGGAGTCGGAGCCGCCAGGACGGGTGGAGTATTCAGCATCTTCTTCAACTGGTGAAAAGCTTCGTCCGCCTTATGGTTCCACTCGAAAAAAGTGGTCTTCTTCATGAGTTGGTATAAGGGGAGAGCTTTCTCGCCCAGCCGACTGATGAATCGGCTGATGGATGCTAAGTAGCCGATGAACTTCTGCACATCCAACAGTCGGCTGGGTACCTCCATTCTCTCAATGGCCTTGATTTTTACTGGGTTGCATTCTATGCCACGTTCAGAGACCAGGAAACCTAGCAGCTGGCCAGCTGGTACTCCGAAGACACACTTCTCAGGGTTGAGCTTGATCTGGAACCGGCGTAGGTTCTCAAAGGTCTCCTTGAGGTCTTCCAACAGTGTTCCATGCTGTTCCGTCTTCACCACCACGTCGTCCACGTAAACATGGGCGTTCCGGCCGAGCTGCTTGAGGAGACACTTCTGCATGCAACGCTGAAAGGTGGCGCCGGCATTCCTCAAGCCGAACGTCATGGTGAGGTAGCAGAATGCTCCAAAGGGTGTGATGAAGGCGGTCTTCAATCTGTCAGCCGGGTTTAGCTTGATCTGGTGATATCCTGAGTATGCATCCAAGAAACTCAACAACTCGCATCCGGCTGTGGAGTCTATCACCTGGTCAATTCTTGGTAGAGCAAATGGGTCCTTGGGACAGGCCTTGTTGAGGCTCGTGTAGTCAATACACATTCTCCATTGCTTGTTCTTCTTTAGCACCAGGACCGGATTTGCCAGCCACTCCGGGAAGAAAACTTCCATAATGAAGCCGGCTGCTAGGAGTCGGGCTATCTCTTCTCCGACAACTCTTCTCTTTTCTTCTGATAAGCGGCGCAGGGGCTGCCTGACCGGCTTTGCATCAGATCGGACATGTAACTTGTGCTCGGCGAAATCCGTCGGTACACCTGGCATGTCTTTGGGAGACCATGCGAAGATGTCCTGATTCTCATGGAGGAAATAGACGAGCTCGCCTTCCTATTTGCTGTCGAGGTTTGCACCTACGATGGCGTACCTCTCTGGGTGCTCCCGATCCAAGGGTATCTTCTTTGTCTCTTTGGCTGGCTTGAACGAACCTTCGGCTTCCGACTTCTTCGGGTCAGGCGATATCTCTGGCTACTTACCGGCCATCACCACAACTCGTTCAAGGAGTCGCTTCTCGGCTGCGATCACCAGGGACTCGGCCAGCCGACTGCTCTCGGTCGTGCAAGCGGACGACTTTTGGTAGTCGCCGGCCACAGTCAGATTTCCCCTGGAACTGGGCATCTTCATCTTGAGGTAGGCGTAGTGGGGGACCGCCATGAACTTGGGAAGGCGGGTCGGCCAAGTAGCGCATGGTATGGGCTCTCAAGGTCCACCACCTCAAACCAAACAGACTCTCTTCAGAAGTGATCTTTGTCCCCAAAGAGGACGTCCATCAGGATCTTGCCGATTGGGGAGCAGGAAAGCCCAGGAACAATGCCGTGGAACACAGTCCGGCTGTGCTGAAGCTGTCTTTGCTTGATTCCTAACTTCTCCATGGTGTCCTTGTACATGATATTGATGTTGCTGCCCCCGTCTATCAAAACTCGCGAGAAACACGCGGCCCGTTTGTCCGTGGAAAAGGTGGCGTCCAGGACCAAGGCATAGGAGCCCAGACTCGGCATCACTTCTGGGTGGTCAGCCCTGCTCCAGATGATGGGCTTCTCAGACCAGTGCATGAACTCTGGCGTCTCTGAGGCTACTGCGTTCACCTCTTGTCGCTGCAGCCGCCTACTGCGTCGATCATCAGCCACACTGGTGAACACCACATAGGCTCCAAGCTCTTCAGGGTATTCGTCTTGTACTGCACTGACTAGCCTGACTGCCAGCTGCTGGGGCGGAGGCGGAGGCGGCTGCCCAGCAGGCGGGTGTGGCAGGAGGCCGTCTCCCTTGGCGATCCTGGTGAGCCAGTGGCACTTCTGGGTGGTGTGATTCGACGGCTTCGCGCCATTGTGGAACTTGCAAGGTCCATCCAAGGTCTGCTCATAGGAGAAGGCCAGCAACCAGTTCGGCTTACCGCCTTTCTGTCACTTGGGCGGAGGCTGCTCTTCTGGCTGCTGGGCATCCACGGTCACGACCTGCCGGCTGCCGGAAGCCGGCTGCAGGGCCTTGCACTTGTTGTCGCCCTGCTGTTGTCGCTGGCCGGCGTCTACCACCGGAGTTCTTGGAGCCTGAGGAGCTACTTTGCCAGTCGTGCTGATTTGAATTTCCGCCTTCATGGAGGAGTCGGCCGTGGCGTACTTGTCCGCTATGATCAGCAGCTTGTCGAGGGTTTCTGGCTCGTCGCAGAGGAGCTTGTGCTTGAGGAGGGTGCCTTCTCGGCACCCGGCTGTGAAGTACTCGATGGTCTGCACCTCATGCACGCCCTCGCAGGAGTTCCGGAGCTCAGCCCAACGCGTGAGGTAGTCGCGAGTCGACTCGTCAGGACCTTGTACGCACAAGGAGAGCTGACGAGGCTTGGGAGGACGCTTGTACGTGCTGGTGATGTTGCGGACGAACGCTTCAGTGAAGTCGACCTAGCTGTTGATGCTGCGGGGCTTTAGGCTGTTCAGCCATGTCCGGGCCGTGCCCTGGAGCATGAGCGGAACGTACTTTACGGCGACACGCTTGTTGCCGTTTGCTATGCTGACAGCCATGGAGTAGTCAACTAGCCAGTCTTCCGGCTTGATGGAGCCGGTATACTTGGGCGTGTCTCTTGGGAGCGTGAACCCTCTGGGAAAGGGCTCGTCCCGAATGCGGGGCCCGAAACAAGGCGGACCTAGCTCGTCTTCTTCTTCCAGCGCCAGCGACTGGTGAAGTCAGTCGATCCGGTGGCGGGCGTCATTCTCTCCAACTCCCTCTCGGCGGCCAAGGCGGTCACCGAGAGTCGGATGGTCAACAGGTGGCGGGGAGCCTCGCCTCTCCTTGCGAGGAGGGGGAGGCGGACAGTCGTCCCGTCGTTCCACTGCTCTCGGGCGGCCATCTCGGTCGCGCTCTATGGTAATGCGAGTCCGACTGTGGCTGACAGCTGGCTCCTTGTCCTTTCTTCCTCGGGCGCCGCCAGTCGGCGTCCGAGACGTCGCGCCTTGATCTCGATGCGGGTCGTCGTTTGGACGCTGCGGCGCCTCCATGCGGCAGCCGGCCTCGTTCTGCGCGGCGGCCGCGTCGAGGAGCCACTGGACTTGCTCCATCATGAGGTGGCGTTCTTCGCCCTCGAAATTGTCCAGCTCATCCGCCGCTGCCTGGGCGGCTCAGATGTTCTCCGCCGGTGTAGTGTACACGGGGCGGCTAGCCCCAAACAGGCTGGCGATGGCTACGCCGCGCTGCTGGACCCTGCCAAGGCGGCTGAGCCCTGCCGGGGCCGGCGAGCCGCCGGCGGCGCGATCCATTTCCCGCTGGTAAGATTCTAACAAGCGTCTCATGCTGACCAGCTTCTTCGCTCCTTCAACGAGCAGAAGGCGGCGCGCTTCTAGCGTCTCCGCGTCAGCACCTTCCGGAATGGGCGCAGCTAGGTCTTGCAGCGCCGCGCCAAGTGAGTTGGGCGCTCCTCCGCCAGGGAACTCGTCATGACTGATGACTAGCACCTCAGTGACGGTGCTTCCGTCGCTCTCTATGTGGGGGAGAGGTTCGTCGTAGACCACCACGTTGGTGGGGAACACGTTGATCGACGCGGTGTCGGAGTCGACCAGCATCGGGTCGGTGGAGCCTATGGACTCCAAGTCTATGGCGGGCTCGCCAGAAACATGGAGTTAATCGAGGAGGCCCGAGAGGAGGTTCTCGGGGCCGCCCGCGCCTGCGTCGGACGCAGGTTCGTCGGAGAGGCGGACCTCAAGTTCGGCCAAGGAGCTGGCTGCGCAGGTGATCTCAACACCGCGCAGCGCGTCGATGCAAACTTCGCCTGGCGTGCCTGGCTGGCTGCGCTCGCGAGGGAGGAAAAGGGTTCCCATCCAGAACAGATCTCCGGACGGCGATGCACCAGGCCCCATGGTGGGCGCCAAATGTCGGGGGTTTGGTGCGACATATGCCAACGGATGGCTTATCATGGTGGGGGCGAGTAGACGCCGGTGCCTGGAAATGGGATGAGGCGAAGACATGCACGGCGGCGAATCTTACCCAGCTTCGGGGCTCTCCGGGGAGATAATACCCCTACTGCTGCTCTGCGGGGTCTCCGCATGATCACTATGGCCAAGTGTTTACACGGTAGCTCCTTGAGCTGTTTCTGGTGGTAGAAGAGGGCAAGGCTAGCTCTCTCCTTCTACCTGGTATGGTCTAGAACTACTGGGCTCCAACCCCTTGCATGGGTGCCCTGGGGGGTTTATATAGGCCTACCCCCCAGGGGTACAATGGTAATTCGACTGGGCGCGGGCCCAGCCGTCAGTGCCTCCGACCTCCGACTTCTCCGCTGACTGCTGGGGCCCGCCGACTGGTGGGCCCCGCCGACTGGTCTGGTATGGAGCCGATAGGCTGCGTCCGCCGCGGCGGGTCTTGCCGGCCGCTGATTACTATAGCCATGCTTCTGATGACGCAGGCTTGGTTATGGGGTCGTGGCAACAGCCCCGCCGCCTGGCGGGCGATCACTGTGGCCACTCCCCGTCTCATCTTGATTAATGGCGCATGGGCCCCAGGGGAGGGCTCGGCCGACTCCCCCGGGCCGACTCCCGACGGGTCCGACTGGCGGTTGTCCCGCCGTCTCCCGAGGTCTCGCTGATAGGTGGGCCCTGCTACCTCCAGGCCGTACAGACAAGCCGCCATGGGCGTAGGACGACTTGGTGCTGTGGTGCTGATGTCAAGGCCGGCCGGGCAACAGTGCCACGCCGCACGGAGATCTTCCCGGGTACGGCGTGTTGTGGCCATGCCTGCCCTTGGTAAGGGGCGGGAGTGGGCTTCACTGTAGCCACGCCTCTGTCCCGTCCCCTTTGATGAGGTCATGGGTTTGCTGGAGTCGCCGGCCGACTCCCCAAAGCTGGCTTCTCTGGAAGTCGTCCCTGGAACTCGGCCGTGAGCGGGCAGTCGGCCGCCCTGCCGTCAACTCCTCAGGAGACGGCTCTTCGCCCTGGGGTCTTGAGGGGCGCAGCCTGCCCCGATGTCTTGAAAGGTTATGGGACTCGGGTTGGCCTACCCGTGGCCCATTACTCCGACAGCCGCACACCCTCATTGCTTCACGGATGACGTCCTGGATCATGAATTCCCAGAAGGGTTCAAACCCGTGAATATAGAATCATACGATGGAACCACGGACCCCACGGTGTGGATCGAAGACTTCATTCTCCACATTCATATGGACCGCGGCGATGACCTCCACGCCATCAAATACCTCCCTTTAAAACTCAAGGGTCCAGCTTGGCACTGGCTCAATAGTCTGCCTGCAAATTCTATTGGCAGTTGGGAGGACTTGGAAGATGCCTTCCTCGATAACTTCCAAGGTACATATGTTCGTCCTCCGGACGCTGACGACTTAAGCCATATAGTTCAACATCCTGGAGAATCCGCCAGGAAATTCTGGACTAGGTTCTTAACTAAAAAGGACCAAATCGTCGATTGTCCAGATGTCGAAGCCCTAGCAGCCTTCAAACACAGCATCCGCGACGAATGGCTCGCTCGCCACCTCGGCCAAGAAAAGCCAAAATCCATGGCATCCCTCACAACATTCATGACCCGCTTTTGTGCGGGCAAGGACAGTTGGTTGGCCCGTAGCAAAAACAATGCAAGCGACGCCAGCACCCCTGAAGCTAAAACTAGCAAAGACAAGTCTCGACGCAATAGATACAAGCGTCGAAACAACAGTGATAACACCGAGGACACGACAATCAACGCCGGATTTAGGGGCTGTAAGTCCGGTCAGCGGAAGAAGGCATTCCAAAAGAACAATTCTGGCCCATCCATCTTGGACCGCATACTTGATCGTCCATGCCAGATTCATGGCACCCCAGACAAGCCACCCACTCATACAAATAGAGATTGCTGGGTTTTCAAACAGGCCGGCAAATTAAACGCCAAGAACAGGGAAAAGGGATCGCAAAGCGAGGACGATGACGAAGAACCCCAGCAACCGAAAACAGGGGGACAGAATAAGTTTCCCCCAGGTCAAACGGTGAACATGATATGCTCTACCCACATCCCCAAGAGGGAGCGCAAGCGTGCGCTCAGGGAAGTCTACGTGATAGAGCCAGTCGCCCCAAAATTTAATCCATGGTCGTCATGCCCAATCACTTTTGATCGCCGGAATCATCCGACCATTATCCGTCACGGTGGCTCAGCCACACTGGTCCTAGACCGAATAATTGACGGGTTCCACCTGACTCACGTCTTTATGGACGGAGGTAGAAGCCTCAATCTGCTCTACTAGGATACAGTGCAAAAAATGGGCATTAACCCATCTCGGATCAAGCCTACCAGGACTACCTTCAATGGAGTCATACCAAGTGTAGAGGCCCGCTGTAGGGGCTCAATCACACTCGAGGTTGTCTTCGGATCTCCGAACAACTTCCGAAGTGAGGAATTATTCTTCGATATCGTCCCATTTCGCAGTGGCCATCACGTACTTCTCGGACGAACTACGTTCGCTCGATTCAATGTAGTACTACACTATGCTTATCTCAAGCTCAAGATGCCTGGTCCACATGGCGTCATAACAGTCAACGGAAATACAGAACGCTCCCTCCTTACAGAAGAGCACACAGCTGCCTTAGGAGCAGAAGTACAGAGCGGCCTTCTCAAGCAGAACCTTAACTTGGCTACCGAGCCCACGGACACCGTTAAGAGGGTCCGAACTACTCTGCAGTAGGAGAGCTCGACTCGTCAGGAGCTCGACTAGCATTCGTGCTGCGCGTACATAACTACGCACTCAAAATCCAATGGGCATCGACGGAGGCATAGCTAGCTTGTGGTCCATAGTACGGCTCAACCGACATCAGACACACACACACTTTCACTTTTCCTTGTTTCCTTTTCAGGTCTCAATCCCACAGGCACCATCTGGTGGTCTGGTCATCGGCCCTCTTGCAGGATAAACACACTAAGACAACGAGAAACACAGACATATGGGGGACTTTTTAGGTGATTCCGTTAACGATAACTTTACCTGTTTTTCAGGACCCACATGCAGCTCTACCTTGGTTTCGGCATGTCAAATAGCCTGTTGCTTATCGCACTACCTGTATCAATGCGCTTTGACATACTAATTAAATTACAATGAGAACAGTTTGCGGCTGAGCTATAGGACTCCAACTTTTTTTACATTTGTACCTTTTCTATTTTCTTTCTACTTTTTAGCTCCCCTGTGGATAACCCTATCAGGTAGAACCCGTACATTTTGGTACGCATGATGTTTGCCAGGGGCTTCATAGCACCCCACATTAAGGCAACCAAAGTCCGAACACTTTTTATAAGTATAGTTCGGCACCCTGAATTTAGCATTATATGCTTTGGCTCCGAACCATGTCTTTGGTCAATAGTTGGGTTGCCCGGCTCCTGTGCTTACTACCTTACGTTCCGCTATATCGACTAAGGTAGTAAAAGGAGAACTACTGTGATTGTACCTTGGTTTATCCAAAGGGGCACCTCAGTAGAGAAAGCCGAAAACTGACTGTCATGATGTGGCGAGAGCCGGTCAGCCGTTCGGAGGTTTGAAATCATTGGAGATTTGTTCCGCATTACGCGAATGATTGGTACTTCCCGATCAGACAATTATAACACTCTAGTTCGGATACTAGGGGCTGCGCCCATGTTTTTATTGTCGCACTCCTATGGCTAAGTGAGGGCGTTACAGCCGAATAGTCTGGTTGCCTGGTTTGTTGCGCTAAAAAACTCCTTCAAGGACCATCTAATTGGATCAAGATTGTTTAGATTCCATCCTGAACACCCCCATACTACCTACATGGGGGCAGAAGCCGACGACTGGTTAACCCTCAGATTTTACAACACGGCCACACAGGAAGTAAAAAATTTAAAAACATAACCAGGTAGGGGGAGCTCGAATACATTCACTCAAAGATAGTGTCTTTCACACAATGATCCGCAACAATAGGGACCCTTCCAAGACATCGCCAAAGTATCGCTCGGGTGTGCGGTGCTCCTTGCCTTCAGGAGGCCCCTCGGTCGCCAACTTGATGACGTCCATCTTCGCCCACCAGACCTTGACATAGGAGAAGGCCAGGCATGCGCCTTCAATGCAGAAGGACCGCTTGATGATGTCAAGCCGGGGACATGCATCAACCAGCCTCTTCAGGAGGCCGAAGTAACTGTTGGGTATAGCTTCGGCTGGCCACAACCGGATTATTAAATCCTTCATGGCTAGTTCGGCCACCCTGTGCAGCTCGACCAACTGTTTTAGCTGATCGCTGAAGGGCACCGGTTGTTCCAGCGCAAGATATTGCGACCAGAACAGCTTCTCCGGGGAGCCCCCTCCTTCGACTCAGAAGAATTCGGCGGCGTCGGTCACACTGCGCGGCAGATCAACAAAAGCCCCTGGAGAACTCCGAATCCGGGTCAGTAAAAGATATTTCCTCTTCACATTCTTGCTTTGCATATTGAATGCCTTACCCGCCGCGATCTTCCTGGCCACCTGGATCTCCTGGAGGGCGCCCTGCGCTTCACTCCGGGCCGTCTCTGCAATCTTACGATCCTTGGCGAGTTTGGCCTCTTGAGCCGACGCATTGTGTTCCAAGGTCTTGCACTTCCTCATCGCGTCTTGGAGCTCCTATTGGACTTCGTTGACCCGGGCCTTGAGCCTCTTACGGGCGGCCTGCTCCTTGACAGCCTTCCCCTCGGCTTCGACCAGGGCCGCCTTCAGGGATTCGACCTCGGTCGTCGCCTCTGTTCACATCATGGTATTTCGGTCATTGCATATCATTTTCCCTTTTCGAATACATAACATGTTCTTGCTTACCTTGTGTTTCATGGAGCTGCCTCTTCAGCTGGCCTAGCTCCTCTTCGAGCTCTGCCAGTTTCTGCTTCAGTATGGAGACTTCGGCAGTATGCGAGGCCGCGACCAGTAGCGATGCCTGTGCATACATTTCAGACAAATTTAGTTAGTTTCCTGCAATAGAATATTGATCCTCTATCCGGTTTTTGCTTTCCGAACACCGGATAGTGTCTCAGGGGCTACTGTCTATATTGGGATTTTCTCCTTTTTGCACCGCTTACCTCAAAACCTGTCAACAGGCTGCTGCAAGCTTCGGTTAGTCCTCTCTTGGCGGACTGAACCCTTTCAATTACCGTGCCCATAAGGACACGGTGCTCATCCACAATGGAAGCGCCTCGCTGGGCTTCCAGTAGATTATCCGGTGCCCCTGGTTGGATAGGGGTCACCGGGGGAATATGCATTCCCCCTTCCTTCGAAGGAGGTTGCGTGCCAGATTCCGAAGCCGCATCGGACTCCAGAATCGAGTCCGGCTGAGGGCCAAACTGAATACGGCCCTGCCCGCCAGTCTCCATGGGGATTGACTCCCCCTGGTGTCCAGTGACGGGAGTTTCGCCTTCTGGCACCTCCTAAGCCTCTCCCCGCCTGGAACAGTCCTTCGGGACACCACCTCTGCATCGTCCTTGGCCTTGGGGGAGTGAGCGGCCGGTGGTGACCTCGTGATGAGGAACGCTGGGGATTGTCGTGGGCGGGACTGCAATAGCATAACTGATTATATCAATACAATGAAGAGGAAAGACTTGGTTTATGGGCGGATATGGGTTTTAGCGCTTATGATGTGGCCCGAGTCTTAGTGCGGGGGCGTCTCTCCAGACTGCGTTCCACGCGGTGTTATCCGTAAGGGAGCTCTTCCCTTTCTTGGACGTCTCTGCCTCCAGATTCACAGAGGCCACCCTCTTCTTCCTCCCCTCATCAGGGGGAGGGTTGTTCTCCTCCTCCTATTCATCGTCGCCGTCTTCGGCGGCGGAGGAGCGGGTCTTATCTTCGGATGTCATGTCCGAAGCGCCCCGGCGGGGGCCTCTCCAGACCCCCTTGGCCTTCCTGGTGGCCTTCTTCTCTGGCGCCTTATAGGGTGCCGGCACCAACATCTTTGCTAAACGCGGGATGACCAGTTCTTCTGGCAGCGGAGCCGAACATTGGATCAGCTTTTCCTTCTCCATCCACTCTTGAAGAAGACATGATAATAAAGGCTTAGACATCATCCTTGAAACAAACAAGTAAGGGATGCAGTAAGAATAATATACCTCATTGGCGAGGTGGTTGATGTCATGTCCACGGTCTGAATCTGTGGCCGGCGAAGTTTCGTTGCCCATAAAAATCAACCTCCAGGCATCTTCATGAGTTGTTTCAAAGAGCCTCTTCAGGGTATGCTGCTTCTTCGGATTGAACTCCCAGAGAGGGCGGCCTTGGCTTTGGCAAGAAAGAATCCGGCAAACTAGCATCGCCTGGATTATATCGACGAGTTTGATATCTCTATCCACCATGCTTTGAATGTGCGTCTGCAGTGCCGTCAGCTCGTCTGATGAACACCAGTTCGGGCCCTTCTCGACCCAGGAGGTGAGTCACATGGGAGCGCCAGAGTTGAATTCGGTAGTTGCAGCCCAGGTGGTGCTGCGGGGCACTGTGATATAGAACCAATGTTTCTGCCATTCCTTTACAATCTCCACGAAAGTGCCTTTCGGCCAGGAGACATTGCCCAGCTTGCTAACCATGGTGCCTCCGCACTCCGCGTGTTGGCCATCCACCACCTTCGTCTTCACGTTGAAGACCTTGAGCCACATCCCGAAGTGGGGTTGGATGCGAAGGAAGGCCTCACACATGACGATGAACGTCGAGATGTTGAGGAGGGAGTTCGGGGATAGATCATGGAAGTCTATCCCGTAGTAGAACATCAGCCCGCGGACGAAGGGGTGGAGTGGAAATCCTAACCCACGGAGGAAATGGGGGATGAATACTACCCTCTCGTTGAGCTTCGGCGTGGGAACGATTTATCCTTGGGCTGGAAGGTAGTGGGCGATTCCCTTCGCGAGGTACCCGGCTGTCCGAAGCTCGGCGATGTCCTCCTCCTAGACGGAGGAGGCCACCCACTTGCCTTGACCTCTGGATCCAGACATGGTTGAGTGCTCGCTCGAGACAGACAAGATGAGAACTTGGGCGCTGGAGCTCAAGAGTGGAAGGGCAGAGGAAGAGAGAAGGTGTGGGTGTAGAAAAGGGATTCTTGTCTCCTTACAAAGGCAGTAAAAATTGAACGCCTCCCCACTCGCCTTAGAATTCGCCTACTCCCAAGGGCTGTGTAAATGGCACGGTTGGGTTACCCATGCCCGTATTGATGAGAATCCCGCAATAAGGGGACACAATCTCTACTTTGATAAGACGTGCCAATGGAAACCGCATCTCGAAACGTGGGATGGCAGACGAAACCAATCGATATAGTGACCGGGCAGATGTGATGTCATGTTATAAAAAGTTGTCACCAGATTGGATTTGTGAAATATTATATTCTCTCTAAGGTTGTGTGTGGTGTGAGTTACAGGTCCGGACACATCGGTACATCCGAAGACTGTTTAGGAGTTCGGAAGGAGGAACCCGCCTTGCAATGCCAAAGACATATCTATGCGCCGGATACCTTGTCATTGAAGCCAGGTTCAGGGGCTACTGAGGGGGTCCTGGACTATGGGGTCCTCGGGCGTCCGGCCTGTTAGCCATCGGCGGACTGATGGGCTGTGAAGATACGAAGACCGAAGACTGTACCCGTGTCCGGATGGGACTCTTCTTGGCGTGGAAGGTAAGCCTGGCAACCAGATATGTAGGTTCCTTTCTTTGTAACCGACCTTGTGTAACCCTAGATCCTCCCGGTTCATATATAAACCGGAGGACTTAGTCCCGAGGAGGAGGATTTATTATCATAGCCATACAAGCTAGACCTCTAGGCTTTAGCCATTATGATCTCGAGGTAGATCTACTCTTGTAATACTCGTATTTATCAATATCAATCAAGCAGGGCGTAGGGTATTACCTCCATAGGGAGGGCCCAAACCTGGGTAAACATCATGTACCTTGTCTCTTGTTACCTTCGACCTTAGACGCAGAGTTCGGGACCCCCTACCGAGATCTGCCGGTTTTGACACCGACACCGCTCCAATGCAGGATCCTTCCAAGACGTCATCAAAATAGCACTCGGGCGTGCGGTGCTCTTTGCCCTCAGGCGGCCCCTCGGTCGCAAGCTTGACGATGTTCATCTTTGCCCACTGTACCTTGACGCGAGAGAAGGCCATCCCTGCACCTTCGATGCAGGCTGATCGCTTTATGGCATCAAGCCGAGGGCAGGCATCAACCAGCCGCTTCATAAGTCTGAAGTGGCTGCTGGGCACGGCTTCAGCAGGCCATAGACGGATTATTAAATCCTTCATGGCTAGTCCGGCCACCCTATGCAATTCTGACAGCTGTTTCAGCTGATCGCTGAGGGCCACCGGATGCTCTGGCGCAAGGTATTTCGACCAGAAGAGCTTCTCCGATGAGCTCCCCTCTTTGGCTCGGAAGAACTCCGCAGCATCAGCCACACCGTGAGTTAGATCCGCAAACGCTCCTGGAGAACTCCAAATCCGGGTCAGTAATAGGTACCTCTTCCACTACTAGAAAAAGCCTAATTAGTGGCGCACCTATTTTCGTTAGTAATGGTGCACTATAGAAGCCCCACTATTAACACGCCACTAGTAACAGATAGTAATGGTGCACCTCTGGTGCACCATTAGTAATCCAGATACTAATGGCGCACCTCTGGTGCGCCACTACTAACCCTTAGGTGCTCCACTGGTATTCCCTCTAGGTGCGCCACTAATAGCCTTATAGGTGCGCCACTAGTAATAAAGGAAGGTGTGCCACTAATAAGAGCTGAAATGCGCCACTAGTAATGTATTTGGAAAACAAATAAAAATCCAAATTTACAGAAAACAACCTATAAGGAAAAATAATTTAAAAACAAAAAATGAAATAGAATCATAATTTTTATTATAGTAAGAATATTACAATGTCTTTACAAGTATCCAATAAAAGAAAAATTACAAGGAAATAAAAGAAAATTCTAAAACTATTTTTCTAGTAATCTTTTCTTCTTTTTCTTTAATTTATCCCTGCAAAGAACGATAGAAATATGTGAGAATGAACATTGCAGAGAAGTGAAATTGAGCAATTATTTGCATCCGACATCGAAGGTCTAAGATACCTTGAATCATAGACATGGGTCATTTCATGAAGCCAAGAGTCTATGCCATTCAGGATGCATAGTTCCCTGTCACAAGAACTTAATTATTCAGTAATCACAGTCCTAAACTTGCAAAACCAGCAAGTTGAATATGCATGCATCTTACCTCCCTCGGTTGCTTCCAATTAGTCACTTGCGATCAAGATGTCCCTTCCTCCTTCCATGGTTTGTTGACAACCTTCAATCCCTGATTAGATTAGTAAAGGAAGCAGGTCAGCAGATGGGGTCTGAGTAGGAACGACAAGATGAAGTCCTATAGTTTATCAACATGGTCTGCTCTCAAAATCAATTTGGAATTCTCCAAGTATATTACTAAAATAAAGCTTCAGACTGCCACAAGTAAATTTCCAAGTACTACAAATTACAGTGACTGATTCAGATAAACAAAGAAAGACTTGAAGATGGCATTGGTTGATGACTTTTCTCTGTGCCAGCCAACTTTGAAAACATAGAAGTGTACCTATACATACATAGGAAATAGGTCGTGCATCCGCCAAGAAAAGGAAGCGAATCAAAATCAATACAGATCATATTTTAAAAAAACTGAAATCAATACAGATGGCAGCTAGTACAGATTGTCGCGAGAACGCCATAGGCAAACTAAAAGACATGCGAGAACTCTTGTTGCGAGAACGCCGTCGAGGGTGGGTGTCTTGAGGAAGAACTCGGAATGGCGCTGGTGATGCCCTGTCAGTCGTTCGACCACTCAAACGTGACCCGGAAAAAGTGACTCCCCTGTCATTGTTGATTGCATCTCCCTTTTGGAAATATAAAAACTGTATAAATTACAAATATTGGTTCCGGCAAGAAAAGAAAAGGAACCAAATCTGCACTGCTTGTTCTTAACAGTACAGATTGCAGGGACAAGGCCAAGAGGAAAACTGAAACGCATGCAGTGTAGGGAAGGAGACGGTGTGGTGAGTTCAGAGATGCAGGACGGGGGTGAGAGGAAGGGAGATGAGGCGACTGCTTACGGGGGTTGGGTGTGGTAGCGCTGATGAGATGGAAGGAGACGCCATCGTCCTTGGCCGTCGAGGATCTTGTGGATGCCGTGGAGGACGGATGAGTTGAAGTCACCAAGGTCGAGCACGCCGCTTTTGACCAGCACCGCCATGCCGCGGATCTTGCCCTCCTTCCACGCCTGCTTGTTCTTCTCCGTCTGCCCGTGCAGCAGCAACATCTCCGACATGGCTGCGGGCGCGAGGAGGGAGGGAGGGACGGAGAGCTGTGGAGGCGGAGGGCGGCTAGGTGGGGTGGAAGGAGTAGGACGCGGTGGTGGTGGTTGCCACAGCCTGTGGATCTGAGGCCTCGCTCCCTCCTAGGAAGAGACGGAGAGGGGAGAGGGTGGGGGCCCCGGCGACAGGATGCAGGGCGGGGCGGGAGGTCGACGGTGAGGCTAGAGGAGATGAGAACACCGGTGGGGATGGGGATATGAGGTCCACGGCGGCGGCGGGTTTGGAGGGGATCGATTCGAGGGGAGAGGAGGAGGAAGTGTTGTGTTGTGTTGCTTTGGTTGGATTGGATTCTCTTTTCATCAGACAAAAATCCTCGAATCAGGGCCGGTCGGTGTAGCACATAGCAATGGCGCACCAGGGGGTGGTGCGCCATTGCTACACAAAATGCCCACCTCCCCTGGCTTACCAATGGCGCACCTTTGCTAGGTGCGCCATTGGTAAACCTGGGGAAGGGGGTGGACCCAGGGAAGAAATAGCAATGACGCACTGGACTAAAGGTGCGCCACTACTAAAAAAATAACAATGGCGCACCTGCTTCTGGTGCGCCACTGCTATATAGTAGTGGCGCACCACCACCATGGTGCGCCACTAATAGGGATATTGGCTATAGGCATTTTTCTAGTAGTGTTCGTCACAAATTTGCTCTGCATAATAAAGGTCTTACCCGCCGCAATTTGCTTGGCCTCCTGAACTTCCCGGAGGGCGCTCTTGGCTTCAACCCGGGCCTCTTCTGCGCTTTGGTGGGCCTTAGCAAGTTCACACTCTTGGTCCACAATCTTGTGCTAAGGACTCGCATTTCTTTACGGCGTCCTCGAGCTCCTGCTGAACCTGCCCGACCCTTGAATCGTGTTTCTTGCACGCGGCTTGTTCCTTCTCCGTTTTCTTCTGGGCCTCGGTCAGAGCTTTCCAGAGGGACCCCACCTCGGCCGCAACTCCTATGAAGCATCATATTAACGTGATCAACACAAACAGTTCTTATCATTTTTAAGATCTCAATAGGCCATTGCGTACCTTGTTTGTCCTAAAGCTGTTTTTGACACGGCTGAGCTCTTCATCGGCCAGCTCCAGCATCTGCTTCAATTTGGACACTTCAGCAAAACGGGAGGTCGCAGCCAGCATCGACGCCTGCTTATTCACATAGACATATATGATCAGTCTCCTGCAAAAATTATTTGATCCTCTATCCGGCCTTTCTTTTCGAACACTGGACAGAGTCTCAGGGGCTACTATCTGTACTACGGCGTTCTTTTTTGTCAGGACCCCGACTCAATGCCACATCGATCTAGCATGTAACACCTCATATCACTTTGCGGCCTCACGCACGGTATTCCCACGGGTGTCGCCTTACCTTAGCCCGGGACCGTTTGCGCCTTTTGGCACACGTATATGACGGTGTCGCTAGCATCCATATGATAAGGAGCCCGGGCTGACATGGCTAGTCGTAAACCCAAAGTGGCACAGACTTACAGGGACAGGCATCCATGACCCAGCATCCGAATGTGTCGGTCATCAGCGAGTGAATCCAGGCTGTAGCACTGGGCTAACAGGACTCCGGTGAACCGGGCTGTAGCAGGCTAACAGGACTCCGGTATTCATCGCGTGACATTTCCCCGAAGGGACAGACACAGGAACGAAGAAGGACACATGCCGGCCAGCCTAAGTGTTCCGGAGCAGTAGCAAGCTACCATGGCTCGGTGAAACACTAGGAGACATTTCCCCGTAAGAGAGGCTACTAAAGATAAACAACTAGATGGTCAGATCCCACACATACCAAGCATTTCAATAGCATACACACAATATGCTCGATATGTGCAAATACAACATGGCATCACAACATGACTCTACGACTCAAGTAATTTATTCAATAGGCTCCGAGGAGCGAGATATTACAAACAGGGGTCTCATGACCCAACATTCAGAGCATACAAATCAAAGCACAAGCGGAAGCTATCATGTCTGAGTACAGACATCTATAAATGAAAAAGGCTGAGAAGCCTGCCTATCTACCAGATCCTGCCGAGGGCACAAGATCGTAGCTGAGGTAACAAGCTAAACGTCGAAGTCCACGCGGAACTACTAGTGAGACCGAAGTCTCTCTGCAAAAACATAAAATAGGCAAACGTGAGTACAAATGTACCCAGCAAGACTTACATCAGAACTAACTACATATGCATCATTATCAACAAAGGGGATGGTGGGGTTTAACTGCAGCAAGCCAGCTTTGACTCGGTGGCTATCCTAAACTACGACTGCAATGTAACTCTTTTGAGGTGGCGCACACGAGTCCACATATTCACCATATCAATACACCACTATGGAACCGCTCCCGTCTCCCTACGAGAACGCCATCCATAGCACTCATGCTTATCTTGCGTATTTTAGGGTATCCACTTTCACTTGTCTATGAACTGATATAAGCAACCCAGAAGTCCTTTTCCGCGGACACAGCTATTCGAATAGATGATGTTAACCCTGCAGGGGTGTACTTCTTCATACATGTTTCCACCACTTAGCGTCTGCACACGACATGTGCTCGGCAGACTTCAAGCGAAAGCCGACGTGGGTGTAGACCACGACCTACCTAAACACCTAAGTCTCTAGTCCAGGTTTATCGCCTATTCGGGTTCCATCCATGAGGAGATCCGGCCGGAGTTTCGCTCACAGCCCCAAACGATGTGAACAGGGTTCCGTGACACCAAACGGGTGCCCGGTTTACCCGGCCACGTGCCTACCGCATCACAGCCCACCCCTACGGTCAGCGCTGTCCACGGCCTCCAGCATACTACAAACACCAGAAACTACTTGCAACTCCTGGACAGAGGACTAGGGTGAGTAAGAAGTCGAGCGGGGTCATATTTCAGGGCCCAATGTATGGTAGTAGCTGAATCATGGATCACAAACACAGAACTCAGTTCCTAAGGACGGCTTCAATGAGACAACCCACCATGTACTCCTACATGGCCTCTCACCGCTACCTTTACCAAATCGTGTTCACACGCTTAGCTCACACACAGTAGGACATGTTCACACGCCTCTGATTCATCCCTGATGAATCAGACCTGACTCAACTCTAAGCAGTAGCAGGCATGACAAACAAACATGAATGAGTAGGCACAACAGGGCTCAAACAACTCCTACTCATGCTAGTGGGTTTCATCTATTTATTGTGGCAATGACAGGTCATGCAAAGGATAAAGGGGTTCAGCTACCGCAGCAAGTAACAGATGAATCGGTGTTGTCCTAATGCAGTAAAAGAGAGCAGGAGCGAGAGAGTAGGATTGTATCGGAATGAACAAGGGGGTTTTGCTTGCCTGGCACTTCTGAAGATAACATCGAGTCTTCATCAGTGTCAACGATCACATCATCGGTATCACGTCTATCGAGAGGGGACAATTACCGGCAAATACAGAAAAGACACGATCAATGCAATGCACAATATGATGCATGCTATGACATGGCAATATGAATGTGTTTTGGGCTAATGCACCTAAAACCAGATTAAATGAAGTTGGTTTGAATCCAAGATTCAAATTCAAACTCCATATGGGGTTATTTAAATGTCATTCACTTCATTTGTCCTAAACAGTAGTGATAAGTTGTTCTAACATGCATGAAAATGGTACAGATGGATTCCTTGAATTTTTCTGATAATTTTTCATATATAATTTATTTAATTTGGAGTTACGGTTGAATTTCTATGATTTATTGAAGTTTAGGGCATTTTCTGAATATAAATAAATCCAGAAAGCATTACTGCGTCATACTGACGTCATGATGACGTCAGCAGGTCAACGTGGCACGGTTCGGTCAACCCCTGACCGGTGGGTCCCGAGTGTCAGCGTCTAACTAAACTAACCTAGCTTAGTTAAACTAACCTAACCTAATTAGCCGGGCGGGGCCCGCAGGTCAGTGAGAGGGAGGGGGTCAAGCCCGGGTCAAACTCGCCGGAGTTGACCCGAGGCTCGTCGCCGGCGAGGCTAGGGACGGCGGAGAGCGTCGGGATTCGCCCTCCGATGACCAAAAGAGCGGCGGAGGGGCTCTACGGGATGCCCAGGCCCGCGCGCATCTAACAGGGCCAACGGAAGGAGCTAGGGTGGCCGGAGGCGACGGCAATCATGACAACGGCGGCGGCCGGAGTTCGGGTGAGGCGCGGGCGGTGGCTACGGTGCGCCACAGGAGCGATAGACTAGGGTTTTGGGATCCTGGCGTGGTGCTGAGCATGGTGGTGTGCTTGGACGTGACGCGCGTGAGCTCTAGCCACGGCGACCTCGTGGCCGGCGGCAATGGGCTCTCGGGCTCGGCGGAGACGATGGATACGGCACGAAATTGAGCGAAAATACGGAGGGGAAACGAAGAGGAGCTCACGTCGAGTCCGCAGGGGTGGTCAGTGGGCTCGGGGAGGCTGCGAGGCGAGCGCGGGGTCGCCGGCGATCTCGGGGCCGGAGCTTGAAGACGATGAAGAAGGCGGTGATGCAGTGCGTCCGGCGTAGCTTGGCTCTGCATAGGTGACGAGGACGACGCTGCGGTCCTTCTGGATTGGTCGGCGAGGCGAGTGGTGGTCGGTGGCCGTGGCTATGGCGAGCGGCGGCGACGGCGACTCTCGGGTGGCTCGAGGAAGAGAGTCAGGGGAGGGAGAGAGGCAGGGAGGTGCGTGGCGTCGCTAGGAGGGGCCGGGGAAGAGCCAGGCAGGCAGGGAGGGAGGAGGTGGCCGGCGCGGGGCGGCCACGCGCCTCCGTCCTTCTGGCGAGGGAGGAAGACGACAGGGAGGAGGCGGTGGTGGGCTGGGCCGCTGCTGGGCTGCACAGTGTTGGGCTGCGGGTGGGCTGCCAGGTAACTTCCTTCTCTCTCTCTGTCTTTTATTTCTGTTCTGTTTTTCTTTTATTTAATCTGTTTTGCCACTGTTTTGAATTTAAAAATAATTCAGACAATGCCAAAAACTCCTCTGAAAATATTTATGCTGCTTAATGGACTTTTCCAAAAGCACATAAAATGTTTCAGGGTATTTGGAAATATATTCTATACAAGTTATGAATATAGTTCCAAATGCAAATAAAGTAATGATTTAAATTCAGTGCTCAAAATATTCCTCAAAAATGTTCATTATTTTTGGTTTGGTGCAGAACCCTTGCCAAAATATAACCAACATTATTTAAGGCCATTTTGAAAACATTGAATGCATTTACCAGGGTTCTTTGCCCCTCTTTTATTTTAAGTTTTGAGGCTTCCAAAATTCCTCAGTTCAAGTTTCAGAAATTTAAATATGATGCCTGGATGAAGATGCAACTATTTACAATCAATATTCTAGGGCTGTGACAACTCACCCCCACTAAACAAAAATCTCGTCCCGAGATTCAAGTGTAGGGTAAGGTGAAGGGGGAACGCAAACTAGCACAATCTTCACGATCCAGTTGCACTTCAAATGGACGTTGATTCGTTCACCATCATTGTCTCGAAGTCTTGCTCTGAGAACTCCAACTAACATGACAACGAGAGGAAAAGAGAGACCCTAAAAGAATGGTTCTTCTCGAAGGTCGAACAACTCAGGATTAACTCACGGAATGAGACATAGCAACATCTCTCGAGCTGAGAGGCGAAGCACACATCCATAGGAATGGAGTGAAGCAGATGACGAAGGTTCACTAGGTAGACAACAATTTCACGCTTAAGAAGGTGGTAAACAATTGTCAACGTAGCGAGGAGTTGAATTGCCATGATACCATAACGATGCACCTTAGGGAAGGTGACTTGTAGATATATCCCCTTAAGTGGCAAAAAGAATTACTTTTGATTCAGAGATCATTGAAACTCTTTAAACCAGCCTAAGGCAATTCTCGAGCGATCGTTTGGAGGGGGTCGGTAGAATGGCATACTCGGACTTGGATGATGTGGATTACCTTGTTGAAGACAACGTAATGGATGATTTTGCTTATCACCGGAAATGGAAGAGACCCATGGTAGAATGGCACATTGGCGGTGCAGATTGGGAACAAAATGCAAATGATGGGAATGATTCTGGTAACTAGGGAAGAACCCAACAATAGAGAGTGGATTCACTGTTTGAAAAGATCATAGCATTGCCGAGGAAACTGAGAGCACACCCAGTTAGTGCCGATGATAACACGTAGCGCTTGTGCGTGCTCTCAAGAACTTGAGCATTTCCATATTCATTTTGGTTTTATCAACAACCGCGTCAAGGGTGCTGACAACACAACATACTACCATGATGAATACCGTTGGAAGATGCCGATGCAAAGGAAGATAACACCTTCTTAGATTTCACCTTGGCGAGGCCAAGGAAACAAAATCTGGATGATCGACCGAGAGACATTTAGCACTCCGCTTCTAATGTTCTCCTTGATGTGCTAGCGTAACCCATTCATAGATATGGTTTGATATCTAGAACATCAAGTAAAAGGTCGGACTTCGGGATCTCAAAATCCATAGGGGCAACTAGGGAGTAAATCCTACGAAATCCCTATGGGGAGGTGGCCAACTTCCTCAATCAAGATATTATAATAACAGGTCTTCCGGCTGGGTGTGTTGGCCACGACATCCACTTTACCGGTTTTCGAGGGACCGATATTATAGTTCTTGGGAAATGTTCCAAACCATCATATCTGCCTGAGATTCAGATCTGGTTGGTGTCAGGATATTCCAGACTCATCGAGTCTAGGAAGAAAAATGAAAGTTTGCAACACAAATCGACGAGATGACGTTGCGGGATTCTCGGGAGATGAACTACGATAGCAAGCTCCAAAACATGAGCTGGTTCTGCTACAAACATGTGAACACGTTGTCCCAGACAAGCATGACCACGTGGTAGTCTTATAATAAAACACTACCGAGTTCAGGTGGGGAACCATCATTAATGACATCGAAGTCTCCACGCGTGGAAGTCCAAAGAGTTCACCTTGGACAGACTCCTTTATCTTTGAACAACTCAATCAGTGGCTTGGTGTGCTAGGATATACATATAGAATGGAGGTTGCAAATCTCCAGACCACAGAATACTTCGCACGTATGCATGACTGACTTGGGATGATTCCAGAGGAAGCAAAACTAACTTTCTCAAATTCACGGCGGCAACTTTCACCAAATGCACGTGTATAAAAGGAAGTCACTCCTTTCATCAACAAATACTTCATGAGCTAGCATGAAGAAAATGCTTTCAAAAGTTTCCAACACTAGCTTAATGTTCAACAAAATCATGGAGGAGATAAGGATGTTGTCAATGGGCTCAACAACAATTCTTCCGGGTTTCCCTTTAAAAGGAATTCCATAGTTAAGAGAACAAGTGTTAGCATTGGTCAGACCCAAAAGATATAATGGTGTATGCTCGAGGGATCAACCACGAGTAAGACAACATTACGAATATCGTTGGTTCTGGTCTGATTGGATGATAGCCCATACTCAAATTATAGATGGGGTAAGACAATAGGTCCAACAACTGATCACAAGGACCAATTAATGAAGATATCATCTTTCTTCAACACACACACATACACAGAAAGATATCCCTTAACATGAACTAAGTCAGACAAGCTTTTATCTTCCAACTCTCCAAGTTGTTGTCTAGCTTAACCAACTAGCTCCGGGATATCCATCACAGATTCTTGGAGAAAGGGTGGTTCACAAGAAACCAACTTGATCACGAGCTCAACATAGCGCTCAGGTGACAACCTGGTAATACTTCCGAGAAGACCTTCGGAAATCACGATCCACCGATATGTTACTAAGCTCGAGAACAATCTTGCTTTTCAGGGCAAGATGATATGATCAAATGAGCAAGGACTTGACAAAATCCTAACTCATCAATCAAAGAGTGCACCAGGAAATAAGGACTAGGTAGCATGATCAATCTTAGAATGGTGATTCAATAACCAACATACTAAGAATAAGATTATTGTCCATTAACTACCAAGCAATGGGGTTGCTAGGAGTATTGAGTTCACACATCATGATTCACCTGTCGGCACTCCGGCTGCAACAACACGGAACCGAGGAATGAAAAAGGATGGAGAGAAGTATCACTATGTCAAGAATTCACAAAAGGTGGTGCAATTCTCATGAAATTCCTGTCATAAAGAAGGTAATACTTCAGGGTAGAGCAGACCAGAAGCTGGATTGTAACTTGATCTGCGGAACACAACTACTTTGACCCAATCCTAGATATGGATGAGGTACTGGAGTTTGTTTCTCCAAGTCATTCAGGACAGAATGGCTTGACGTACCACAAGGGTAATAGGCATCGATAAACGAATGCATGCATACCCTTGATATCGATTGATAGACGAGGGTCAGAATGCAACTAAAGAGGGCAACTCAAAGAACATGCGATTTTCTGAGTTGTGGATGCATGGTTTAGCATGTCGAACGAATTCCACATATTTCTTCCGGATAACCCATGCAGAAAGGTAGAACTGGCAGAGTCACAATGTAGAATCGAGAACCCATCGAGAGCACTCTGATTGTGATCTCTCGATCAGCGAGGAACATCTGCCATAAGCGGTTCATAGTATTTGGAAGAAAGGAATACCACGAACATCGAGGACTAATGCAAAGGTTACTAATAACCTAAAGGAACGAGCAAAACTATCAACATGAAGCAAGTAGGGTGAATCTCGGGTTCAAAACCCAGGGATAGAATACCTACTACTAAATGGCATCACGGGATGCTTTCGATAATGACGGCCAGAGTCATCACACTGGAACATAAATCATGGCTAGACTACTAGATGACTCCCTAAAACACCTAGGGTCATAATAATTATTCCAACATATATGTCGAGGCAATAAAATACCTCAACTCAACAATGGGTGTGATTAATCTGGCCCATGGGCACATTGAAACGGGAAGAAAGGATTTGCAATTGCATCAGACTACTTAGAAACCTGGGATGACTCGGACAGCATAACGGCTGTAAATGCTCAGAAAGATTTGAGACATTCACAAAAATGGTGGGATAACCACTCAGGAGCACAATATCAAGGTTTCGAGATCAGCAATTAACATACAGAAGTAGTAGGAACTGAACTGAGACTTAAATCCAACAATCTTATAAGTCCACTGATTAGTAACACGTGATCCTAATAGAAAGAAGAGATAGCCTAGTTCTTAATCCCCGTAGAAGAGAAGATGATGACTCAGATCAGAAGGCCATGAGGTATAAGGAGTAAAAAGAGCCTTACGTTCCATCCCACAATCAATTCCCTTATATAACTAAAGAATTTCTAGACTCAACTTCGACCAGTTTGGCTTGGTAATCCTACAGGCAGTCAAGCTCTGATACCAACGCTGTCAGGACCCCGACTCAATGCCACATCGATCTAGCATGTAACACCTCATATCACTTTGCGGCCTCACGCACGGTATTCCCACGGGTGTCGCCTTACCTTAGCCCGGGACCGTTTGCGCCTTTTGGCACACGTATATGACGGTGTCGCTAGCATCCATATGATAAGGAGCCCGGGCTGTCATGGCTAGTCGTAAACCCAAAGTGGCACAGACTTACAGGGACAGGCATCCATGACCCAGCATCCGAACGTGTCGGTCATCAGCAAGTGAATCCAGGCTGTAGCACTGGGCTAACAGGACTCCGGTGAACCGGGCTGTAGCAGGCTAACAGGACTTCGGTATTCATCGCGTGACATTTCCCCGAAGGGACAGACACAGGAACGAAGAAGGACACATGCCGGCCAGCCTAAGTGTTCCGGATCAGTAGCAAGCTACCATGGCTCGGTGAAACACTAGGAGACATTTCCCCGTAAGAGAGGCTACTAAAGATAAACAACTAGATGGTCAGATCCCACACATACCAAGCATTTCAATAGCATACACACAATATGCTCGATATGTGCAAATACAACCTGGCATCACAACATGACTCTACGACTCAAGTAATTTATTCAATAGGCTCCGAGGGAGCGAGATATTACAAACAGGGGTCTCATGACCCAACATTCAGAGCATACAAATCAAAGCACAAGCGGAAGCTATCATGTCTGAGTACAGACATCTATAAATGAAAAAGGCTGAGAAGCCTGCCTATCTACCAGATCCTGCCGAGGGCACAAGATCGTAGCTGAGGTAACAAGCTAAACGTCGAAGTCCACGCGGAACTACTAGTGAGACCGAAGTCTCTCTGCAAAAACATAAAATAGGCAAACGTGAGTACAAATGTACCCAGCAAGACTTACATCAAAACTAACTACATATGCATCATTATCAACAAAGGGGATGGTGGGGTTTAGCTGCAGCAAGCCAGCTTTGACTCGGTGGCTATCCTAAACTACGACTGCAATGTAACTCTTTTGAGGTGGCGCACACGAGTCCACATATTCACCATATCAATACACCACTATGGAACCGCTCCCGTCTCCCTACGAGAACGCCATCCATAGCACTCACGCTTATCTTGCGTATTTTAGGGTATCCACTTTCACTTGTCTATGAACTGATATAAGCAACCCAGAAGTCCTTTTCTGCGGACACGGCTATTCGAATAGATGATGTTAACCCTGCAGGGGTGTACTTCTTCATACATGTTTCCACCACTTAGCGTCTGCACACGACATGTGCTCGGCAGACTTCAAGCGAAAGCCGACGTGGGTGTAGACCACGACCTACCTAAACACCTAAGTCTCTAGTCCAGGTTTATCGCCTATTCGGGTTCCATCCATGAGGAGATCCGGCCGGAGTTTCGCTCACAGCCCCAAACGATGTGAACAGGGTTCCGTGACACCAAACGGGTGCCCGGTTTACCCGGCCACGTGCCTACCGCATCACAGCCCACCCCTACGGTCAGCGCTGTCCACGGCCTCCAGCATACTACAAACACCAGAAACTACTTGCAACTCCTGGACAGAGGACTAGGGTGAGTAAGAAGTCGAGCGGGGTCATATTTCAGGGCCCAATGTATGGTAGTAGCTGAATCATGGATCACAAACACAGAACTCAGTTCCTGAGGACGGCTTCAATGAGACAACCCACCATGTACTCCTACATGGCCTCTCACCGCTACCTTTACCAAATCGGAATGAACAAGGGGGTTTTGCTTGCCTGGCACTTCTGAAGATAACATCGAGTCTTCATCAGTGTCAACGATCACATCATCGGTATCACGTCTATCGAGAGGGGACAATTACCGGCAAATACAGAAAAGACACGATCAATGCAATGAACAATATGATGCATGCTATGACATGGCAATATGAATGTGTTTTGGGCTAATGCACCTAAAACCAGATTAAATGAAGTTGGTTTGAATCCAAGATTCAAATTCAAACTCCACATGGGGTTATTTAAATGTCATTCACTTCATTTGTCCTAAACAGTAGTGATAAGTTGTTCTAACATGCATGAAAATGGTACAGATGGATTCCTTGAATTTTTCTGATAATTTTTCATATATAATTTATTTAATTTGGAGTTACGGTTGAATTTCTATGATTTATTGAAGTTTAGGGCATTTTCTGAATATAAATAAATCCAGAAAGCATTACTGCGTCATACTGACGTCATGATGACGTCAGCAGGTCAACGTGGCACGGTTCGGTCAACCCCTGACCGATGGGTCCCGAGTGTCAGCGTCTAACTAAACTAACCTAGCTTAGTTAAACTAACCTAACCTAATTAGCCGGGCGGGGCCCGCAGGTCAGTGAGAGGGAGGGGGTCAAGCCCGGGTCAAACTCGCCGGAGTTGACCCGAGGCTCGTCGCCGGCGAGGCTAGGGACGGCGGAGAGCGTCGGGATTCGCCCTCCGATGACCAAAAGAGCGGCGGAGGGGCTCTACGGGATGCCCAGGCCCGCGCGCATCTAACAGGGCCAACGGAAGGAGCTAGGGTGGCTGGAGGCGACGGCAATCATGACGACGGCGGCGGCCGGAGTTCGGGTGAGGCGCGGGCGGTGGCTACGGTGCGCCACAGGAGCGATAGACTAGGGTTTTGGGATCCTGGCGTGGTGCTGAGCATGGTGGTGTGCTTGGACGTGACGCGCGTGAGCTCTAGCCACGGCGACCTCGTGGCCGGCGGCAATGGGCTCTCGGGCTCGGCGGAGACGATGGATACGACACGAAATTGAGCGAAAATACGGAGGGGAAACGAAGAGGAGCTCACGTCGAGTCCGCAGGGGTGGTCAGTGGGCTCGGGGAGGCTGCGAGGCGAGCGCGGGGTCGCCGGCGATCTCGGGGCCGGAGCTTGAAGACGATGAAGAAGGCGGTGATGCAGTGCGTCCGGCGTAGCTTGGCTCTGCATAGGTGACGAGGACGACGCTGCGGTCCTTCTGGATTGGTCGGCGAGGCGAGTGGTGGTCGGTGGCCGTGGCTATGGCGAGCGGCGGCGACGGCGACTCTCGGGTGGCTCGAGGAAGAGAGTCAGGGGAGGGAGAGAGGCAGGGAGGTGCGTGGCGTCGCTAGGAGGGGCCGGGGAAGAGCCAGGCAGGCAGGGAGGGAGGAGGTGGCCGGCGCGGGGCGGCCACGCGCCTCCGTCCTTCTGGCGAGGGAGGAAGACGACAGGGAGGAGGCGGTGGTGGGCTGGGCCGCTGCTGGGCTGCACAGTGTTGGGCTGCGGGTGGGCTGCCAGGTAACTTCCTTCTCTCTCTCTGTCTTTTATTTCTGTTCTGTTTTTCTTTTATTTAATCTGTTTTGCCACTATTTTGAATTTAAAAATAATTCAGACAATGCCAAAAACTCCTCTGAAAATATTTATGCTGCTTAATGGACTTTTCCAAAAGCACATAAAATGTTTCAGGGTATTTGGAAATATATTCTATACAAGTTATGAATATAGTTGCAAATGCAAATAAAGTAATGATTTAAATTCAGTGCTCAAAATATTCCTCAAAAATGTTCATTATTTTTGGTTTGGTGCAGAACCCTTGCCAAAATATAACCAACATTATTTAAGGCCATTTTGAAAACATTGAATGCATTTACCAGGGTTCTTTGCCCCTCTTTTATTTTAAGTTTTGAGGCTTCCAAAATTCCTCAGTTCAAGTTTCAGAAATTTAAATATGATGCCTGGATGAAGATGCAACTATTTACAATCAATATTCTAGGGCTGTGACATTTTTGCATAATTGCGTCATGTACCTCAAAGCCTGTTAGAAGGCTGGTGCAGGCTTCGGTCAGTCCGCTTTTAGGGACTGAACCCTCTCAACCACCGTACCCATAAGGATACGATGTTCTTCTACAATGGAAGCACCTTGGAGGGCTTCCAGTATAGTATCCGGTGCATCTGGATGGACAGAGGTCACCGTCAGAATAGGTGCACCTCCTTCTTTTGAAGGAGGTTGCTTACCTGATTCCGGAGCCGTACGGACCTCTGAAATTTTATTTGGCTGGGGGCCGAATTGGATATGGCCCCCATCACCAGTCTCCAGGGGGATCTGCTCCCCCATGTGTCCGGCGGCCGAGGTATCACCCTTTGGCGCCCCCTCGGCGGCCTCCTGTACCTCTCCCTGGTCTGGGAGGGTCCTTCGGGACAACACTTCGGTGTCGTCCATAGTCTTGGGGGAGGAGGCTGGTGGAAGCGACTCGCTGTCCATCACCTTCGGATCCAGTGAATTCTCCGAAGATGAGGATCGCTAGAGGTTGGCGAGAGCCGGAATACAGCACATGATTCAACATATTAAAACCACAAAGTAAAGGAGCTGGATATATACATGTGTAAGTGCCTTTGAGTACTTACAATCCGGCCAGGGGCTTCTTCCTGGGACTCCACTCAGGGCTGCTATCGGTGTCTGATTTGGAATCGTCTGCAAGGGAGACTCTCCCTTTCTTGGATGCCTCCGCCTCTGCCTCCAGATCTGTGGAGGCCGCCCTTTTCTTCCTTCCCCCCTTGGGGGGAGAATTTCTTTCCTCCTCGTCGTTCTCAGTGGGGGAGGAGTGGGTTTTAGCATCTTCGGATGTTGCGTCCGGAGTGCCTCTACGGCGGAGGACGCTACTTGTCTCATGGCCCTTTTCTTGGCCTTCTTCTCCGACGCCTGGTAGGGCACTGGAACCAGCATCTTCGTCAGGAGTGGGATAGCTAGGTTTTCGGGCAACGGAGCCGGACACTGGATCCGCTCCGCCTTCTTTATCCAGCTCTGAAAAGACAAACAGAGAAACTTAGACATCTTCCTTGAATGCACGGGAAGAGATACACCTTGAAGTGTGAAGAACTTACCAGACTGGCTAGATGGGTCAGGTCGTATCCGCGGTCCTCGGACATTTGTGTCCACGTCTGATTGGCCTTGAAAAGCACCTTCTAGATATCTTTGTGCGTGGAGCCGAAGAACTGTCGCAAGGTCTGGTGCTTGCCCGGATCAAACTCCCATAGATGGTAAGTTCGGCTTTGTCAGGGAATGATCCAGCGAAAAAGCATCACCTGGATCACATTGACGAGCTTGATGTTCTTGTCCACCATGCTCTTGACGCGTGCCTGCAGCGCCGATATCTTGTTTGATGATGACCTCTCCAAGCCCTTTTTTAGCCAGGAGGTAAGCCGCGTTGGGGGCCCGGACTTGAATTCGGGAGCCGCGTGTCGGTGTCGAAACTAGCGGATCTCGGGTAGGGGGTCCCAAACTGTGCGTCTAAGGTCGATGGTAACAGGAGGCAGGGGACATGATGTTTTACCCAGGTTTGGGCCCTCTTGATGGAGGTAATACCCTACGTCCTGCTTGATTGATCTTGATGAGTATGAGGATTACAAGAGTTGATCTACCACGAGATCGTTGTGGCTAAACCCTAGAGGTCTAGCCTGTCTGATTCTGATCGTCTCTACGGACTAACCCCTCCAGTTTATATAGACATCAGAGGGGCCTAGGGTTATACAAAGTCAGTTACAAAGAAAGGAAATAATACATCCGGATGCCTAGCTTGCCTCCCACGCAAAGGAGAGTCCCATACGGACACAGGAGGAAGTCTTCTATCTTGCATATTCATGGCCCAATAGTCCGGCCCATGTCACACAGGCCGGACGCCCGAGGACCCCTTAATCCAGGACTCCCTCAGTAGCCCTTGAACGAGGCTTCAATGACGATGTGTCCGGCGCGTTGATAGTCTTCAGCATTGTAAGGCGGGTTCTTCCTCTGAACACTACAAAGCGTTTGATCCGAAGAGTCATACTCGGCTTTCCATTTAATGTCGTACCCATTGGCTTTTGCGCCTCCACTGCTTCGGCTTCCACGTGTCAAGCGAACACGAATAGCCAGAGTACTTTTTGCACATACCACCCTGGCCATGTAAGAAGGGCGTCTATTTAAAGGGACTGGATCTCAGATCCCATTCCACATAGAGCGGAAAATCCTTAGAGCTTGCTAGGAGAAACCATTCCAGCATGGCTAGCGTTCCCAGTTCTTCCTCCCGCACCCATGGCTCCGAAAAAGGCAATTGGGGGTAATGCTCAGTATCACACGACCAACTAAGTAAG
>NC_041386.1:514889419-514914540 GCF_002162155.2 Triticum dicoccoides
GGTAGGATTAACATCTTTTACGGGCGAAGCCCTGGCGGAAAATTTCCCCAGTCCAGCCAGGGGGAGCGAGTGTGCTTTACATCCTTCTTGATAAGAGGCGTTAGGTTTCCAATCCACCCCTTCCTCCAAGGTCTTCTGGAGTACTACGGCCTCCAACTGCACAATATCACGTCGGGTTCCATTCTGCACAACACGGGCTACGTTGCTCTTTGCGAGCTATTCCTGGGTTGTAGTCCCATTTCGAGCTATGGAGGAAACTATTCTACCTCATCCCTCGCTCCCAAATGGGATCTATATTTGAGGTGGGCGGCGCCGAAATATGGCACATAGCCGGGACTGGATACTTATCCGGCACGCCGAAGAAGGCTTCTGAAGAATGGCCGTCAGAGTGGTTCTATATTGAGGACGTCGCTCTCCCTGAACAAGTCCGAATGGTCCTTCCTGAATTTACCAGTGCTCCATTAAAGAAACGCCACAGCTCGCATCCTCGGAGCCTCGAGGAGGAAGATAGTGTAGAAGTCCAACAATTAATTGGCAAGATAAGGACACTCGCCAAGTCCGGATTATCAATAATCGAGGTAATGGCCACTTCCATAGTGCGAGGTGTTCAGCCGCTCCAATTCAGGGGGCTTCCCATGTGGCACTACAATGGGGAAGATGACGCCTCACGCTGTGGACGAAAGGGTCCAAATTCCCTTACCGCCCTGGCCGCAATACTGGATGATCTGTATAAAGGGGAGAAATAGGAGTTCACTCGTCTTACGCTCTGGGATGGATTTTCTATGTACAATCGTCCTAGCTGGGTGAGTTTTAATCCAATCACTCTACTCAATCCTCTCCCTGAGTCATGCTTAATTGGCATTAACCCTTCCATTTGTAACAAGAATGGTGGAAGGTTATAGCGGGGATCTATAGCCCCGCTCCATAGCCGGAGAACCGTAATCGGGACCTTGACCCCGGATACGAAGAGGATCCGGACATATTTGTAGAGCTTGAGGAGGGAGTATTGTACCAGGCGAGCGATGATGGCACAGTAGTGCAAATCGTAGCCAACTATCCCGGCCTCCTTCCTGCCTCACATGTAAGTAATCAGGAGACATCTCCTCCGAAAGATCCTCCTAACTGTACCTCACCCACCACACTGTCTCGTGCTTCAAAGGGGAGGCGCTTGACGTGCCATGCTACACCAGAGGCGCTTCATAAGAACGCGGCGCCCGCGCCGAACAAGTCGTCAAAGAGGAAGGCAGACGATAACACGGCAGAACCTTCATCGAAGAGGTATGGCTTTCTTTTTTAAATATGCCTCCTGGTCGTCACATCAAACTGTGACATTATCCGCTGCATTTTATTAGGAAGAGCGTTCGCCGGACTATGTCCTGGGATCCTGCCGGTCGCGTCTCCACTAGTCAGATTCCAAACCCCGCCCTAAGGACGGGGGTTAACACGGGAGTGACGCCGGATTGCCCTTCCGCAGAGGATTCAGAAGATATGCCCATCACGAACTCTGAAGTGGAGAGTGCCATGAATCATCGGCGCCGGAGGGCCGCTCTCCGCGACCCCGACTTTTCAAAAGAGGCATTCAATGCCTTCAGCTCGGTCGATGCATATATCCGAGCTGCTCGGGATGGGTTGCCAGAGCCACCGACTAGCATTTAAAAGATATGCGGGTAAGTACAGGTTTGGTAATCGTATACCAGTAGCCCCCGAGACTTGAAGAAGTTGATACAACTGATTTAAGGATCATTGTATAATCAGGTACTCACGGAGAAGAATAGCCTGCTGTGTCAAGAGCTGGAAAAGTGTCAGACCCAGCTAGCTACGGCTACCGCCGAATTGGAGAAATCCAAGGAGGCACCGCCTGGTAATGTTTCCCCCATCAGATAAAAGTATAATCATATACCAGTAATATTAATATTGTTGTGTTTCCGTAGACAGGAGCAGCAGATCAACTGAGAGAGAAACTGAAAATCGCCAGGCTGGTGAACAGGAGGCCAAAAGGCAACATGCGGCAGGCGAACATGTGCTGACGCGGGTCAGGGATAAAAAGAACAAGCTGCAGGATTGCAATACCCTACTGGGCGAAGAACTAAAAGATGTGCGAGCCCAGCTAGCTGACGCCGTCAAGGAGAATAGGAGGCTACAAGGCGGCATATGCCGTATGCTTTTGACCTTACCTTTATGTAATTCAGTGAAGAAATGATCTGAGAGATATATGTCTGCAGGTATGCTGACTGGCCGTCCCGAAGAGGAAATGTACGGCTCTCAAGGCGACCTTCTGCAAGAGCTGTCCCAACTTCACGAGCGAGCTCGACAAGCAATGCGGAGCATTGCCAAAGCTTTGTGGCCATCCGCCTCTCCTCCAGGAAGTATGGAGGAGCTTGTGAAGCTATTCCAGGGAGCTCGGCAGCGCTTCTGATTATGGAAGATATCGGCCTGCCGAGAAGGTGTGGGAGAGGCCTGGGCCATGGTAAAAACACGGTACACCAAGCTTGATCTGAATCAAATGTCCCTAGTCAGACCTCGGGATTCAGATGGAAAAGAAATTCCAGTTAGTCTGGTGTATGACCAGGTAAAGATAGCCGCCAAGTATTCCCAACAAGATTGTAAGCTAGATGACCTGTTAGATGGCATAGAGGAAGAAGTTTTTGAGTCCAAGTGACTATGTACTTCAATTGACAAATTGTTCCCTAGCCGGATTGTAAAACAATTTTCATGGCAGACCTTTTCGCTTCGACCTCTAGACCCGAAGGCTCGTAGTTTTTCGAAATACCGTAACGGTAATATATACCGGGGTATGCGTGGAAACCAGGTGTAGGGGTCATAGTTGCTTGAACACACAAGTTGTATCCCGCTAGCTATATTATATTACATGTTGATTGTAAGAAACATCTTCGAGGGAGAATAGTTCCGTTAAGAGTTCCTTTCCCTGGGTTAACATGCGTTAGTATGCATGTCCGAACTCTGATCGAAAAATCACAGTGTACGTAACATCTAGGGGTTCATGATGTGAACATTGTATAACGTCTTTAATCCGCCGACCGAATATTCTCTTAAGAAAGCTAGCTTTTGGCTTCACCCAGTCTGAGGTACAAGTCCGGATGACCCAGCTGTAACAATTGCAGAGGTGCTCCCTTTATGCCCTAGGCGAACAAACGGGAACGTATGGCATAAACACAGGAGCCAGGCAACCCAGCTTGGCAAAAACTGAAGTAATAACGATGCATATAATGGCGAAGAAAAGGTACATATGCCGAAGAGGACACATATGCGTTGAGCTTGATGCTCAGAAAATAATAATAAGCTTCTGCAAAAGAAGCCCCCAGGTATTATGAGTGTATACATTTAAGGATGTGCACATCATATGTGTGTGGTTTGGCCGCACAAGAGCTAAAGAGCTGGAGAAAAATTAAAGAGGGTAAAAAATGAAAACAAAGGGAGAATAAGACGAACAAAGAGTATGGCTCTTGGCGTAGAATCTTCGGAGTCTTGCGGCACTCGACGGGTTCGGCTCTAGGCGATTGTCAGATGCATCATGCAGGCAGTACGCTCCTCCAGTGAGAACCTCATCTATGATGAAGGGACCCTCCCACTTGGGCTTGCGTTTGTCCTTTTTCTTTTCTGGCAAGCGCAGAACGAGTTCACCAACATTATAAGTCTTGGCCTGCACTTCTCTGCTTTGGTATCTTCGAGCCTGTTGTTGATAGAATGCAAAACGGGATTTTGCAACGTCACGCTCCTCCTCCAGGGCATCTAGACTATCCTGCCGATCGAGTTCGGCCTCTCTCTCTTCGTACATGCGCACTCGAGGTGAGTCATGAATGATGTCGCAGGGCAAAACAGCCTCTGCCCCGTACACCATGAAGAATGGTGTGTATCCGGTAGTGCGATTGGGTGTGGTTCGCAACCCCCAGAGTACGGAGTCGAGCTCCTCTTCTCAGTGCTTGTGTAATTCTTTCAACGACCGCACTAGTCTAGGATTAATACCGCTCATAATAAGACCATTAACTCATTCGACTTGACCGTTTGTTTGTGGATGATAGACCGAGGCGTAGTCGAGCTTAGTGCCCAATTTAGCACACCAGGATTTCACTTCATCGCATATGAAATTGGAGCCGTTATCGGTGATGATGCTGTGTGGGACACCATAATGGTGCACAACACCAGATATAAAGTCTATCACCGGTCCAGCTTCGGCTGTTTTCACTGGTTTGGCCTCTATCCATTTAGTGAATTTATCTACCATGAGTAGCAGATATTGTTTCTTATGGCTTCCTCCTTTAAGGGGTCCTACCATCACTACAAAAAAAAGACATATGTGACATTTTGTGTTGAACGAATTTTTTTCTGTCATACTTATGACACTTCTATGACGATAATTGTGACAAAACCCGGTATCATCATAGATGTGGTGGGCTCCTACGTCTATGACAAAAAATCATGATAGAAAATAGGCTTTTCGTCCGGGCGGGCCGGAGACGCAGCTCCATGACATTCTTTGGGCCGTCCATGACGGAAAAAACCGTGCTAGAAGCGAGGGCGAGGAAAATTTTGGGGAGTTCCCGATTACGGGGGGTGGTCGGGGGCCGAGCGATGCGCGTTTCTCTCGTACACGTGCATGCATGTGTGCGAGGCATTGGGCTCTAACTGAACCCGAGCGATTGCACTGCAGGTTACGCATTACGGAACCTGAGTGATTGCACTGCTGCTAACTGAAGCTGATCGATGCTTCCTCTTGATGAACAGTGAATGTTGCTGGGGGGTTTGGATGAATAGTTCCTAGTGGGGGTGGATTAATAGGACCCCGTGGTGTTGCCTTTGGATGAATAGGACCCCGGTCGATCGATCCGGTTGGGGCTGGATGAACAGGAGCCCGTGGAGGGCTGTATGAATAGGACCACCCCGTGGAGGGCCTGATGAATAGTAGATGGTGGAGGGCTGGATGAACAGTGGCCCGTGGAGGGGTGGTTGAACAGGAGCCCGTGGAGAGGGTTGGTTGAACAGTAGCCGGTGGAGTAGCACGCGGTATAGGCTGGATGAATAGGAGCCCGTGGATGAACAGTCGCAGGTGGAGGCTGGAGGAGGTTGACGGTGGGTGAACAGTAGCCCGTGGAGGCTGGAGGGGGTCAATGGTGGAGATGAATAGTATCGTCTGGAGTCCTATGTTGCGATATGCCACACCCCTCCCGATGAACAGGACACCTGTTTCGACCATAGCGCTGCAACAACAGTCTGTTTCCTCCGTTCTGCGGTACGCCACACCCTCCCGATGAACAGGACCACCGTTTCGACTGTAGGAGCTCCGTTTCCTCCATTTTGCGGTATGCCAGACCCCTCCCGATGAACAGGATCCCATTTCGAACGTGGCCGGTCGAACACAAGGCCGTTTCCTCCCTTCTGCGGTACGCCAGGCCTCGTTTCCATTGGTTGTTCCGTCCAAGCCCTCCCGATGAACATGACGACGCATTCCATTCCGACCCAGTCGGATGGCTCCCCATGAACACGACGACGACTTGGTTTCTCCGTTCCGACCTAGCAGTATGTATGTACACGTGCTTGCCTCTACGACGACACGTGTGCGCCTCTACATCGACCAGTATGTACGTACACGTTCGCGACCAGAATGACAATGCTACGTACGCTTCGACCAGGTGGGTCCCGACTGTCAGGCACTTCCTTGCGTGCGAAGATGTAGCTGGTGGGTACCAGCAGTCAGGGGGGCGAATCATTTTTTTCTGGACGAACTTCCTTTTGTGCGAAGATCTAGGTGGTAGGTCCCAGCAGTCAGGGGAAAAAGTGTTTTTCACGAAATATGGTTGCCCGTCCGGTGGGTCCCCGCTGTCAGGAGGAGGAATCATTATTTTCCGTGTAGGCACTTCCTTGCTGCGGTCATGGACCCAACTGTCAGCCTCTCCATGTACAGTCCACGTCCGATGGAAGCCGTTCCTTGACCACGTTGACCATGCCGCTGAGAGTACCAGGGTGGTGGACGACGGTGAGGCCTAGGAAGGGGACGACGCGGAGCCGAGGAAGGCGCGACAGTGGATGCCCACGCGTAGAGGAGTATGAGGGTTCACTGGTTCGCTACGGTGTGAGGCTATCGTCGCCACAAAATAACAGGGGGTGTGTGTGAGTAGAGGGATGGCCTGGCCAACGGTGGGAGTAGTAGGGGCCGGTGAGGCCTCCGCGGCATCACAGTCGGCCACGGGAGGTAGGAGCACGAGGCACGACCGACGCAGGTTTGGGCGGCTGGAGCAAGAAAACCAGAGGTTGAAGAAGAACTACGGCCATTGGATGGACATCGTACGGTCACTGGAGCTAGCACTACTAGAAAAAGGCCTGGTCACCCATCCTCACACTACTCCAGCCCAAGCACGCTTAACTTCGCAGTTCTATCCAACCCCAGCACCACCTCACTTAACAGGCACTTGTTGATATAGCTATCATATCAATCCTATTAAACCTTGTTGATGTCTAGGACTTTGTTCACGTTCATGAGTGTGATGAAATTTTGAAAAAATATTTCAAACTTCCCGGTCATATTACGCATCATATTTTGAAAAAAAATCCAAAAAAAAATTTGAAACCAATTTTTTTTCTGTTACTAGTGGCGCACCTAGCAAATGGTGCGCCATTACTAAGTTTGAAACTTTTTCCATTCCCCCCCTCTAGATCTTAAAAGCCCCGTATCTTTCATTCTGTTAGGTTTTTGGGGATTCTGAAAATCTTCAATGGGGTTCCCCCGATTGAATTCTGATGTAACTTTTCGAGTAGATGATTTTTTATATAAAAAACTTTTTAATCCGAGTTCGTATGGAAAAGTTATGCCTATTTTACTAAATTCCAGAGAGATTTTGCAAATAAATTCGAAATTCATATTTGTAAATTTTCCCAACAACTAGACCACATATCACGTGGGAAACTTATTTTCTTTTATTTTTTTGACATTTCCATCATTTTATTTTATTTTTTTAAACTGAGAAGGCGGTCCAAAGGGGGGGTGGGGGTGCATTTGGTCAAAGTTAGTAATGGTGCACTTTGTGTAAGTGCACCATTACTAAGTTTGACATAGTAATGGCGCACGTATGCAAGTGCGCCATTACTAAGTTTGACCAAGGTTTGACCCATCATACACATAGTAATGGCGCACTTTGTACAGGTGCGCCATTACTATGTCAACTAGTAATGGCGCACTATCCCCTGGTGCACCACTGCTAACATTTTTTTTATTTTTTTTTCAAAACTACTAATGGCACACCACACACCAGGTGTGCCATTAGTAATATGTCAATAATGGCGTACCTGTATCTGGTGCGCCACTCCTATATAGCAGTGGCGCACCACATACATGGTGCGCCATTAATGTCCATAATAGCTATAGCCATTTTTCTAGTAGTGTAGAATCGTTCATATTGACTAAGTTGACAAAGGCCTCCGTCCCCGTCAACTTAGTTGGCCCACAAATCAGCCTCCCACTATTGTCGGTCCCAGCTAACAGGGGGGTATTCATTTTTCTGTGCGTAATAAGGAGGCACTTCCTTGTGTGCGAAGATATAGCTTGTGGGTCTGACCTCTCAGCGGTGGGAATGCTTTTTTCGCGAAATACAGAGGCCCTTCCGGTGGGTCCCAGCTGTCAGGTGGAGGAATCATTATTTTGCGCATAATAAGGAGGCATTTCCTTGCATGCGGCCGTGGACCCAGCTGTCAGCCCCTCCACGCACAGTTTACTTCTGATGGTGTCGTTTGTTGACCACGTTGACCACTCCACGCCGAGCGCACCCAAGGTGGTGGAAGACGGCGAGGCCTAGGAAGTGTACGACGCGGAGCCGGGGAAGACGCGACAGTGGATGCCCGCGGAGAGGAGTACGAGGATTCACTGGTTCGGCTGCGGTGTGAGGCTGCCGTTGCCGCAGGGCCTAGCTAGTAGTGGGAGTAGTAGAGGGCGGTAAGGCCTCAATGGCAACACAGCCGGCCACTGGAGGCAGGAGCAGGCGGTGTCGCCGGCGCTAGTTTGGGCGGCTGGTGCAAGAAGAGCAGCGATTGAAGAAGCAACTTGCCCGTTCGATTCAAATCCAACAGTTACTTCTGCTTGAATCATTTGTTGACTAAGTTGACAAACCCTGCGTACGCATCAACTTAGTAGGCCCACAGGTCAGCCTCCCAACCGGTGCGTCCCAGATGTCAGTGGGAGGAATCATTTTTTTTGCGTAATAAGGAGGCAGTTGATTGCATGCGGCCAGGCTAGCGGAGGGAGCAGGGTGGGCCAGGGAAGCCTGCGCGGCATCACAGCGGGCCACAAGAGGAGGGAGCAGGCAGTCCCGCCGGCGCTAGTTTAGACGGCTGGAGCAGGAAGATCAGAGATTGAAGAAGGACGTCGGCCGTTGGATGGACATCCAACAGTCACTGCTGCTAGAATTGTGTGTTGACTGACAAAGCCTTGCGTAAACAAGTCAGCCTCGAAATCTGTGGCATGTACAACCCATTTGATATTATTTTTATAATTTTTACTCATTTTCTAATTCATATGGAATTTATTGCAGCTCGTTTTCCATTTTTAGAAATGCTGCCCATTTTCTGGTCAGCACCAGGGTTAAAAAATAACTAAATACTCCCTCCGTTCCTTTATGTTAGGTGCATTTTTTTAATTAAAATTTCACAATGTAAGGTGTATTTGTTGTAATCCCATATAATCCCTCTTTTACCCCTCCACCACCACATACATGGTGAGCTATCCCCATGACGATAAAATGAAGCGAATCACTCAATGCGTTTGTTGGAAAAAAGGGCCCATCGTTAGTTAGGAAAATGTATCCCATGCAATCCCATTATTTTAGTATTTCCTCTTTGAGAGCGTACAAACCATCTTTCTCTACCTGATCGAAGGCTTCTCTAGAGAACAGAAAACATCTGACGAATTAAAATACTCAACCGACACCCTTTCTCTTCCACCATGGATCCGTTCAAGTTAGAGGAAGATAGGTTCAACTCATCGCTGCATCTTTTCAGCCAAGAGGATGATCCAGCTATGGAACTGTTCAGTCAGGTGGAAGAAACAGACGAGTCGTTGGGCCTGTTTAGTGAGGTCCAATACCATGGCCAGTGTCTCGCCGAGGACTCCTCGCCTGCGTTGTCGGACGTGAAGCTCACCGACCAGATTTTCCATGATGCGTCCACGGCGGACATCGGTGATGTCCGACGTGCCGGATTATTGCGCATACATGCTGCTCCACATTCGGTCTGCAAATTCTTCCAAGGGGGGAATCACCACCGTCAACGAGGCCGTGAATTGCGCGGTGTCGGAACCGTATGCAGCATCGGCCACTTCAAGCATGCCGTGTCAAGCAATGCTCGACGCACTGACCTTTGCCGTATCTACGGAATACCCATCATGTCAAACAACATCACCGATTTTTGGTTAGTTGTACTTATACCTTTGCTCTTATCCATCATATCTGTACATGTATGACATGCCTTCTTCTAACTTTTAGTGCCACAACTAGAGGCATCAATCAAGGGGAACACGAATATGGCGAGGAGAACGATAAGAGCAATGTGGTGAATGACAAGGCCATGAAGAATGATGAGGTGGATAGCGATGATGAAACCATCGATTTAGAGTTTGAAGCATTGCAAGCTTCCAGAGAAAGTGAAGTGCACGTGGAATGATTTTATGCCCCGGATTCAATGCCGGACTCGGTACCCCCAGGAATGGAATCATATAGGGATTTTGTACTAACGTCCTTGATGACATCGTATGATCCAAAGATGATGAAGAAACGACCACATAATCAGTGATGCAAGTACTCTCTACTTAGCACTAAACATTTGGTGTGATCTCATAAATTGTCATTGTGTCCAAAGTCATTTTTGTATTGCCTGAGTTTGTTTAGTGACATCATACATTAATAAAGGCATGAATGAAGTTCATTTTGTTGGTTACATTTGCTTGCAACGTTCTACTCTCAAAATAGAAGATAAGTCGATGTCATGGAGTAATAAACATCACCAAACAAGAACAACGAGTTCTTTTAAGATTAGTCGATGGCATGGAGTAATAAGCATCAGAAAACAAAGATTTAAATGCTAGAAGTACAGTACGAGTACGTTTAAATTCAGTACTGTATAACTAACGAATTCGCTAAGATTATTAATGATAAGAAGCGACGAGAAGTGCATCAAGCATCTGGAAGGGCCTCAATGTGAACGGCCAAATTCCAATCTTGCCATCAAATGTCATAACACCATGATCATCATAACGAGGCCTTGCTACCACTGCCAAGAACATCACTTTCTCAATAAATCCCTTGCTTTGTGTGCTGCGATATGGTTCTTCTTCATGAGGTGCCAAGTAGTAGTTCTGAGTACCTTTAGTGCGGTAGAACCACTTCTCATCAATATGGATGACATTGTACATGCCTTTAAATGTGGGTTCTTCAGGCACGCTTAGTTCATCCAACATGGATAAACAAAACCGAATACGACCTAGCTTGTTGTCATCAGTCAGTGTGGATTTAATTGAATTTGTATGGCGCTTCAGTCTGCCCTCCTTCAACCTTCTCCATAATGTTGTCTTGGCCATTTGAAGCTCATTAGCAAGATTTTTAAGCGTAGTTCTTTTGCTCAAATCAATATTTTTATAGCATACGAATCAAATGGTATCTTCTTGCGGCCACAAGTTTTCACTCTTTTGTTTGCTACTCCATGAATACCACCAGCTCGCTTGCCTCTCAACCATATGTTTTGAACAGTCTGGTAGTTAACTTGACAAAGTTCTGCCACCTCCTCAACCACCCCTTGGTTTAGTATGCCTTGATTTGTCTGTTCTAATAGCATGGCATAAATTTCTTTCTTTTGATTGCCTGGGTACCATCTTCACTTCTTCTTTTGTTTAGCATTTGCGCCTACTACAGAATATTCAGAACAAGAAATGGATTAATTTTAGTTAAAATGAACTAAGATTCTCTAGAAATTAAGTGCCACAGATTACTCACAATGACTTCAAACAAGGACTAACTTAAATAACTCATGGAATAGACTAACCATTGTTGTTGCCGGTGTTAGCTACTTCAGCTTGTACTCCATAATCAGTCTCCGGAACAACATCTTTCTTCAACTCCACACGGATGCATGGGTTAACATTACCGGCGGGGCTGGTTGCATCATTGCCACTTCCATTTACTCCACTAGATGGAACACCTTCGGGACAGTCAGCTTGGTTAACATTGCGGGCGGGCTGGTTGCATCATTGTTGCTGCCATTTAATGAAGATGGAACAACTTCGCCATGCCCGCCTTGCCACTTCGTCAGAGCCGGGCGCATTCTACCGCGACCAGCCAAGCCCAAGCGTCGACGACCACGGCGAGCGTCACTGGCATCCCCGACGGCATTGTCGTCACCTCCTCGGCCACGCCCGACAACAGGACCAGCAAGTAGCGCCCCACACATGCGTTTAAGCACAACATCATGTGCACCACAAGCCTGTCCAAGGCCCGCGTACATACTGGCAGCTTCTTCTCCTTCAGAGCCATCGCATCCACCACCAACATCTACTCCGTGGCCTGAGTCATGTGTGGACATAGAACCTGCCGCATCAACTCCTTGATCACTGGTGGCGATGTTCGCCAGATGGCAGGGGAACATGACAACAGTTCCCTGGATGAATACTTCACCGGTACGGCACACACGAGAATCTACGAGAATTTGTTCACCATCGAAGAGATAGGCCCTGGTGGCACCAAGCCGGATCACCCCCGGATAGAAGGTCTGCCTACTTCTGAGCGAAACCGTCGTGCAAAACGACACCGGCCACCACTTTTCTGCTGGGTTCACCGACGGCTTGCACTGTATTCCGTCCTCTGGGTGGCCTCGTCCACGCGCGCCTCGGCGATTGAACTGCGTGTAGATGGTGACACAACGGGTCAAGTACTACTTGATCTGATTCAACGAACATGGAATACATACAGTACGTACATGTGAAGACGGCGTTGCATCCACTGCGTGGCCGCGTCCGTCAGCACGTTGGCCTCGCCCGCGTCCGCGACCCCGGCGCGTTGGCCGTGCTCATGCCCGCGTCCGCGCCCGCCGGCGCGTTGGCCGTGCCCGCGTCCGCGCACCCCCACGTCTTCCGGCGGCGCGTGTACGTCAACTCGCCCGTGCTCGGCAGAAGCACCTGCGTGTGTTCAAGGAGCTCCGCCTCATCGTCGGCTTCGTTGCTGGGATTAAGTCGATCATACTGGCATCCGTTCCTGTCATGGAGCGCATGCTCAACTTCTGCATGGAGCCCATAGTGAAAAATTATCCAGCTGATACTGCAAAAAGGTGAGATTGCACAAGAACATACCGTCGTCGGAGTCATCGGAAGCTAGCTAGTCGTAGTTGTATCCAAGATCAAAGGTGTTGTCATCGTTCTCCTCAATTGAATCCCAATTAGGTGCTGGATGCAAGTCTAGATCAACCATTTTTTGTTGGCCACGTACTGGAATAAGGGGGAAATGAAAAGAACCAGCGGGAGTTGACTCATTTTGTACACAAAAACGTAATTTAAGATCTTCATTCAGTTCGCGCCAAGCCACTTCCCTCCCTTTTCCCGATGGGCGCGCACGTACATGGGTATCCATTTTCGTATACAAGGAAAGACACTTATTCCCATCCCTGATTTGTTGGGATACGCCGATTGCATGTGCCATGCAAGGCCAGCAGCATATCTGCATGCAGCGGTCAATCAGTGGAGGCTCACGCTAATTGATTTCTAATGCTAAACTAATATCAGGGGTAGTACTGTCCCAGAGGCTTCAAAAATTCCTGCCTTGGTCACCGAGCTAGATATAATGCACCTAACATAAAGGAACGGAGGGAGTATGTGGGGAAATTTTGAAAATTCGCAATTTTTTGCTGGGGAACAAAATATGCTTAATCCAAAAATTAGTAGCCATAGTAAATAAATATAAAAATAATTTAGTACTATGTCATGTTAAATCCAATGAAATACAGTATAAGATATCAGTGAAGAACAAAAACAAAAAAGAAACTAATATCCAATTTTCTATAATTTTTTTTGGAATTTTCAACCCCTTTTGATTTACTTTTAACAGACACGGACCATACTCTTTGGACAGGCTGGAATGCATCTTGCAGCCTAGTAAGTCGGAGAAAACAAATAGACCTAGCTTGGCTATTCTTTAAAAAGAAATACTGGGCTACCTATTTTCCCAAAGAAAAAACTGTTGGGCTGGTCATGTTGTTAGACGGGCCACACAGACCGCACAACCCAGTTTATAGCCTGCTCCTCCGAATTACTACTCAAAAAAAGTTGTGCAATTATGTCGTTAATTGACTATACGTTGAAAATGATGTGGGTCCCAGATATCAGCAGGGTGGATTAGAGTAAAAAATGAGGAGTTCATCTGAGTAGTAAAAGAGGCGCTTGCTTGTGTTCAGGAGTGGACCTGGTGGGTCCATACTGTCATACTCACAACTACAGTCCTCTCCCTATTCACTATGTTGACAGGGACAATTTAAAAAAAACTATGTTGACAGGGCCGGACGGCGGCGCCGCGGCGAGCACACCAAGGCGGGGGATAAAGTGTTATCGCCAATGTGCTGGGCTGGGTTAGACATTCTTATTGAAAAATAAAAATGGACCGGAACTATTTACGACGTTGACTACGATTCGCATTGGTCCGCTGGTTGAAGGAAGAAAATGCTGGAAGAAAGAAGACTGGTCACTATCTCTTCCTAAGAATAATATCGACTGAATGTAACGACACTATCATAGGAAATAATATCCTACTGTTAAATCTTGAATTTAAAGAACTGGTGCATGACCATTTAGCTTTATTTATTTATTTACTTATTTATGTTTATTGGGGGACCATGAGCATGTACCTGGGCCGGATTCATGTGAGAGCCTCCCTTCTAGTTAATTATGAGCTTCTCTATTGGGCCTTCATCAGTGGGCTGCATGTTATCAACAAGTGGAAAATGTGTTCCGTACGAAAAATAGTATGCACTACGTACGGTACGAGGCACTAAAGGATCGAACCGTGCAACGACTTCCAAAACATTGTGTTTGTCGTTATAACAACACATTTATTCAACCAACAGACGAAATATACTACTAATTGTACATTCAAAACAGCAGCAACAACAACCAGGGCTGGGGTGCAACAGAAGCAGTAAGCAGGCCAAAAGAGTGAAGACGCAGCTCTCTCTTCCAAACCAAACATCAGCCATCATTACAAAAGGGCTACCAAAAAAGAACAAGTGTATGCATCAAACTAAATAAAGATCCTACTACACCAAGTGTACGCATCTTACTAACTGGCTCAGTTAGACATTACTATTTATTAAGCTGTGGAGATTGGCTAACGGCTTAACACAGATGGGTGCCTGACGGGCGAAACTCTAGCCAGCAGGTCAAAGTCTAATACATGCGACCCTCTCTCCTACTTTGGGCTGCAGAGTGTGGTGGCACATATTAGGATATGGTGTGTGCAGAGACGCATGGTACGTTGTGTACACACAGTTTTGTCTGATGAACGAAACCGCGCTGCCATCATGATCCTTGCCGTCAGTTATCTCCTGGTTAATCGGATAATCCAGTCTGACAAACAGAGAGCGTGTACCAAGGCTACTTACCAACCTCCAATCAAAAATTCCTGAAGGCCTAGAGAAGTTGGGATCCTGCTCAAAGACCTTGCAGTGACTATGATTGTATTCCGAGAAACAACACATCCGGTATGTGCAAACAATCTTCAATCGTTCACTGTTGTCTGATCGATCCAGGAACCAAGCGGCCTACAACATCATATCAAGTTGGAGTAAAATAACCCTTGAAAAAAAGTTGGAGTCAAATAAAAAAGGGCTCTTTATGTAGTCAATCTTAAGAACAACATGTTATGAGCATGAATGTTTTTTCAGTAAATGGTGAAAGTAATATAAGCAAGCCCATGATATCATAGGAAAGTAGCATACTATTGTAACAGCCATTTGTAGCGATGACTGGAGTAGGCAAACAATACGTCCAGCCATAGAAGGAGTCGAAAGCGAAAATGAAGCCCTTGTGTTTAATGGCATCAGAGAACCATGGAGGATGTATGATCCTCCGATGGATGTGCAGATTTATCGACATACCATAGTGACCTGTCAGATAGGAGAGACCGTGGTTGAAGAACGCAATTAGCCTGAAGTCTTTATAATTCGCAGATCTTGTGGGCACTTGGCAGATTACAACCTTGACCAAATCAAACTTGATATCATGTTGGCTACTGTAAGATTCCAAGTATTCTAGGCCACGGTGCCAAAGCAGTGTAGTGTTAACCGAAGGAAGGGAGATCAATCACCAGGTGTAGACCTCCACATGCATCCAGCTGCCGCGACCGTCGTCGAGCACCATCCAAGACGTGTTCATGCTGACCCAGTACATACCGTTAATGTAGTTGAGGGTGACGGGGATCGGATCGCAGTCAAGGGGGTTGATGCTCACCACCCTATGATCGTTATGCTGCATGACACGCCATTTCTGAAGATTATGCAGCATTAGCAAGAAAGGAGCTGACTTAAAAAGCTCCGGCCTAAGGGCTTTGAGTAAATGGTACAACCCCGACAAGCACGCGGCGAGCATCATGATACTGAGATTGTCCACACGTGAAACAATGAGCTTGATTACCTGTGTGGGGAGCGAATTCCAGCCACTCTTTCGGTAGACGCTGCTCGATTGTGCCATTGTTAGTTCTTGGGTTTCAGACGAGGGGGGAGGCACCCTAGGGGGGATGGAAGATTGGACGAGATTATGTGCGGACAAAGATGGAGAAGCGAATATGTGCAGCTGGAAGTGGACAGGTGATGATGAATATAGCACGCCGCTTGACTTACAAGACACATACCACCAGTGTAGGGTCATATCGATGCCAGACAACTTGCTTGGGTGATCACAGTACTGGTACTCCCTACAGTACACTAATATGCCCTAACTTGCTTGAGTAGAGTAGTAGTGGAGTATGACTGGAGGAGTAGTATATTCCAATATTCATGATATCTTCCGATATTCCGATAAATTGACTGATTTATTTCTTATTGTTGTCTGACCGATACTATAAATCGGCTGATAAATCAGCCCATATGGCGATAAATCGACTGATATGCCGATAAACTGGCCGATTTACCCCTTACCATGGGTCAACCGATAAGTTCCTGATAAGTGATATCCCCAACATTGGTATATTCTAATCTAAAAATAGTTACAAAGTTCAATGCCCGAGCGTGGAACGACTATGAACCGCCATCGGTGCTAACTCGAATCCCTAGCAAACGTTCGCTAGGAGAGATGGCAGCTGCAAACGCCCGCGACACAGTTATAGTACTTGTGTAAGGGTGGCGTTTTTGTCAAATACTATGGCTTATAAACTGGCCACGGTCGGATGGAAATCTGACGGTTACATGGGATTCGCCAGGATTGAGCTCATGGCGAACAATTGCCAGATATCATTACTAAAAAAAGGTTAAAACACCCGGGGCTATAACTTGCACCGGCTGACCACTAACAATGATACTAACATAGTTGCAAAATAGTCAAAGACCGTGTCTACGTGGTGTTTGGAATTATATGCAAAAAAATTAGCAAGATGCCCGTGCATTGCATGGAACATCAAGATGCATTTTTTTTACAAAACACCTGTTGCGATTGACCATGCATGAGTAATCGCATGTGTAAAAACTAATGATATCTTAAGAATTTTATCGGAAAATGGTATGTCGACCATTTCATCTAAAAAATGATATCTCGAGAAAGATGATAGAGGTGAGGAGGAGTGGGGCGTGGTGGTGACTGGTGGTCGAACTAAGCGGAGGCATGGGGATGGACGGCGCCAGCAGCGGCCACCATGCCAGATTGTTCCAGAGACTTCCTTTTTTAATTACTTAGCAACGAGGTTGTGGGAGATAAGGATGAATGAGGCAAGGACTTATCTGTAAATGTGGAGAGAGGTGTGTGTATCTTTTGTAAAATTGTCATAGTTTGCTTTCAATCCGTCAGGTACAGATCGGATAGTCTTTATGATAAGATGGCAGGCACACCATCATCACCAACTCGGTTTTTTCTCTACTCCTACTCCTATAAAAGACTCAGTTGGTGATGATGGTGTGTCTGCCATCCACCATTTCTAACCATTAGATCTACATCTAACGGTTGTGATGTAAGTTGTGGCCTTTTGCAACAATTCCCACTTCTCTGCTCCAGTTTACACAAAACCCCTTAGTATCTTGAAACCAACCACATTCCTCCCTTACTTCATCAAAACAGCCCAAAGAATATATTTGGAGTGAAACATAAGATATTTTTAGTGATATGTATATCAAAAGTAAACTATTTTCTTTCAAATTTGCGAATATGTATTATTCTACTTTGGATCTGTTGCAACGGACGGGCTCATTGTTATAAAGTTTTATCTCTTGCATTCTCCCCAACCAACACCTAGTGTACTGGTCCGGGCCAGATGCTCGCAGCACGATGACCTAAGTTCGAATTCTATCCTAAACTTTAGCTTTTTATATTTTTTTAATATATACTTCTTTCGCTACAGTACTAGCAGTGGAACCCACAGAGTAATTGGAATACAAGATTAAGGAGGGATTTGTTTCTTTTTAACTTTCTGTACGAATCTGTAGCCAGCATGCAAGTCATGTACAAAGGTTTAACGGAGGGGTTTGATGGAGGCGAGGAGGCGTGTTCAGCCGGGCATGCAGCGGACGACGTAGTACTATTCGATTTGACATCTACAACTAGTATATTATAAAAAAACAAAGAAGAGTAGTAGAGATAGAGATAAGAATAGAGGCTAGGGAGGAGCGCCATCTACTACTTCGTGGGCTACTCCTGCGCTCCATTCGGCGGCTGCAACGTCCCCTATAGCCACTCCCTCATCGCTCCATTCGGCGGACGCTGTTGAAATTTAGGGACCGCACTCCCGCGACTGCTAGCAGCGACGAGTTCACCGACGGTGACTTCTTCCCCGACCTCGGCAACCTCTTCCTCAACGACATGGGCGACAACCTCAACGCCAACGGTGCTGCTCCCGTTGCACCGCATGTGTTGATGTCCTTCCTATTCAAAATCGTGGTAGAATTCATGTTTCAAGTTTGTGTCCTAGATTCGATCTGTTCATATAATATGCTAGTCCACATGATTAGTTTAATCTCTGTTATAGCCATCATTATTTATTTTGTGCTTATTCGGACTAAATCTCGTAGTAACTTGCTCATATATTCAACTGGCGGAACGTCCCCTACAGCCACTCCTGTTTCATGGACGACCTGGTCGATGCCTCCAAGGAGCCCTTCATCTACTGCTATGAGTGCCCGATATCGTTTTGGGGCTCACCAGCAGACATCTTGCATCACCTCACGCAGGCGTGCGGCGATCACTACTGGCCCTTGGCAGACAACATCAAGTACGAGACGTGCTACCCATTCATCGTGCCGGAGTCGCTGGAAGATCACCGCCGCCTGCTTGTCTCGAAGGAGGACAGCAGCATCTTCCTCTTGATCGTGGGCACCGGCGAGGCTCGCGCAGGCCGCCGCCCCGTCTCTGTAGTATGTGTTAGGGGCGATGCCGCTGATGCTGACACTGACATGAGGCTGATGTACGGGTGCGTGCTCACTATTATTACCCCTCGGAGGTACGTAGGCGGCGACATTGGGTATGGCAAGCTGACTTGGATTCTGCCGAGCTGGGACCTTCCCGCCGATGTGGACATGGAAGATGCATGGTATGATTTGACCCCCAACAATGTGCACGGGCACTCCAACGAGGTTCACTTGGACATCTACATTACCAAGTTAAATGTTGATCATTAGTCTTGGCTCAATGTAACCCGCTGTCTAAGCATGTGGAGACTTCCATGCATGATCTTCCTCTATTGGAGTGTCGCACATGAATAAAAGTGTACCCATTTATGGTTCAGTCTAGAATCTTCCATGTATGAATTTTTACTACAGTACTGGTGAAAAACTTATGATGAACCATTTCTTACATCTCCTCTGCCCCCTTCCAAGTCATCCTGATTTAATCCCTAGAAGAGATGGAAGAAGCCAGAATTAAGCTAGCAGAGGCATAGCAGGCTAGGCGTCTCCTGCTATCTTAAACTATTGTCAATACAAAATTTCCATCATAGTAGCTAGGTTCAAATGTTTATCCAGTCAACATGCCTATTGTGATGTCTGTGCATCTACTGATGCGGCACAAAATAGTTTTTCGTGTCATGTAATAACAACAATTACTTTCCAAACAATAACAGATGAAACATTGGAAATGGTATAGTTCACGCGCAAGCCCGACATTCCACGTTCAACTTCCACATCAAACTCATGTTCACAGATATCTGCACATTCATACATAATTTCCACAACCATGATTAACTTCAGAGCCAATTTTTTTTTGAGGAGAGTTATGAATAAAGAAAAACCTCTAGTTCCTGCTACCAGTGCGAGCACAACAAGTCAAGACCATGCGTAATTAGTTATATTTTGGTAATTTGTTGTGTTCTAAAATGCCAGCCGGCTCACAGAAGGACGTGTTGCCGGCACACACGCGGATTTAATGAAGGCAGGCATGGCAGTCTGAAGCAGGTTGCATGCAGTGAGGAGGCGTGTTCAGCCAGGCCTGCAGCAAGTGGGGCCCTCTTGGCCGGCACGTCGGTTTAATGCCCGCGCTATGAGAGGTCGCGTCCGTGTCAGAGCAATCACTCCCTCTAGTCCTTTTTTGTTTGTGTATAACAAAATCTCGTTTTCCATTCACATTTTACAAGTAAAATTTGTGGACAAACTTTGACCCAAAATATGATGGGGACTAGTAAACCAGAACAGAGGTAGTAGTTTTTTTAATCAAAGAAGGGTTTCCCCCTTCTGATTTTCATTACTGAAAACCAACATCTAAATCTAAACCATAGTATTTGCCCTAGAACTCCCAGGTTCAAAATCTCGCAACATAAACCCATACAACCATACGCCAAGGAGGTACGTAGTACTATGAATTCCATTTTCGCTCCATACTAATCGTTCTAAAAACTACTTAGTACTTATAACGTGTCATTGAAAATCGGAACTCTTAACCCCACTAAAAAACTGATATTTTAAACGTGGCTACTCGATCTGTGGCAACTGGCGAGCAACCGCCTCCAAGTCATTCACCTGTGGTGCCGACCATCAACTCCTACAGATCAAATTATTAGGTGAGCTGACTATTCCTACAGAGGTGCGCTCCACCACATACCCGGTACCCGCGAATGCAGCAATCGTGCACCTAGGTTTTTAGGGTTTATTTGTTAACATTGCCTTTACGTAACACTCATGTGTGCGAGGCAGTGAGAGACCGACTACGTGTGTGCACCTCTTCTCTTCGTATATGTACTCCACCGTTTGTCTGGTCTCCAAAAATTGTAATAACTACTAGCAATGTGCCAATGCATTGCCACACGATCAGAGTAGATTAGTACATATTCACCGATTTGATAGAAAAAGTCTAGTTTTGAAATATGTATATCACTAAAAATATTTTATGTTTCACTCAAAATATATTCCTTTGGCGGTTTTGATGAGATAAGGGAGGAATGTTGTTAGTTTCAAGATTCGAGAAGTGGTATATGTCTACTTTCTACTCTTACTAGCAAGATGCCCGTGCGTTGAACAGAACATCAAGATCTTGTGGGAGAAAAGGATGAACGAGGGAAGGCCTTATCTGCAAATGTGGAGAGGAGTGCTGGTAAATTGCCATAGTTTCCTTCCTATCTGTCAGATATAAATCAGACGGCCTATATTGCAGGATGGCAGGCCCACCATCATCACCAACTCTGTTTTTTATCCCTACTCTTATCAAAAGCATAGTCGGTGATTATCGTGCGCCTGCCATCCTGCAATATAGGCCGTACGATCTATATCTGACGGATAAGAAGGAAACTATGGTAATTTTGCAAAAAGATACCCACACCCCTCTCCACACTTGCAAATAAGGCCTTCCCTTGTTCATCCTTTTGTCCCACAAGATAAACTGCTCATACAAATGCATCTTGATGTTCCGTGCAACGCATGGGCATCTTGCTAGTTGTTGCAAAAAGCCTCTGTTTGTGTGAGAGAGAGAGGGAGAGAGGAGGAGGATGGAGTGCATGTGTGACAAAGACACAAAGAGTGTGTGTGTGAGAGGTATCAACTTAAAATGAGGCGATAGTGTGTGTGTGTGCTCGATCGAGAGCACGTGTCTCAAGAAGGGAAGAAAAATTTACATAGATACAAAGAGCGAGAGAGAGACATGTATGCGATAGTGCAAGCACGAGTGTGCGGGTGTATAAACCTATCTAGAGGCTAGTCCATAAATGTTTGTGAGAGAAATACGAGTCGGGGTGCGAAAGCGAGAGTTTTGTGTGTGAGAGAGAGACGGTAGTCGGGAAGGGGAGTGGAAGCAGGAGTTGTGTGTGTGTGTGAGAGAGAGGGGGGGATTTTGTTTGATCGGTAAACAAATAAATAATGTCAGTTTGGGATGGAGACGAAAAGGAGAACGCAACAAATGTTGTGTCTACATGAGAGATAGAGAGAGTAATTTTATTGTATGATTCATATATAGAGACATATAGGGTGTGTGAGCGAATCCCATAGAGAGAAAGACAAAGTGAAAGACGACTGGAGACAGTGTGTGTGGCGGTGAAAAACAAATCTTAGGTACCTAATGATACGAGAGAACGGTGGAGACGTGAGAGATAATGAAAACCGTGTAATGTATAATGATAGGGAGAGTGTGACACTTCTCAAGGGAGACGTCGAGAGACCATTTTTGCGAGGATAGGAGAAACATGAAGTGAGCGTGCGGTTGAGCTGGAGAAAAGAGAGTGATAGCTACATGAAGGAGCATGCATGCGAGAGAGATGGGCATGAAAGGAGTGAACATAAAAGGGATTCAAATATTTGAATTCCAGATGATGATACATGTAATCCATACTCAAACCAAAATTGATCTATCAAACATGCATACTCATATGAATTCACGCGCATCTATGTTATTTAATATGTAGATATTACTGATCCATACATTCTAGTAGAACATAATTTGGTTTAATTTTCTGAATTCAACCTTATGATTTTGAGATCATTGTATTTGTAAATCATATTACACATATAAAGGAGCAGAATTCTTTGTTGTGCTTTTGAAAGTATATATAAAAAATGATGTATATAGAATTTTATTCCAATCGAAAATGGATCCCGCCCGAAAAAAATAGAATACAAACGGGATTCGAATTGAGTTCGCACAGTAAACGTGCACTCTGCAAAATTTGAACGAAGCGGGGAAAGCCGCAGTAACTGCCCGAAACCAAAATCTCACTACAAGAAATATGTCAACTTGTGACCAGCACTATTGGTCACTGAATGGTCACTGTTTTCAATTTGTGACCTTTTTGTGACCAAAAACATAAGGTCAAAAGCTGGCGGTCATAAACTGACTATAGCGACCTTTCTTCTAGAATGGTCGTAGACGTTTATGACCAAAATACGTCTACTGTGGCGTTTTGGTCAGAAGCAACCTCTCCAGGCCATGTAGGCATCCAGCGTGGCAATCTGATGTGGCACAAGATTCAGCCCGATCCAATTCGATTTTCTACGTGGGCCTAGCCCAACAATTCGGGTTTTTTAATGTATTTTTTTCCTGTTATTTTCTACTAGCTACATGGGCCTAGCCCAGCAGTTCAGCCTTTTTATTTTCTAGGACATGGCCTTTTTATTTTATTTTTTCCAAGATATGAGCCCACTGTGAGATGGGACCCAGTTGTCACTATTATATTCTCCAGATCTCAATTTTCCAATAAATAAATAACAATATTTAAATCCGAACAGAGACACAACAGAATGCTTCAAACAGAGCACGACTAATCAGGAAAAATATGGTTCACATCATGAATACAATCAGAAAGAGCCAAACTTGGCACATTATTACTATCAAACATGGTTCACATCAGGTTTACAATAAAAAAATGTTCACATCAGGTAACATAGCTATCACAGTATAACTAGCTCCAATGCTTCTCCCAACTTGTTCATCCTGGACCTCACGACAAAACATGAATGAAGGCCAGCATCTGCAAGTTATCAAGCAAAATGGTTAGAACAAGCAAAATGCGACATTTTTATCATTTAAGCATAGAAGAACAGGGTCAACAACATTCAGTTTTTACTTTCAGTTTTGTTAGGATAATCTGTATGCATAGGCACAGTCCTATATAGAGCCAAACAATCATCTAAGCAAACAAACAAAAGTGGTTGCTGTATGTTGTGTGTATAGTACTATAGTTTCATCTTCAGATCAATCAACGCCAAGTTTCAAAGAAAATGTGATGATAAGTTGCACCAAGATTTAGCAAGGTGCGTACCTCCAAGTGGATGAGCCAGCTCCGAGACCCACTCCTTGACCCTCTCCGTAGATGCTCCCGTCGAAGCATACTACATCATAGCAAGCACAAAAATTCAGAAAACTACAACTGGTGTAAAGATGGACCAAAGTACAGTTTAAGTAAAACTATAAGAACAAAAAATAAAACTACAATTTCAATAAAACTATAAATTAGTTTAGATTGTGAGAGCATACATGGAAAGTCAGCACCATCAGCTGTAACCATTAACAAAAGAAAATAAATTATGTCGAGGCTGGAAATAACATCTCTGGAGTAGTTTTAATTGAAAAAATCTATCGAATACCCGAGTAATTAGAGTACACAGCTAGGATGCTGGAAAGAACATCACACAGGCAGGACAAACTACTCCATCTCTGCACTACAGGAAGGAAAAACTACAGGAGTATATAGCTGCTCATACAGGAGTACTATAGGCAAGACAAATACAGGAGTAAGATGTTGATCATGCTGGAAAGAACATAACTACTCCAGGTACTACATGAGTACAGGAAAGAACACTACAGGGACCAAAAAATGCATCCATCTCGCTTACAGTATTACAGGAAAGAACACTAAAGCAAGCTCACAAGCCTCACATACAGTAAGTCTTTCCTGTCACAACCAAATTACAGGAAAAATGCATCCATCTCACTTACATATCAAATACAGTTAGTCTTGCTTGGCACCACAAGCACCACCGTCGGCGTCGGCCTGCAAGCACAACATAGGATTAGAACTCTGAATCGAACGACAACTAAAGCAAACCAATCGATCATCGATAGTAAAACTCTAAAGAAATGTTGATCCTTTTTTCTACTGCTGCTTGGTTGTTACTGAATAAATGTTGACAACTAAAGAGCTTCGATGGGGCACAGAACCTTGAGGCCCTGTTATGGTGTTGTGTGTGATGAAGATTTTATAGGGTTTCTTTTAGTGGATAACTTAATTTGAGACTCTGTAAAAATGGGAAGAATGGAAGTATACCTTGCTCTTGGTGACGTTGATGGCGTGGAATAGGAGAGTGCCGGACTCCTGCATCTGCTTGACACCGGTGGTGGTCTCCTCGGAGACGCTGACGAGCCTCTCCTCCATCTTGCGGTACTTGTGCGGATGATCGTGAGCACGACAGGGTTGTCGGTGGACTCCGGGTCGGCGACCTTGTCGGACTCCTCGTCAGCCTTGACGCCATGGAGGATGAGCAGCGGGGCGTCGCCGAGGATGAGGTCGGGGCCGCCGCCGACGCCCCAGTTGAGGCAGCGCTCGGTGCACCACAAGCACTCCTTGAGTGCAGTGGCTAGGGTTGCGGGCGCGCGCAAGGAAGGAGAGAAGGTTGGAGGGCTCTATGGCGGTGGGAGGAGGCGCCTCCTCCTCCTTTGCCGACGGATCTGGAGGACACGGCCAGCCTAGGTCTTGCCCATCTGGAGGGGAGGGGAGGGGAGGAGCAGATGGTGGGAGGAGCCGGCGGCAGGGTAGAGGGCGTAGTCGCCGGTGGCGATGTAGATGTGCTCGGCGGTGGGGCTGGTTTGGGGGGCACGGGAGGAGGAAGAGGGGATACCGAGGTGGTGGAGATGCGCCTGCATGCGGCGGCGGCCTTTGCCTCCCGGAGGCCCCACGAAACGCGGCTGCGCCACATCTCACAGATCGGGGCAGCCGCTGGCGCGCGCGCATGTAGGGTTCGGCTGTGGAGCGTGGGTG
>NC_041386.1:514914908-514931377 GCF_002162155.2 Triticum dicoccoides
GGGGTGGATGCAAAATGACCATCTAGAGTTTCAGGGTTGGTGTGGAAGGGTTGAGGACGGTCGTTGGATCCGCGAGCATCCAACGGTGTTTGATGCACGATCCACGTGATACGTCCACAGACCAATCAGAAGGTAGTATGACATTATTACCCTCTAAATTGGTCGTAGTTGACTAAAAATAATTTTTGAGTGCCCGAAATGAGTTTATTTTGTGAAGGAGCTACAATATATTTATTGTAAAATTGGACCAAGTCAATTTTCTAAAATACTAGGCCATATTTAATGCACAATTGACCAAATGGTTGGGTTTCAAAAGTTTTTATCCACATCTGGTGAAAAAGACAAATTTCCGCCGATTCAGCTGGAAGCGGGTCAAATTTGAGCTGTGGCTGCATCATAGTTTGCTCTTTATTTTTTCCAAGAATCATTTCTAGGTACATAAGTATCTTTTTAATCAGATAAACACCAAAAAAATTCCAAGATTCAACCACTAGCTAGGAACGGTCATTCCCGCCGTTTTGACCGCATTTTGAAACGGGCATAAAAAATTCAAAAAAATCAAAAAATTGCAAAACCTTCGCATTGTGTCATTATATGTGGCCAAGTTACCAGGAAAAATAATAAACTTAAAATACGGCAATTCTTTTAAAAAAGTGTTCTAAAAAACGAGCTATCATGTGTGGAGATCAATGCCTTTCAATCTAAGCTTATGGCCACATTCATGGCATAGTTTGTTCAAATGATCTCATATTGTGCACAAGGGTGCATAATGGAATGGCAAACAATGTTACCTAAGGGAGTTTTCATTTTCTTTGCATGGAAAATTTGTTTTCCATTTTTCGAGTGCCCGAAATGAGTTTATTTTGTGAAGGACCTACAATATATTTATTGCAAAATTGGACCAAATCAATTTACTAAAATACTAGGCCATATTTAATGCACAATTGACCAAATGGTTGGGTGTCAAATGTTTTTATCCACATCTGGTGAAAAAGACAAATTTCTACCGATTTAGTTGGAAACGGGTCAAATTTGAACTGCAGCTGATTATAGTTTGCTCTTTATGTTTTAGAAAAATCATTTCTAGGTACATAAGTATCTATTTAATCAGAGAAACACCAAAAAAATTCCAAGATTCAACCACTAGCTAGGAACAGTCATTCCCGCCGTTTTGACCGCATTTTGAAACGAGCATAAAAAATTCAAAAAATCAAAAAATTGCAAAACCTTCGCATTGTGTCATTATATGTGGCCAAGTTACCAGGAAAAATAATAAACTTAAAATACGACAATTCTTTTAAAAAAGTGTTCTCAGAAACGAGCTATCATGTGTGGAGATCAATGCCTTTCAAGCAAGATGGTCAATCTTATGGCCACATTCATGGCATAGTTTGTTCAAATGATCTCATATTGTGCACAAGGGTGCATATTGGAATGGCAAACAATGTTGCCTAAGGGGGTTTTCATTTTTTTTGCACGGAAAGTTCATTTTCCATTTTTCGAGTGCCCGAAATGAGTTTATTTTGTGAAGGACCTACAATATATTTATTGAAAAATTGGACCAAATCAATTTTCTAAAATACTAGGCCATATTTAATGCACAATTTACAAAATGGTTGGGTGTTAAAAGTTTTTATCCACCTCTGGGAAAAAGACAAATTTCCGCCGATTTAGTTGGAAACGGGTCAAATTTGAACTGCAGCTGCCTTATAGTTTGCTCTTTATTTTTTACAAAAATCATTTCTAGGTACATAAGTATAAATTTAATCAGAGAAACACCAAAAAAATTCCAAGATTCAACCACTAGCTAGGAACGGTCATTCCCGCCGTTTGGACCGCATTTTGAAACGGGCATAAAAAATTCAAAAAAAAATCGAAAAATTGCAAAACCTTCGCATTGTGTCATTATATGTGGCCAAGTTACCAGGAAAAATAATAAGCTTGAAATACGGCAATTATTTTAAAAAAGTGTTCTCAGAAATGAGCTATCATGCATGAAGATTCAGGGCTTTCAAGCCAAATGATCAATCTTATGGCCACATTCATGGCATAGTTTGTTTAAATGATCTCATATTATGCAGAAGGGTGCATCTTGGAATTCTAAACAATGTTGCCTAAGGGAGTTTTCATTTTCTTTGCACGGAAAATACATTTTCCATTTTCCAAGTGCCCAAAATGAGTTTTTTTTGTGAAGGACCTACCATATATTTGTTGCAAAATTGGACCAAATCAATTTTCTAAAATACTAGGCCATATTCAATGCACAATTGACAAAATGGTTGGGTGTCAAAAGTTTTGATCCACCTCTGGTGAAAAAGACAAATTCCCACCGATTCAGTAGGAAGCGGGTCAAATTTGAACTGCAGCTGCCTCATAGTTTACTATTTATTTTTTCCAAAAATCATTTATAGTTACATAAGTACCTATTTAATCATAAATACATGGTTTGGTGGCGATACGTCGAGGTTTGGGTGGTGGCCGAGGCCCCCAACTCTAGAGCGCGTAAACTCGCATGCCCGCCGCGTGGTCACCGCGTGACCGTGGTGTTGCCATGTGTTCTGGGCAGCCTAGGCATGTCTAGTGGGATGGGCACTCCCCAGGTAGGTGCTAGGAAGAAAATTACAACATAAGATTCTCACGAAGAGACCGATCGATGCGCAAACATGAATTAGCAGCCAAGTGTTTGATTAGCGGTACGGGAAATGTACATGGCTAATGGGCGTGAGTTTTGGCTGAGGATGATCAGTTACTAAGAAGACCGTCTTCATAAATTTTCAGCTCAAAAGGAGGAGCCTAGGTGGTACTTGCTTTGCAAACTACCACACCGGACATAAATACGAATGTTGAAGCTCGACACAAAATAATGAATGGATTGAGCTAGAATTTGGTGCAGGATTGTTATTTGGGCATAGGAAAGCACTGTAGAAAATGGATACTATTTGGACATGTCAAAGTGGTACTTCCTTCACAAAATGTTGTTTTGAACAAAATAAGAAAAAGAATATTTTTGAATTATTTTTAAACTAGGCAAGGAAGGTTTTTTTACATATTTGACGAAGATATGACCCAAATAATTTATGAGATTTTTTGGGGAATTTTGGGAATGGAAGTAATATAGGTTGCTTCACAACCTAGGGCAAAAACTGCCACATGGACATGACACATAGGCAAAACTGATGAGGTGGCGCCTAGTCATAGCAACCCACCACAATTTACAAGGTTATGACCATCTATATTGTTCATGATCAGCTAGAAATAAGGTAGCAGACCAGTGCTATCTGCTTTATGACCATTTCGTGTAAGGAAATTACGACCTTTCTGACCAAGATGGTCGTTATAGTTTAGGGTTTGGAGCCCCCCGAATAGATTTTGACCAATTGGTCTGAAATGGTCATAGGTCTATGACCAATTCTTCCAGGGTCACTGATAGAAGGTCACAAATTGACATATTTCTTGTAGTGTCTGCAAGATGGAAATTACTACTGCCTATCCCGTCCACGCAAAGCACATCTTCTTGATTTCTATAGGTTTCGGTAGGGGTAGGTTTGTAATTTCACTCAAACGTGACATAAGCGCCTCTCATCCAGATTCATACACGGTGAGCGCCAAAACACAGTGTGTCCTCGGCCGAAATCGATTCCCTCCCTGATTCATACACGGTGGGCGCCAAAAACAAACTCTCATCAGCAAATATTCGGTGTATGCGAGATTACTGTCCTATCCCCAACCGACTAATATTGTTGTGATGTAGGAAATTTGAAACGGGGGCTAAGTTTGTAAATTTCCTCGCATTTGAGACAAGCGTGCCCTGAATACATGGTTCCCCCCTTCCTCTTCGCCTACATTTCCCCATTCGTACTTTGTGTGCGCCAAAACACCCTCTCCACCCCAGCCTCCTCCGTCCGCCACCCCATCCACCGCCGTCCTCCTCCACCATGCCGGAGCTGATACCCTGACGCCGCTGTCCATTACAAGAGATCGAACTCTCTCATCCACGGCTTCAGACCGTGATCCTTGCATCCCGTCCTCTCGCTTCATCCCCGCTGTCGTCCACCTTGCCGGTGCCGCTCCTACGACCGTCTCGTCCATCATGCCCCGCCGCCACCGTCTACCTCCTAGATCTGCTTCCACGCCACCGAAAGCCATTGCTACCACAGCACCGTCAAATTCTCAGCAGATGCATACACGGCGCCGCACCAGAGGCATTACTTCTTCGTATCTGCTCAACTTATTTATCACAACAAGAAAATAGATCGACACTGCTTTATCTCTGATTTCTTGTCCATCACTTACTTGCTAGTTGAAAGAAAACATTGGTTGCGAAGTTGCCTTTGTCCAGTTTGCACCTTCAGATCCGCCAAGGCACACTCAACACTATACTCTCAATGCTTATGATTTTCCCCTTTTATATTCCACACTAGTTAAATCACAGTAGACTAAATTTCAAAATTGGGTCAGTCGATTTTTCAGAGCTCGCCGGAGTTCGCCGGTGCGAACGAAGGGGCTCAGGTGGGGACGGTGGTTGTGGGGGGCGGTGGTGGGGCCTCGCCAAACGAAGAGAACTCGACGCCGGTGGGGGCGGGGGTGGGGGGTGGGGGTGGCGGAGGAACACAGGCGATGGTGGCCGGTGGTTTGACCAACGGCCCATGCGGTGTTCTGTATGGGAAGAATCAGAGACAAGGAAGAAGAAGGGTTAGGAGATGTCGGATCTTCATACAACCACCTGAAATGGTCAACTCACCCAAATGACAAAAGTCACGCGACTTGCATGCAGACATGCCTTTATATTCAGTACCATCATCGTACCTGCTTAGCACTGCTCCTGAATCCATCAAGCTAAACAACGTGCCACTATTAATTCCAAACTTGTTGCTCAAGTACGAATCTGATATGATGCTGATATTACTAAACTGATAACATTTATTTGGTTGGCTAATGTTCCTACTTTACTTTCGAAAAAGCACGTGCACCACATATAGAGAGACAGCAAGGAGTTGCTTTCTTAATGCGCTCTGGTTCATCATGTGTGGGCACTGCACAACGAACATTTTATTATCCAAAATCTGCTTGCTCTTCTTTAGCATGGTCCTCTTCCATTCTTCTTTAATAAGTACTAAGGGAGTCCTGGATTAGGCGGTCTCCGGACAGCCGGACTATATCCTTTGGCCAGACTGTTGGACTATGAAGATGCAAGATTGAAGACTTCGTCCCGTGTCCGGATGGGACTCTACTTGGTGTGGAAGGCAAGCTAGGCAACATAGATGTGTATATCTCCTCATTTGTAACCGACCTTGTGTAACCCTAACCCCCTCCGGTGTCTATATAAATTGGAGGGTTTTAGTCCGTAGGACAACATACAATCATACCATAGGCTAGCTTCTAGGGTTTAGCCTCTCTGATCTCGTGGTAGATCAACTCTTGTAATACTCATATCATCAAGAACAATCAAGCAGGACGTAGGGTAATACCTCCATCAAGAAGGCCCGAACCTGGGTAAACATTGTGTCCCCTGCCTCCTGTTACCATCCTCCTTAGATGCACAGTTCGGGACCCCCTACCCGAGATCCGCCGGTTTTGACACAGACATTGCTGCTTTCATTGAGAGTTCCACCGTGTCGTCACCATAAGGCTTGATGGCTCCTTCGATCATCACTAGTGATGCGGTCCACGGTGAGGCTTTCCTCCCCGGACAGATCTTCATATTCGGCGGATTTGCGCTGCGGGCCAATTCGCTTGGCCATCTGGAGCAGATTGAGAGCTACGCACCTGGCCATCAGGTCATATTTGGAAACTTGAACCACACGGCCGACATCCGTGGAGTTGATCTTCGACGGATTCAGGCCCATGTCGGACGCGCCGTACAGTCTTGACGAGCATGACGTAACTCTGCCGTCGGACAGTGTTCGGGAGATCGCATCCGCAGCTACTCCGTCCATCAATCCGGAGCAAGTCGCGCCATCCGAGAGCGGAGGGATGGACCCCGCCATGGAGGCCGCACTCTCAGTGGCGACAGAGCCGGATACTGACTTCACCCCTTACGAGAGCCGTGTCGCCGAACCACTGGATTCATCTCCGGCCACGGACTCCGAGCCGCTCATATCCGTACCCGTCGAGTCCGACTGGGCGCCGATCATGGAGTTCACCTCCGCGGACATCTTTCAGCACTCACCCCTCGGGGATGTGCTAAATTCATTAAGGTCTCTCTCCCTGTTAGGAGAACCTTGGCCGAACTATGTACGGCTAGAATGGGATGCAGACGACGAAGAAATTCACTGCCCACCCACCACCCACTTAGTAGCCACTGTCGATGACTTAACTGACATGCTCGACTTCAGCTCCGAAGACTTCGACGGTATGGACGACGAATCCGGAGACGAACAGGATCCAACGCCCTCGGGGCACTGGACCGCCACCTCATCATATGATATATATACATGGTGGACACCCCCAAAGAAGCCAATGGCGACAAGACAGCGGAGGATGACCCCTCCAAGAAGCAACCCAAGCGCCGACGTCAGCGGCACCGCTCTAAGTCCCGCCACAGCAAGAGCAGTGATACCGACACAGGAGATAATAACACTCTGGATAGCGCCGAAGACAACAACAATCCCCTCCAGCACGGTGCAGAGCTAGAGGATGAACAAGCTAGCCCTCCAGAGCAGGCAGCAGATGGAGAACCGGAGGAGGACAATTACATGCCTCTCTCCGAACACGAGGCGAGCCTCGGCGACGACGAGTTTATCATGCCTGAGGACCCCGTTGAGCAAGAGCGCTTCAAGCGCCGGCTTATGGCCACGACAAGTAGCCTAAAGAAGAAACAACAACAGCTTCAAGCTGATCAAGACTTGCTAGCAGACAGATGGACCGAAGTCCTTGCGGCCAAGGAGCATGAACTCGAGCGCCCGTCCAAAAGTTACCCAAAACACAGGTTGCTACCTCACCTCGAGGGGGAAGCATTGAAACCTCATTCACCAGTGTACGATGCAGCTGAACGGCCACTACGCGGCCGAGCCAGAGAGGCATTTCAGCCTAAAGTTCAGACCGCACCCCGTCGCCACTCAGTCAAAAATACTAAGGCCTGGGGCAACACAGAGGACCTGCGAGACATCTTGGATAGTAAGGCAAAAATCGCAAGGTCAATATACGGGACACGAGCATGTGCGCCCACACGGGACGATGATCGTCGTGTCGGATACACCAAGAATAAATCTGGCCGGGCCGAATATAGCAGACAAGACTCATACGAACTACGTCGGGATATAACCCAGCATAGAGGCGCCGCACACCCCCTATGCTTCACTGATGAAGTTATGAATCATGAATTCCCGGAGGGTTTCAAACACGTAAATATCGAATCATACGACGGCACAACAGATCCCGCTGTATGGATTGAGGATTTCCTCCTTCAGATCCACATGGCTTGCAGTGACGATCTACATGCCATCAAGTACCTCCCACTAAATCTCAAAGGACCAGCTCGGCATTGGCTGAATAGCTTGCCAGCAGATTTCGTTGGCAGTTGGGAGGATTTGGAAGATGCATTTCTTGACAACTTCCAGGGCACTTATGTGCGGCCACCAGATGCTGATGACTTGATCCACATAACCCAGGAGCCAGGTGAATCGGCCAGACAATTCTGGACACGGTTGCTGACTAAGAAAAATCAAATTGTAGACTGTCCGAATGCAGAAGCCCTAGTAGCATTGAAGCATAACAGCCGCGACGAGTGGCTCGCCCGCCACCTCGGCCAAGAGAAGCCGAAATCTATGGCAGCCCTCACAACACTCATGACCCGCTTTTGCGTGGGCGAGGACAGTTGGTTGGCTCGCAGCAACAGCACATCAAGGAATCCGGATATATCAGATACCAAAGATGTTAACGGTAGGCAGCGCCGTAACAGACCAAAGCGCCGCAATAACGGCGATAACACCGAAGATACGACATTCAATGCCGCATTCAGATGCTCTATATCCGGTCAGCGGAAAAAGCCATTTAAAATAAATACTCCGGCTCCGTCCAGTCTGGATCGCATACTAGATCGCTCGTGTCAAATCCACGGCACCCCTGAGAAGCCAGCCAATCACACCAACAGGGAATGCTGGGTGTTCAAGCAGGCCGGCAAGTTAAATGCTGAAAACAAGGACAAGGGGCTGCATAGAGATGACGAGGAGGACCCCGGCCGCCGAACCCAGGAGGACAGAAGGGGTTTCCCCCACAAGCGAAGACGGTGAACATGATATACGCAACCCACATTCCCAAAAGGGAGCGGAAGCGTGCACAAGGGACGTCTATGCGATGGAGCCCGTCGCCTCGAAGTTCAACCCATGGTCTGCTTGTCCGATCACCTTCAATCGCAGGGACCACCCCACTAGCATTCGTCATGGCAGATCCGCCGCACTGGTCTTAGAAACCATCATTGACGGATTTCACCTCACTCGAGTCCTTATTGACGGCAGTAGCATCCTGAACCTGCTTTATCAGGATACAATGCGAAAAATGGGTATCGATCCCTCAAGGATCAAACCCAGCAAAACCACCTTTAAAGGTGTCATCCCAGGTGTAGAGGACCATTGCATAGGCTCAATCACACTGGAAGTGGTCTTCGGATCACCGGATAACTTCCGAAGTGAAGAGTTAATCTTCGACATTGTCCCGTTTCGCAGTGGCTATCATGCACTGCCTGGACGGACAACATTTGCAAAATTCAATGCAGTGCCGCATTACGCATACCTCAAGCTCAAGATGACAAGACCCCGCGGGGTCATAATAGTAAATGGAAACATAGAATGCTCGCTCCCACGGAAGAGCACACTGCGGCCCTTGCAGCGGAAGCACAAAGCAGCCTGTTCAAGCAGACCACTCATTCGGCGTTACAGCCCCCGAACACCTTCAAGCGAGTCCGGAACAACATGCAATAGGATCGCCTGACGCGATCTGCACTCGCCTAGCAATCCGGCCCCATTCCCAGTCCTAGTGCAGCGATAAAATTCGTACCGCGCTTACATAAGTACGCATTGAAAATACCTTGGACATAGGCGGGGGCACAATCAGGACACGCCCCGCATTGTGGCTTAACCACACCAGGGGCTGTATACCTTTGACATTCCTTTTCTCTTTCAGGGCCTAACTCTTCGGAAGCCCTTTCCGGCATTCCGATTGCCGGACACATTCCGGAAGCAACAACCAAGGTGGCAAGAAGCTAAGATGAACATGAGAACCGCCAGGTGGTCTCTAGTAATACTTGATATACCCGCTTTTCACTATTTATGCGTAGCTTGCCTTGGGATAGGACATTTTGAATTGTCCTACTTTATACTTATTGCACTACTTGTACTAGTACGCTTCGACGTATTATTAAAATAAAAATGCATATTATTAATCTGTCATTGCATTATTTAAGTTTTTCTCTTTTTCTTATATGTCCATTTATGACATTCCGCACCTGCACGCTCGGGTACGGTCAGTACGCCAGGGGCTCTCATTTACCCTATAATATGGCGCAAGAAGTCTGAACACTTTTGACAGTGCAGCACCCCGAACTTATAGTATTATATGCATCAGCTCCGAATCATGTCTTGGGTCAAATGTTGGGTTGCCCGGCTCCCATGCTTTGGTACCTTACGTTCCGCTACATCGGCTAAGGTAGCGGTGGGAGAACTACTACGATTGTGTCCCGGTTCTTCTGGACGAGCACCTCAGTAGAGAAAACCAAAAACTGACTGTCATGATAAGGCGAGAGACTGCTCGCTGTTCGAGAGGTCTCAAATCCTTAAAGACTTTTTCCGCTTTGGGCGAGGAGTCGGACTTGTCCGGCTTAGGCATGTATAGCGCCCCAAATTCGGCCCTCCGAATACCAGGGGCTTCGCCAAAAATTTAAAATCATAGACTTCTATGGCTAACTGAGAGTGATAAAGCATTATAGTCCGATTGCCTGGTTTGTTGCGCTGAGCACCTCCCTTGAAGGACCCAAAATTGGGGTAAAGACTGTTCAGATTTACCCCGAACACCCCAGTACTAGTTACATGGGGGCAGAAGCCGACGACTGGCCAACTCTCAGATTTTATAAACAGCCGCACAGAAGGTTATATTTTAAATTAAGGAACATCGCATGGCGCAAAAAAACTCGTTTCATATTACAGGATCACATGGGCATGTTCATTCAAAAATTACATCCTTGGCACACTCATCTGCCACTAAGCGGGAACCCTTCAGGACGCTCTCATAGTAATTCTCGGGGCAACGATGCTCCTTGCCCTCTGGCGTCCCCTCCTTCACAAGCTTCAGTGCGTCCAGCTTCGCCCAGCGCACCTTCGCCCGGGCAAAAGCTCTGCGTGCACCTTCAATGCAGACGGACCGCTTGATGACTTCAAGCCATGGGCAGGCTTCCACCAGGCACCTCACCAGACCGAAGTAGCTGCCGGATAGGGGCTCGCCGGGCCACATCCGGACTATAAGGCCCCTCATGGCCTGTTCGGCCGCCTTGTGAAGTTCAACCAACTGCTTCAGCTAGTCGCTCAAGGACACGGGGTGTTCGGTCCCAGTATACTGATACCAGAACAACTTCTCCGTTGAGCTCCCCTCCTCAGCCCAGTAAAACTCCGCGGTGTTGGAGTAATGGGCCACGGGTAGGCCAACCCGGGTCCCAGAACCTTTCAAGACATCGGGGCGGGCTGCGCCCCTCAAAGACCCCAGGACAAAGAGCCGCCTCCTGAGGAGTCGATGGCAAGACGGCCGACTACCCGCTCACGGCCAAGTCCCAGGGACGACTTCCAGAGAAGCCGGCTTTGGGGAATCGGCCTGCGACTCCAACAAACCCCATGAATTCATCAAAGGGGACGAGGCAGGGGCGTGGCTACAGCGAAGCCCACCCTGCCCCTCACCAAGGGCAGGCATGGCCACAACACGCCGTACCCCGGAAGATCTCCGTGCGGTGTGGCACTTTTGCCATGCCAGCCCTGACATCAACACCGCAGGGCCAAATCCTGCACCCACGACGGCTTGTCTGTACGGCCTGGAGGCAGCAGGCCCCACCAGTCAGTGACACCTCGGGAGACGGCAGGAGAACCACCAGTCGGACCCGTCGGGAGTCGGCCCGGGGGAGTCGGCCGAGCCCTCCCCCTGGGCCCACGCGCCATTAATCAAGATGTGATGGGGAGAGGCAACAGTGATCGCCCGCCGGGCGGCGGGGCTGTTGCCATGACCTCATAATCAAGCCCGCGTCATCAGAAGCACGACTACAGTAAGCAGCAGCCGGCAAGACCCGCCAGCGCCGGACACGGGCTGTCGGCTCCGTACCTGGCTAGTCGGCGGGGCCTGCCAGTCGGCGGGCCCCAGCGGTCGGCAGAGAAGACGGAGGCCAGAGACACTGACGGCTGGGCCCACGCCCAGCCGGATTACCATTGTACCCCTGGGGGGTAGGCCTATATAAACCCCCCATAGCACCCATGCAAAGGGTTGGAACCCATTAGCTCTAGACCAGATCATATAAAAGGGAGAGAGCTAGCCTTGCCCTCTCCTGCCACCAGAAAACAGCTCAAGGAGCAACCGTGTAAACACTTTGGCCATAGTGATCATGCGGAGACCCCGCAGAGCAGCAGTAGGGGTATTATCTCCCCAGAGAGCCCCGAAGCTGGGTAAGATTCGCCGGCATGCATGTCTTCACCTCATCCCGTTTCCAGGCACCGGCGACGTTCTACTCGCCCCCACCATGATAAGCCATCCGTTGGCATATGTCGCACCAAACCCCCAACATTTGGCGCCCACCATGGGGCCTGGTGCACCGCCGTCCGGAGATCTGTTCTGGATGGGAACTCTTTTCCTCCCTGGCGAGCGCAGTCAGCCAGGCACGCCAGATGGAGTTTGCGCCAACACGCTAAGCGGCGTCGAGATCGCCTGCGCGGTCAGCTCCTTGGCCGAACTCGTCAGTGAGGTCTGCCTCTCCGACGAACCTGCATCCAACGCAGGCACGGGCGGCCCCGAGAACCTCCTTGCGGGCCTCCTCGATCAACTCCATGTTTCCGGCGAGCCTGCCGTAGACTTGGAGTCCGTAGGCTCCACCGACCCGATGCTGGTCGACTCCGACGCTGCATCGCTCGACGCATTCCCCACGAATGTGGTGGTCTACGACGAACCTCTCCCCCACGCAGAGAGCAACGGAAGCACCGTCACTGAGGTGCTAGTCATCAGTCATGATGAGCTCCCCGGCGGAGGAGCGCATGACTCGCTCGGCGTGGCGCTGCAAGACCTAACCGCACCCATTCCGGAAGACGCTGACGCTGAGACGTTGGAGGCATGCCGCCTTTAGCTTGTTGAAGGCGCGAAGAAGCTGGCCAGCATGAGGCGCTTGTCAGAAGCCTATCAGCGGGAGATGGATTGCGTCGTCGTCGGCTCGCCGGCCCCGGCGGGGCCCAGCCGCCTTGGCGCAGTCCGGCAGCATGGCGTAGCCATCGCCAACCTATTTGGGTCAAGCCGCCCTGTGTATGCTACACCAGCGGAGAACATCCGAGCCGCCCAGGCAGCGGCGGACGAGCTGGACAATTTCGAGGGCGAAGAACGCCGCCTCATGATGGAGCGAGTCCAGCGGCTTCTTGACGCGGCTGCCGCACAGAACGAGGCCGACTGCCACACGGAGGCACCTCAACGGCCCATCGACGACCTTCACCGAGATCAAGGCGCGACATCTGGGATGCCGACTGGCGGCGCCCGAGGAAGAAGAGACAAGGAGCCGACTGTCAGCCACAATCGGACTCGCATTACCATAGAGCGCGACCGAGATGGCCGCCCAAGAGCAGTGGAACGACGGGACGACTGTCCGCCTCCCCCTCCCCGCAAGGAGAGGCGAGTATCCCCGCCGCCTGTTGACCATCCGACTCTCGGTTACCTCCTTGGCCGCTGAGAGGGAGTTGGAGAGAATGACGCCCGCCACCGGATCGACCGACTCCACCGATCCTTAGCGCTGAAGGAAGAAGACGAGCTCGGTCCACCTTGTTTCGGGCCGCGCATTCGGGACGAACCCTTTCCCAGAGGGTTCACACTCCCAAGAGACACGCCCAAGTATACCAGCACCGTGAAGCCGGAAGACTGGCTAGTCGACTACTCCACGGCTGTTAGCATAGCAAAAGGCAACAAGCGTGTCGCCGTAAAGTATGTTCCGCTCATGCTCCAGGGCACGGCCCAGACGTGGCTAAACAGCCTAAAGCCCCGCAGCATCAACAGCTGGGTCGACTTCACCGAAGCGTTCGTCTGCAACTTCACCAGCACGTACAAGCATCCTCCCAAGCCTCGTCATCTCTCCTTGTGCGTACAAGCGTCCTCCCAAGACTCACGATTACCTCACGCGTTGGGCTGAGCTCCGGAACTCTTGCGAGGGCGTGCACGAGGTGCAGGCCATCGAGTACTTCACGGCCGGGTGCAGAGATGGCACCCTCCTCAAGCACAAGCTCCTTTGCGACGAGCCAGAAACCCTCAACGAGCTGCTGATCATAGCGAACAAGTACGCCACGGCCGACTCCTCCATGAAGGCAGAAATTCAAATCAGCACGACTGGCAAAGTGGCTCCTCAAGCTCCAAGAACTCCGGCGGCAGACGCCGGCCGGCGACAACAGCAGGGCGACAACAAGCGCAAGGCCCTGCAGCCGGCTTCCAGTAGCCGGCAGGTCGCGACCATTGAAGCCCAGTAGCTAGAAGAGCAGCCCCCGCCCAAGCGACAGAAAGGCGGCAAGCCAAACTGGTTGCCGGCCTTCTCCTATGAGCAGACCTTGGATGGACCTTGCAAGTTCCATAGCGGCGCAAAGCCGTCGAATCACACCACCCGGAAGTGCCACTAGCTCACCAGGATCGCCAAGGGAGACGGCCTCCTGCCTCCCCTGCCTGCTGGGCAGCCGCCTCCGCCTCCGCCCCAGCAGCCGGCTCTCAGGCTAGTCGGTGCAGTACAAGACGAATACCCTGAAGAGCATGGAGCCTATGTGGTGTTCACCAGTGTGGCTGATGATCGACGTAGCAGGCAGCTGCAGTGACAATAGGTGAACGTGGTAGCGTCGGAGACGCCAGAGTTCATGCACTGATCTGAGAAGCCCATCAGCTGGAGCAGGGCTGACCACCCAGAAGTGATGCCGAGTCCGGGCTCCTATGCTTTGGTCCTGAACACCACCTTTGCTACGGACAGACAAGCCACGCGTTTCTCGTGAGTTCTGATAGACGGGGGCAGCAGCATCAATATCCTGTACAAGGACACCATGGAGAAGTTAGGAATCAAGCAAAGACAGCTTCAGAACAGCCGAACTATGTTCCACGACATTGTTCCTGGGCTTTCCTGCTCGCCGATTGGCAAGATCCTGATGGACGTCCTCTTTGGGGACAAAGATCACTTCCGTAGACAGCCCGTTTGGTTTGAGGTGGTGGATCTTGAGAGCCCATACCATGCGCTGCTTGGCCGACCTGCCTTGGCCAAGTTCATGCCGGTCCCCCACTACGCCTACCTCAAGATGAAGATGCCCAGTTCCAAGGGAATTCTGACTGTGGCTGGCGACTACCGGAAGTCGTCTGCTTGCACAGCAGAGAGCAGTAGGCTGGCCGAGTCCTTGGTAATCGCGGCTGAGAAGCGGCTCCTTGAGCGAGTTGTCGCGATGGCCGGCAAGCAGCCTGATCGCCCAACCCAAAAGAGTCGGAGACTAAGGGTTCGTTCAAGCCAGCCAAAGAGACAAAGAAGATACCCTTGGACCCGGAGCACCCAGAGAGGTACGTCGTCGTAGGTGCAAACCTCGACAGCAAATAGGAAGGCGAGCTCGTCGATTTCCTCCTTGAGAATCGAGACATCTTTGCATGGTCCCCCAAAGACATGCCAGGGGTACCGACGGAATTCGCCGAGCACAAGTTACATGTCCGATCTGATGCAAAGCCGGTCAGACAGCCCCTGCGCCGCTTATCAGAAGAGAAGAGAAGAGTTGTCGGAAAAGAGATTGCCCGACTCCTAGCAGCCGGCTTCATTATGGAAGTGTTCTTTCCAGAATGGCTAGCAAATCCGGTCCTGGTACTAAAGAAGAACAAGCAGTGGCGAATGTGTATCGACTACACGAGCCTCAACAAGGCCTGCCCCAAGGACCCATTTGCTCTACCAAGAATCGATCAGGTGATAGACTCCACAGCCGGATGCGAGCTGTTGAGTTTTTTGGATGCATACTCAGGATATCACCAGATCAAGGTGAGCCCGGCTGACAGACTGAAGACCGCCTTCATCACACCGTTTGGAGCCTTCTGGTACCTCACCATGACGTTCGGCTTAAGGAATGCCGGCGCCACCTTTCAGCGTTGTATGCAGAAGTGCCTCCTCAAGCAGCTCAGTAGGAACGCCCACGTCTACATGGACGATGTGGTGGTGAAGACGGAACAACATGGGACACTGCTAGAAGACCTCAAGAAGACTTTTGAGAACCTGCGCCGATTCCAGATCAAGCTCAACCCCGAGAAGTGTGTCTTCAGAGTACCAGTCGCCTAGCTCCTTGGCTTCCTGGTCTCTGAACATGGCATAGAATGCAACCCAGTAAAGATCAAGGCCATTGAGAGAATGGAGGTACCCAGCTGACTACTGGATGTGCAGAAGTTCACCGGCTGCTTGGCGTCCATCAGTCGATTCATCAGTCGGATGGGCGAGAAAGCTCTCCCCTTATACCAACTCATGAAGAAGACCACTTTTTTCGAGTGGAACCATAAGGCGGACGAAGCTTTTCTCCAGTTGAAGAAGATGCTGACTACTCCACCGGTCCTGGCAGCTCCGACTCCCACTACTAGGGAAAAGCCTATACACGGAATTTTACCAGTAGCGCTGTACAAAATCAAGTGTTGCTGCTACTTAGTAGCAGCGCGCGTAAATAAACCGCGCTGCTGCTATGACTTTAGCAGTAGCGCGTACTAGTGAAAAGCGCTGCTGCTACGTTTGAACTGGGCGCAGATGGCTAGCCCAACCTAGCAGTAGCGCGTATAATGGCCCAACGCTACAACAAATCTCCTTAGCTGTAGCGCGCTTACGTGTAAAGTGCTGCTGCTAACGGAAATAAAATAAAGTGAAAAACCAGTAGAAAAGTAAATGAAAATGAAAGAAATAGAAAAAGGAGAAAGGGAAAAAATAAAATGTAAAGAAAAATAAAATAAAAAAGGGGAAAAAGGAGAAAGGAATAGCAGTAGCGGGTTTTAGTAAACGCGCTATAGCTAACTTAGCTATAGCGCGTTTCCGGAAACGCTCTACCGTTACGTTTCACTTAAACAGCGGTTTCCCCCCACCCCGCCCCCCGGCCACCAATTCTTCCCCAAATCGTCCCTCGCCCTCGCCGCCGTCTCCTCACCGCCGCCGCCCGAGGCCGCCCTCAGCCTCACCGCCGCCGCCCCTCGGCCGCCGCGCGCTCTCCCCATGCTGCCCCCAACTCCAGATTCAACGCCGGCCCCGCCCCCGACCTCAATGCCTCCTGAGACGCCGC
>NC_041386.1:514931787-515013833 GCF_002162155.2 Triticum dicoccoides
GCCCCCCCGACCTCAATGCCGCCCCAGAGCCCCGACCACGACCTTGACGCCGCCTGCCCCTCCCTCGTCACAGGCACCCGAGGTGAGGACGCCTACTCCTCCCTCTCCCCTACCTCTGCCTAGGGTTTCTACCTCCATCAAATTAGTTAGGGTGGAAACGAATTGGATGCGGATGTGGCTCAAATGAGTTAGGGGTAAGGGTGGAAACGAATCAAATTTCTAAGATGAATCATAAAACGAGTAAAATTTGACCACTTATTTCACTTTATAGTTGGATAATTGGAATATCCGCTACCACTTTCCACCCCTATAGGTTCATCAAATTAGATGGTAATTAGGGCAGTAGTTCTTAGGTACTAATTAGTTAGTAAGAACTAGGTACTAATTAGGTACTAGAATATTTTTATTTATAGTAAGTTTATTTTTAGTAAGAACTAGTTGAATTAATAGAACTAGTTAGTAAGAACTTGTTGCTATTTTTTTAGTTAAAGCAATTTTCCCGCATCGACGTGGACGATGCCTATCCCGCATCCTCGTCGTCGAGTCGGCGGAGGACGACACTTGCTTGACCAGATGGGCCATGTCCGGGACTGGGCTCCACCGGGGTGGTACTGGGAGGCGCTACCTACCGGGGGGCGCAGGTTGGTGAGGAGCTAGCCTGTCGTTGACCCGAACCTTCTTTGGTGGCGGTCGCGTGTCCCAGTGACGGTCCAGAGTCTCGAGGACTCCGCGGAGGTGGTGCATCACCGTGTCAGTGAAGAGGACGCGCACGTCTGTCGCTACTTGTTTGTGTTGGAGCACAGGTTCTCCAATACCTGGCAGGTTCTCCAGGGATCTCACTGGAGCTATGATCCCGTGATGGTTCCTTCTCTGTGGGTGTCCACCGCCCGCGCCGATACCCGTCGTGTGCTAGGTTTTAGTTGTACTAGTGATGTTATATGTATGACACTATTCGGGATGTATTAGTGATAATATTCGACGATGTACGGACGCATGAGATGATTTACTTTTGCTTATTGAATGCATGCTAATTTGAGTCTTATAAGATATATTGAAATGTATATCTTGTGTTGCTCAATATCCAAGTGGCCGGTCATGTTTGCAGGTTACACCTCCGAGTGGCCTATGTTTTGCCGGAGTGTTGATTCATTTCCGTTCCGGCAAATTTCAGGCGCTCGATATATCCTATTTTAGCAAAGGTCATGCCGGATTTTTCCATGAATTTTGGCATGACTTTTGCCAGAATATGTAGGAAATATCGAGTGCCCCGGACTTGTGTGTTGAGTATCCTGGTAGTTGTCTTCTATCGATTTTCAATTAATTTTTTAACTATGAACATAGGAAATGTCTGACGACAAAAAGGCTTTCGGTATTTGCAAATACTGCGAGAATGAGCGCGGCCTGTGCGACGGAATCTTCCTAGATGATGATAGGCGCTTCAGCATCAAGCTGGACGAGAACTTCGAAGTGGATACAGTAAGTCACAATGACAAGTCTTTTTTCGTAATTAAGCATGACATCTGCTTCATTTGCTTGAACTTATATTTTTTTTACTATTTTACTAGCGTATCCCCTGGCATGCAAGAGTTCTTGTATTGGATAAGATAGGTTTCAGTCATACTATGGAAGTAAAGAAAGTTTATTTGAAGACTGAGCATGGTTGTATTTTCCATGCAAAATTATACAATTCAGACGACTACACCTATTTTGGATGCAAAACATGGCGAGCACTATGCAAGACTTATGCATTTCAGTCTGATATGGTTATCACCTTTGATATTCGTCCGGAAGATGATATTGAAGGTAATACCGACATCTGGGTCGATGTGCAGACGCCTCCAGTTACACCAAAATGTAAGTTTCTCAACCATATTTATGTCTTTGATATTGTTTATTCAAAAATAGTTGACAACTAATTTGTATTGTCAGCTTATTTCGGTACAAGCAAACATGTCCAGCGCTTGGTAGACAGGACCTACTACTGTCCTGGGGCTGAACTAAACTGCGAGGAGCTAAGTCATTATGTTTCATGGCTTGAGGATCTTGATACCGTCAAGACAAATTTTCTTCCTGGACTTAGAAATCTTAGTACTGAAAACGTGCGACCAATAGTGTTCGTCATGAAGTACGGTCACATCTATTTAGGAAGGATGGTAAGATTTTTACTATTTGTCCTCAGTGCATCTTTTCCATACATTATTTGTGAAGCTAAACTTCATTGCTAAGTATGTGACCATACGATGTTCTTCAACAGGGACTCCCGATGAATGTTGTGCCTTATGGGATCGAGACTAAAGCTACCATGAGTATTATTAGCTTACGGCCAAGATATCCTACATGTTACTTTAGTGCATTCAAGATCAACGATGAATGCTTAATAGTGCAAGACTGGACCAGATATGTGATGGGGAAGCGCAGACAAGTACTAGGGGGAAGCAAACAGATGTGCTACCCAAAATTAGGAGACAGGTTCATCTGCATGCTCCAACTTGATCAAGGAGGAGAGCTACACATGTTTTATGTTGTTTTACCTAAGAGAGAGCAGTAGGAGTGATTAGCTAGAAATGAGTTTGAGGATGATGATGTGCTACACTATTACTATGATGATAAAATAGCTAGTGTTGGTGGTAATGACTGATGATTATTATTAGCTAGTGTTAGTGGTAATTAAATAAATATTGTTGGTGCTAATGATTATGATGATGATTAAATAGCTTGTGCTAGTGGATTAGATTCAAGTGGAGGCAACATGTGGTGCACATCGAAAGTACTACTAGTCCCAACTAGATCAAGTTTGGATTAGTAGTATACTTTTGACATGCACCACATATTGCCTCCACTTGAACCTAATCCACCTTCATTTGACACACTGTTATGGACATAATGATGTAAACCTCATAACTGGTATTGTACCAATATTTGTACGATGGCGCATAAATACACTAAAAATAAAAAAATAAAAAAACAATACTAGTAGCGATGGAAAGAAAACACGCTGCCAGAAGTTACATTAGCAGCAGCATTGGAGTGAACAAGCGCTGCAGCTATTTGTCCTAGCAGTAGCGCGTGCGGCACGCGTTACTGCTAAGCAATAGCTGTAGCGCCTTATTAGTAGTGCGCCTACCCGCGCTACTAGTGAGCACAAAACCAACGCTGCTGCTAGGGTTTTCCCTAGTAGTGTCCAAAGGAACCTATGCTCCTGTACATCGCCGCCACCAGCCGAGTAGTCAGCACAGTCATTGTAGTGGAACACAAGGAGGAAGGCAAGGCACTACCTATCCAGAGACCGGTGTATTACCTGAGCGAGGTACTGTCTTCCTCCAAGCAGAACTACCCCCACTACCAGAAGATGTGCTACGGCGTGCACTTTGCTGCCAAGAAATTGAAGCCTTACTTTCAAGAGCATCCAATCATGGTGGTCTGCACGGCCCCACTTGCCGAGATCATTGGTAGCCGAGATGCTTTTGGCCGAGTGGCCAAGTGGGCCATAGAGCTGGCTCCTTACATCATCCACTACCAGCCCCGCACCGCCATCAAGTCACAAGCACTGGCCGACTTCCTCGTCGACTGGGCCGAGACCCAGTACCTACCTCCAGCACATAATTCCGCCAATTGGCGGATCCACTTCTACGGCTCCAAGATGTGCACTGGCTTGGGAGCCGACGTTGTTCTCACCTCTCCCAAAGGCGACGAGCTCATGTATGCGCTGCAAATCCACTTTGCCGCCTCCAATAACGTCGCCGAGTACGAGGCGCTCATTCACGGGCTCCGGCTTGCCAAAGAGCTTGGCATCCGCCGGATCTTGTGTTATGGCGACTCGGACTTAGTGGTCCAGCAGTCATCTGGCGATTGGGACGCGAAAGATGCAAACATGGCGAGCTACCGTTTCCTCGTGCAGCAACTCAGCGGGTATTTCGAAGGGTGCGAGTTCCTCCATGTGCCAAGGAATGACAATGACCAAGCAGATGCATTGGCATGAATCGACTCTACCCGCCAAGCAATACCATCTGGTGTCACCCTTCAACGCCTCCTCAAGCCATTTGTCAAGCCTTCACCAGAATCAGACTCCATTTTTGTGCCATCTCCTCCCGAAGACGTCGGATCCGACTCCAGAGCTCTGGCAGTCGGAACGAGGATTTTGGCGGAAGACCCCAAAGCTGCTACAGCCAAAACCGGCCCGGGGACTGCGGTGGCGGACTCGAAGACTCCAGAACTCGGCCCAAGGACCGCGCCAGTTGGCCTGGGGACTTCAACAACCCAGCAAGCAGCTGTTGACTCCACCCCGCCGCCTCCCAGCCCAACCGCCCTCGTCCAAGTCGCAGTTCTGGCGGTCAAAGAAATAGCAGCACCCTCATGGGCCCAGCCCATCCTCAAATTCCTGGTGAACAAAGAGCTGCCGACCGATGAAACTTCAGCTCGGCAAATACAACACCGAGCGGCAGCCTACACCATAGTCAATAGAGAGCTGGTCAGGCGCAGCGTCACTGGTGTCTACCAGCGTTGCATAGAGACAGAGCAAGGCCAAGCGATTCTCAAAGACATCCATCAAGGCGAGTGCGGCCACCATGCGGCTTCAAGAGCACTCGTCGCCAAAGCCTTTCGGCACGGTTTCTTCTGGCCAACTGCCTTGGAAGAGTCCAAGGAGCTGGTCCAAAGATGCAAAGGGTGTCAGAAGTTCAGCTCCAAGCCGCACCAGCCAGCTTCTGCACTCAAGACCATCCCCATTGCCTGGCCTTTTGCAGTTTGGGATCTAGACATGGTGGGACCATTCAAAACAGCACGAGGTGGTTTAACTCACTTACTTGTCGTAGTGGACAAGTTCACCAAGTGGATAGAAGCAAAGCCAATCAAGAAGCTGAATGGTCCGACTGCCGTAACTTTCATCTCCGATATCACAATTCGGTACGGCATACCACACAACATCATCACCGATAACGGCACAAATTTCGCCAAAGGCGCCTTGGCCCGTTTCTGCGCAACATAGGGCATCCGACTGGACCTAGCGACCGTCGCCCACCCGCAGTCAAACGCCCAAGTGGAGCGAGCAAATGGCCTCATCCTGTCCGGCATCAAGCCTCGGTTGATCGAGCCTCTGGAGCGCTCGGCTGGCTGTTGGCTCGATGAGCTGCCAGCCGTCCTCTGGAGTCTGCGCACGACTCCAAACAAGTCAACCGGCTTCACGCCCTTCTTCGTCTACGGTGCCGAAGCCGTCATCCCAACGGACATAGAGTTCGACTCCCCACGAGTCACCATGTACACCAAGGAGGAAGCAGAAGAAGCACGACAAGACGGCGTCGATCTACTGGAAGAGGGCCGGCTATTGGCACTCAGCCGGTCCAGCATCTACCAGCAGAGCCTGCACCGATACCACAACAGGAAGGTTAGGCCAAGATCTTTCCAAGAAGGCGACCTTGTGCTCCAGCTGATCCAGCGAACAGCCGGCCAGCACAAGCTGTCGGCGCCTTGGGAAGGCCCTTTCATCATCAGCAAAGTACTGGGCAACGATTCCTACTACCTGATCGACGCTCAGAAGCCCCGAGCACGCAAGAGGGACGACTCTGGCAAGGAGACAGAGCGGCCATGGAATGCAAATCTCCTCCGAAGATTTTACAGTTGATGCAGTATGTACCACACTACCTTTTGTATTAAAGTAGCAAGACTTCAGGCCCCCCGAGGCGAGCTCGGGGACTGCCATCTTTTGTCTGTATGATAAAAATTATGACTGAGAGTATGTTACTCCTTTTTGTGCCGTTTGGCACCGGGCTCGACAAGTCGGCCTGGGGACTTGCCGCCTTGCACTATGAAATGCGTCCTACAGTCGGACAAGTAGTGTGTAAACGCCCAAACCGTCTACTGTCAGAAGCCGCAGGTCGCACAACGACTGTACGGTGGGCAGCAGTAAGGTAGAATGGGCATTCACATGAAAAATGTCTAAGGACTCAAAGCATAAAACATAGCTCAAGACGGCTTCCAGCCTTTCTCGCAAACCGACTCTCGGATAGTCAGATTGCCGCCTTCTATCTAACTTGCTCAAAAAAATCTTGAAAACGGCTAAGTAATTGCTTTCCCAAAGTAGCCTAGCACTTGATCCAGCGACAATCTGCAGAGCGGCTGTCCGATTGGCAAGGCAGGCAACTAAGAGAAAGCGGCAAAGGAGAAAAGCCAAAAGAGCATTGAGTAAGAAAAGATAGAACTCAGATAAATATATTTACATAACATAGGCCCTTGGCCGAATTTTCGAGTAGAGGTTCAAAATACACCTCGCGGGTGGAATTGTGCGAATTAACAAGTTCTTCAAAGACTAACGAAGCAGACAAAACAAAGATACAGCGGCAGCTTAGGAAGCAGCAGACGGACTCGGAGGGTCGGAGGTGGCGCCAGCCCCAGGCGTCGGGGCGGCCGGCCGGCTAGTCTCGGCTTGATCGCATCTGGCAGTAGTCGGGTCGGTTGCACGCGGCTCGTTGCTGGAGGCACAGTCGAGCTGAGGCTGGCCGTCTGCTCCATCTTCTGGTGCCTCCGTCCTCCGCCTCGCCCTCTTCCTCGACGCTGGAGCCAATCACCTCCGTCGAGTCCTCGCCGTAGTATGGGTTCATCCCAACCCACTCCAGCGGTACCTCCTCGCCGTCTTCAGACCGCTCGGGGACGAAGATGATGGTGTCGGTGTACTCGGCGATCGCCGCATCATGCTTGACGAGGGCGTCTTCCGCGGCCGCCAGCTCTGGCTGGGCCTCTGACCGAAGCGTGGCCAGCCGGTCTAGGTCCAGCCCCGGATACCAGGCCTTGACGAACTCCAAGGCCCGACGCGCTCCAGCTCGGGCCGTAGAGCCCTTCCAGGCCTCAAGATGACCAGCCGCGACCTCCAGCCAGTCGGCTGTCAGGCTGGGGTGCGTGGAGCCTGCATATCCGGCCATAGGGTGGCAATCGCCTGGGCACCGACACGCTGAAGCCGGTGCATAATCTGGTGAGCCGGCCAGAGGCGAGCCTCGACGCTCAGGATGTGCTCGTCAAGAGTTCGGGGGGCGTCGGCGGCAATCTCTGTGCCCTCCACCCTCCGACCTTCACGGTCAACCTCGATGGCTTGGATGGCGGCCTGCGACTGCCCAGGGAAGAAGTCTGCGAAAGAGACGAAGAAACGAAGAAGCAAGTCAAAAACCAGGAGTCGGCACGATTTAAGTCCGCAGCTCGAAGAAGGAAAATAAAGAAACTCACCATCAACGATGTCTTCAATCTCGTGGAAGCCGGAGGACAGCAGCGCCTCCTTGTCAGACCAGGAGGAGCGCTCGCTCGCGAACTCGGCCAGGAGGTCGGTTTCCTTCTGCTCCGCCTCCCTCTGCGTCTTCACAAGCATCTCCTTCTGCTCTGCCAATTGAGTGGCCAGCAGATCGCGCTCCATGGCGAGCTTGCCGCACTCCTCCTCTTTGGCGCGCAAAGCAGAGTTGGCGTCGCTCAGCTGCTGTTGAAGAGCAGCGTTGGCCCCTAAGAAGAAGAAAGAAAGAAGGCATCAAGTCATCAGTAAAGAAGGTCGCCGGGGAGATCCGGCCCGACTGCTCAGCATTCGGCCTGAATCTCGGGGACTACAGCCCGCGGGTGCGCCAGTGCGCCCCCGCGAAGAAGGAAAAAGGACTTACTCCGGCTCTCCGACAGATCGGCTGTCCGCTTGCCCAGCTCTTCGATGTTACGGTTGAAGGAAGTGAAGCGGAGGTTGTGGTAATACTGCGATGAACGTTTCAGACAAAAAGTTAACACCCAAAGTTCATCAATTGGAGTTCCGGGCTGCCTGCTCAGCAGCCAGCCCGAAACTCGGGGACTACAACCAGCCCCCACAGAGAGGAACAAGAAAAACAAAGACCAAAGGGAAAAAACATACCCGGACGACTGCCCGCGACGCCAGGAATGCCTTGGTGCAACTCTGGAGTGCGTCGCCCTCAGCGCGAAGCTTCGCCTGGACGTCCAGGAGTGCCTGGTTCAGCGGCCCTGTGCCGCCTCCTCGCACCCACCCAGTAGGCGCGGCGCTTGTCGCCTCGGCGTCTGGGATCGCCGAGCTGGCGGTGCCGGCTTCCAGGGGCGGGGCGCCGAAGTCGCCTTCTCCAGACGGCGGCGCGTTGGTGAGCCGACTTGAAGAAGTAGCCTCGCCACGGCCTCGTCTAAGGTCGGCGGCACCGGAGGGCCCGCCAGCTGCCCGCCCTGCGCACCTTCAGACGGCGGCAGAGGCGGCGGCGAAACATTCACATCCGGCGTAGAGGGGTCGCCGCCCTCCCCCTCCACGACGGGGTTCTCCCCGCCGGCTTCCCCAGTCTGCCCCGTGAACTCCGGAGGGGGTGGCGCAGAGTTCAACGGTGTAACGAGAACCGCCGACTGGCGGCGTGCGGCGTCCTCGGCCTGCTGCTTCGCCGCGGTGGCGGCTTCGGCCTCCGCTAGTTTTTTCTTGGCGGAGGCCTCCGCCCTGTCGGCCTCCACCTTCTCCAGGCGGAGGGCCTCTTCTTCGTTGCGCTTCTCCTGTGCATTTTGCTCCGTCGCCTCCCGGAGGTCAGCAACGGGGTCAATCCGCCGAGTGGTGGCGGACGTCTCCGCTGACCCCATGACGGAGGCGGCGGTGACCCTCTCAAGAGAGAGGGGAGCCCTGAAGCAAGAGGGGCAAGCAGAGACTTAGACAAAGTCACAAAGAAAGAATCAAACTTTGAAGACAGAATACTTACGCAGAGACCAATGGCGGCTTCTTCACTTCCTTACGTAAGCGGATGGCCTTCGCGGCCGCCTCGTCCCGCCGGGTCGCCGCAGCCGAACCCTTGGGCTTCTTCGGCCGACTGCCGAACAAGGTCGGCATAGCCCTGCGCTTCTTTCCGCCGCCTGGAGCGCCCAACGCGACAGAAGAGCCCGCGCCCGGCTGGCTGGCTCCTGGCCGATGGCGAGGGGCGACTTCTCCCTCGGCGTCATCGTCAGGCCAGTCGGTGAAGGTGGCTGAGGGCCTGAAGTCGCCTGCTGTTCCTCCTCCTCCCTCGGCGTCATCTTCCAGAGCCACCGCCCCCAGATCGGGGTCGTCGATGTCGCTCTCCGCCCGGTCGGCAAGGAACTCGCGGGCCAGCCCTGAGGTGCCGGCTGGTGGGTGGAGGAGGGGATTCTAACGAAAGCCGGCTGGTCAAAACAAAACTTGGCAAGAAGAAGACAATCCAAAGAAAGAAAAGAAAGGCGACTCACCACGGGCGGGGGGTTGGCGCGGGAGTACGGCTCCTTGCCGAATCGCCAGTCCTCTAGGAGCCTGCTGTCTGAGAAGTAGTTCACCATGAAGGCCACCTCTTCGTGAGGCATGTCCTTGGTGCACATTCGACTCGGGTCGCGGTGCCCGCTCATCTAGCATATCATATGAGGGCGGCCTTGGAGTGGGAGAACTCGGCACGAAACAAAGGCGACCAACGGGTCTGGACCAGTTAGACCCTCCGACTGCGTCAGCACTCGGAGTCGCGTCATGGCGCCGGCTTCCGCAGGCGTCAGCGACTTGGCCCGGTACGACCAGTAGGGCAGTCGCCCAGCCGGCGGGCCGGCTTCGAAAGCCGGCAAGTTGACCTAGTCTCCCCTCGCGGAGGCGTTCTTGAGGTAGAAGTAGGATCTCTGCCACATCTTCACCGACTTGATTAGCGAGATGGAGGGGAAGGGATTGGCAGCCCCCGACCTTCGCACGATGATGAAAGCGCCGCACTGAGCCGGCACGCCCGCAGCCTGGGTGCCGATCTTGGAAAAGAAGAAGTCCCCCCAGAGCTCGAGGGTGGGGAGGACTCCGAGGAAGCCTTCGCACATGGCCACGAAGGCGGACATTAGCACCACTGTGTTGGGGGTGAGGTGGTTCGGCTGGAGGCCGTAGAATTCAAGGAAGGACCGGAAGAAACTGCTCGCCGGCAGCCCCAACCCGCGCAGGCAGTGCGACCAGAAAATAACCCGCTCGCCCTCCCGCGGCGCAGGGGAAATCTCCCCCTTTGGCGCAAGACGCACCTGCACATGATCCTCGCCGGGAAGCTGACGAGTCCGGCGGAGGAACTCAACGTGGTCTTCATGAACTTTGGAGCCGTCCCAGGTGCCGAAGCGCACTGGGGGAGGTGCGGCGGCGGAGGAAGAACTCATTGCGAGCTGTCGCCGCAGCGTTCGCCAGAGCTTGGGCATGCGGCGGAGCAAAGAGGAGAAGAGGAAGGAGGAGAGCGAGGAGCAGCAAGGAGGAAGAGAACGAGGAAGTAGTGGGAAGGAGGGGCGTGCGTGCCCCCCTCTTCCCCCTACTTATAGCCCCGTGGGCTCCGAAGCCGAGGGGGCGAACGTGGGGATTTACTGCGCCCACAACCCCACGACCCCCATGATCCATGTAAAGTTACTGCGCACAGTAACTCCACGGGAACCCCAACCGTCCACCGGGGCCGTAGCGTATCCGCTCGAGCGCCGAGGCGCGGTAGTGGCGGGCCCCGCCTATGGGCCTGTCCCGTCGCGCGCGTAGGCTGGCAGGACGGCCTAGCCACGTGCCCTCGCGTGACAGGCCTAGAACGGGCGGAGGCCAGGAGGCTTAGCTAGCACGCCACTTAAATCCTGCCGCGACGTTCAAAATACCAAGCAAGTCGGAATTGAGTGGGTCCGAGTTTAGCAAGTCCGACTCCTTCTAATCGGCCCGGCAGAAGTCAATCAAAGACCATGTGTTGAGCACCCGGAAAGAGAAACTGCTGAGGCTTCTCGGCCGATCGTCCGCGGTGCCTCACCACCTTCGGGGACTACTGTCAGAGTAATGGGCCACGGGTAGGCCAACCCGGGTCCCAGAACCTTTCAAGACATCAGGGCGGGCTGCGCCCCTCAAAGACCCCAGGACGAAGAGCCGCCTCCTGAGGAGTCGACGGCAAGATGGCCGACTGCCCACTGACGGCGGAGTCCCAGGGATGACTTCCAGAGAAGCCGGCTTCAGGGAGTCGGCCCGCGACTCCAACAAACCCCATGACCTCATCAAAGGGGACGAGGCAGGGGCGTGTCTACAGCGAAACCAACCCCGCCCCTCACCAAGGGCAGGCATGGCCACAGCACGCCGTACCCCGGAAGATCTCCGTGCGGCGTGGCACTGTTGCCATGCCGGCCCTGACATCAGCACCGCAGGGCCAAATCCTGCACCTATGATGGCTTGTCTATACGGCCTGGAGGCAGCAGGCCCCACCAGTCAGTGAGACCTCGGGAGACGGCAGGAGAACCACCAGTCGGACCCGTCGGGAGTCGGCCCAGGGGAGTCGGCCGAGACCTCCCCCGGGGCCCACGCGCCATTAATCAAGATGTGATGGGGAGAGGCAACAGTGATCGCCCGCCGGGCGGCGGGGCTGTTGCCATGACCTCATAATCAAGCCCACGTCATCAGAAGCACGGCTACAGTAAGCAGCAGCCGGCAAGACCCGCCAGCGGCGGACGCGGGCTGTCGGCTCCGTACCCGACTAGTCGGCGGGGCCCGCCAGTCGGCGGGCCCTAGTGGTCGGCAGAGAAGACGGAGGCCAGAGACACTGACGGCTGGGCCTGCGCTCAACCGGATTACCATTGTATCCCTAGGGGGTAGGCCTATATAAACCCCCCAGAGCACCCATGCAAAGGGTTGGAACCCATTAGCTCTAGACCAGCTCATATAGAAGGGAGAGAGCTAGACTTGCCCTCTCCTACCACCAGAAAACAGCTCAAGGAGCAACCGTGTAAACACTTTGGCCATAGTGATCATGCGGAGACCCCGCAGAGCAGCAGTAGGGGTATTATCTCCCCGGAGAGCCCCGAAGCTGGGTAAGATTCGCCGGCGTGCATGTCTTCGCCTCATCCCGTTTCCAGGCACCACCGACGTTCTACTCTCCCCCACCATGATAAGCCATCCGTTGGCATATGTCGCACCAAACCCCCGACACACGGCATCCAGCACATTGCGGGGAAGATCTGCAAACGCTCCTGGAGAGCTCCGAACTCGGGTAAGAAAAAGGAAAGTCTCCTTCACATGCTTGCTTTGAATATTGAATGCCTTACCCGCTGCTATCTTCTTCGCCGCATCAATATATTGGAGGGCCTTGTGGGCTTCGGCCTTGGCGCTCCGGACGCTTTCAAGCGCCTGTGCGAGCTTGGACTCTCGCGTCTTGGAGTCATGCTTTTTGGCGAGCGCCTCGAGCTCTTGCTGCACCTCGCCTACTCGGGCTTCTTGTTTCTCCCGTTCAATGCGTTCTTTGGCCGCTTTGTCTTCGGCCTCGGACAACACCTTCCTCAGGGTCTCCACCTCGGTCGTGGCCCCTGACAAATTCATGATGATCCTATTAATTTACACCGAACTTCTTTTTAACTATATAAACTGGGCTATATATTACCTTTGCTCTCTTCGAGCTGCCCCTTGGTAAGGCCGAGCTCATCCTTCGACCGCTTCAGGGCCTGCTTCAGCGCAGAGACCTCCGCAGTACGTGCGGCAGCGGCCAGCTGGGAAGCCTACACATACACATAGACATACTCTAATCAGACTCCTAAGTTATCATTTGATACTCTATTCGGCTTTTCTTCACGAACGCCAAACAGAGCATCAGGGGCTACTATCTATGCTGTAATATTTTTATATTTTGAATGCTTACCTCAAAGCCTGTTAGGACGCTGGTGCAAGCTACGGTCAGTCTGTTTTTGGCGGACTGAACTTTCTTGACCACCGCACTCATGATAGTGTAGTGTTCTTCATCGATGAAAGCACTGTGAAGCACTTCCAGCAAGTTGTCCGGTGCATCTGGTTGGACAAAGGACACCGGCACGGATGGTTTCCCCCCCTTAATTGGGGACCGCCTGCCGGGGTCTGGAACCATCGAAGGTTCAGGCGCAGTGTTAGGCTGGGGCCCGAACTCGAAGCCCGTAGGAGCCTCGCTCCCTTGGTACCCAGGGTCCGGGAGGTCGCCGTGAGGCGCCCCCAGGATCACCTCCCCTTGGGTCGGTGCCTTTTGAGACACCACCTCGGCGTTTTCCATAGGGCGAGGGGTGGAAGCTGTCGGAGGAGAACCGTTGTTCATATTCGATGAGCCCAAAGAGCCGCTCGATGAGGGTACGTTGTGATGAGCTCAGGCCGGACTGCATAATCATGTTCAGCATGAGCAAAGGCAGTACAATAAAACTTACCATGAAGTACTATGGTGTCCGGGCACTTACGACCTCGCCAGGGGCTTGTCCCTGGGTAGCCACTCGTCGCCGCTGTCGGCGGCCGTCGTGGCACAGTCTGGAGGGAGGGTCTTTCCCTTCTTGGACCCTTTGGCCTCCCCGGATGGGTCGGCCTTCATTTTCTTGTCTCCCCCGGCTGGGGGAGAACTTTTCTCCTCCTCCTCCTCCTCGTTTTCGTGGATGGAGTGCATGTCGGACTCATCGGATGATGAGTCCGATAGAACCTTGTGCCGGAGACCCTTTCAGGTCCTCGCGGCCTTCTTCTTGGCCTTCTTTTCCGGCACCCCGTAAGGTGCCGGAGTCAGCATCTTCGTTAGAAGAGCATTTGCAGGATCTTCGGGCAGGAGGGCTGGGCAATCAAGCTGCTCCGCTGTCTTTATCCAGTCCTGTTAATGACATGAAAGCTTAGATCCAGCACATAACTAAACCAGGGCAAATAAATACCCTGAGAGATATAAAAGCCTACCGGATGGGCGCGGCGCTTTGTGCTGAGTCCGCGGTCCTCGGTGAGGGAGGGAGGCATCTCGGCACCCTTGAACAGCACCCTCCAGACGTCCTCGTGCATCGTGTCGTAGAGCTCTCGCAGCGTCTGGTGCTGGGCCGAGTCGAACTCCGACAAAACAAATGCCCATTGTTGGCACGGAAGGATCTGGTGGAAGAGCATAACCTGGACCACATTGACGAGCTTGATTTTCTTGTTCGTCATGTTCTGGATGCTGGTTTGGAGTCCGGTCAGCTCTACCGAAGAACCCTAGGACAGGCCCTTCTTTTTCCAGGAGGTGAGCCGCGTGGAGATTCCGGATCGAAATTTGGGGGCCACCACCCAGTTGGAGTCACGCAGCTCGGTGATGTAGAACCATCCCGATTGCCACCCCTTTATGGTATCCACATAGGTACCCTCGAGCCAGGCGACATTAGGCATCTTGCCCACCATGGTACCTCCGCATTCTGCTTGCTGGCCACCCACCACCTTCGGTTTGACATTAAATGTTTTCAGCCATAGGCCGAAGTGGGGCCTGATGCGGAGGAAGGCCTCGCACACGACGATAAACGCCGAGATGTTGAGGATGAAGTTGGGGGCCAGATCATGAAAATCCAGCCCGTAGTAGAACATGAGCCCGCGGACAAACGGGTCGAGAGGAAATCCCAGTCCGCAGACGAAATGGGTAAGAAAAACTACCCTCTCATGGGGTTCGGGCTAGGGGTGGGCAGAAAAACCGATGAACCGAACACCGAACCGAAACCGAGACCGAATAAACTGAATTTTTGGTTTTTTAAATTGATACAGACAATTTCGGTTTTTAGTTCCAATAACCGAACAAAGTTCGGTCTGTTTGGTTGTTTTCTCGGTTAGCCGAACTAGTACCAAACTAGTAAGCAGGAGTACTAAGCTAGCATGGAATTTCTCGCAGTCTCTGTACGCGAACCACGTCCGGTTGTTTTCCCGTACCCAGCCCAACTAGCTACGCTACTGTCTACTGGACCTAGCTAGATAGCCCAGTAGCCCAAATGAGATGGCTTTCGTGGATTGTGGAATGACCACCTGCCTGAAGCTAGCGCGTGTGACTTAATCGATTGGGACACACTTCCTTTAGTCCCGCCTCGCTTGGTCAATCAAGAAAGGTAGACAGGCTCAGCAATATAAGTGCGTGCCACTGCTCGCCTGGGGATAGAGCGCATTTTCTCAATCAACGCGGCCTTCGGTATAAACCGGAAACTGCACCGAAATAATCGGTTAACCGATTTTTCGGTTAGCTTTTTTTTGTACTCATTTTCGGTTTCTGATTCTATGAACCGAATATTTAAATAAACCGAATGGTAGAAACCGAATTTTCAGTTTATACCGAATGCCCACCCCTAGTTCGGGCGTTGGGACGATCTGCCCCGCATCCGGCAGCCGGTGCATGATATTCGCAGCTAGGTATCCAGCTTCCCGTAAGTTTTTGATGTTCTCCTCCGTGACGGAGGAGACCATCCACCTGCCTCCTGCTCCGGACATGATTGGAGTGGTTCGAGAAGAAGAACGCGAGCTTGGGCACTAGAGCTCGGGTGTGCGGGAATGTGAAAGCGAGAAGGAAGAAGGCGTGGGTGCAAAAAGTAAATCTTTGTCCCTTTATAAGGGTGGAGGAGGCGATGAGTCTCCCCACTTGCCTGGCAAAACCGCTTATTCCCCAGGTGCCATAATTGATGGCGCGGTTGGGTTACCCACGTCCGCATTGATGAGAATCCCGTGATAAAGGGAACACGATCTTTGCTTGGACAAGACGTATCAAGAAAACCACCTCGCGATATGTGCGGAGCTGGTTGAGAAAAGCGGTTCGAATAATAACCGAGCCATGGTGTGATGTCATGCTATCGAAACGTGTCAGTAGATTAGATTTGTGGAAATATTATTCTCTCTACGGTGGTATGTGGAATTTATTTTGCAGGTTCGGATATTATCCTTGCATTCAAACTCTTCCATGGTGTATTCGGAGGAGGAACCCGCCTTGCAATGCCGAAGACAACACTGCGCGCCGGACTCATCGTCATTGAAGCCTGGTTCAGGGGCTACTGAGGGAGTCCTAGATTAGGGGGTCTCTGGATAGCCGAACTATATCCTTTGGCCGGACTGTTGGACTATGTAGATACAAGATTGAAGACTTCGTCTCGTGTCTGAATGGGACTCTGCTTGGCATGGAAGGCAAGCTAGGCAACACGGATGTGTATATCTCCTCCTTTGTAACCGACCTTGTGTAACCCTAGCCCCCTCCGGTGTCTATATAAACCGGAGGGTTTTAGTTCGTAGGACAACATACAATCATACCATAGGCTAGCTTCTAGGCTTTAGCCTCTCTGATCTCGTGGTAGGTCATCTCTTGTAATACTCATATCACCAAGAACAATCAAGCAGGACATAGGGTATTACCTCCATCAAGAGGGCCCGACCCTGGGTAAACATCGTGTCCCCTGCCTCCTGTTACCATCCGCCTTAGACGCATAGTTCGGGACCCCCTACACGAGATCCGCCGGTTTTGGCACCGACAAGTACTCTCTCTGTTCCTAAATACAAGTCTTTGTATAGATTCCACCATGGACTACATATGGAGCAAAATGAGGGAATCTACACTCTAAAATGTATCTGGATACATCTGTATGTGATCCATAGTGGAAATCTCTACCAAGACATATATTTTGGAACGGAGGGAGTATGATAGTAGTACAGTATGTTCCTTGTAGTGAAGATGAGCAGGGACATTTGCAGTGTAGAGGTCTATACGGTCGGTTGTGATGAACACTTTGAACTCTTCGGGCCTCTTTGATTCATAGGATTTTGTAAACATGGGAATAGGATTTGTAGTGGCCTGCCCACTTGAATCCTATAAGAATAGCAAGGAAATGCGGGGAGATGTGTCACCTTTGAGAGTTACACTGATATTAACAGTACCGCACCTTCAGTTGAAGAGAGCTGGTATCGGAAGCCTTTCTAGCCATACCGACAATACTAGCACATATATTCCAGCAAGTTCCACTTTCCTGATTTTACTCTGATGCTTACGGTTTTCCCGTTATATCTACACTATGATCTATGTAGCTACTTCGTGTTGCACTAGCAGCAGTCCACTCTTGAAGCTACACACTGCAATGACTTACAAAATTGGCACCAAGGCATTGAGTGCCATTCTGGATGCAATGAAACTCATACGCTCCCCACCTGTTGATTCTTGTTTAGAATATGATCCTAATGACTATACTAACCTCAAGGAGTCAAAGGCAAATGGTCTGTCCTGTTCACCCATCAAGGTGCCTTTTTTAATTTGGCAAGGTTTTATTGATTGCGGGTATCTTGCATATGTTGTCTTGCATTTCTTCTACTTTGTTGCGCCGCCATCTGCTTAGTTTACTCATCACATATGTCGAAATGCCATGCCCATCCATCATCAATACATATTCCATCTATCATCATACCATATTTTTCCACTCAAATGCTGTTCTTGTGGATCATACATCAAAAAGGAAGAGGGTGATTGCCGAACTTGAAGGAGCACTAGCAAAGTCCTTGAAAAACGTGGTTGTGCCGGAGAAATCAGATAACACCCCACTTATATTGGCTGTACAACTAGCAGACTGTACCCATACTTCATTGGCCACACCACTATACCCACCACACAGGACCTGCACTCCAGCAAAAGGTATGCTGATTTCAGTTGCCATAGTACCAGCTGTACCATAGAAAAATCCCACTCCTACAAAAAGTACAGCAAGTCCACCGGCCGAAGACCTATCCCAACTGCAGAGATGGCCAAATCCTGCATATTGGAACCCCATTCCAGTTATTCCCACTTTAAAAGACAATTCTTTCAATGTTGTTAGGGACTACATGCATATATTCCCATCATGGGAAGATTATAGTGAAGACAAACACCATTTTCAAATTTTCACATCTTCATGTCCCACTTACGTGTAAGTGCTATTATTCATGGTGATTATTTTCCTGTTTTCTGCTGATTGAACACATCAATGATTGACATTACATTGTTGTAAGTAGGCGAGGGTCAATCTGGATAGTCATGACGAGCAAAGCTTGCTTGCGCTTTTCAAGGAAGCATTGCAGCAATATCGGTGTTACCTAAGGAAATCACACTTTGATGGCAAGTCTATAAACGAATTTCTGGTGAAGTCTCCTGTGGTAAATTTAGAAGACATTGAATGGAAAAACCTTGTTATGCACCGGTCTCATTCCAAGGATGAGGTACTGTCTATGATATCGCATGACAATTTGAACTTCTACTTTTCCACATGTGCCTTGCGGATCTTTTTTGCAGGAAATCTGCTCGAAAAGGAATTCCGGTTTGAAAAGAATGACAGGATATCGCAAATATGCTGCCCACTGCTTTGCTCTTGTTAGTACCTGTTGTCCTGTATCATTGTACTTGCATACATACCTGGTTCATTATGTGACAGCAGTATGCATGATAGCTTGCTTATCAATTGTCCGCTCCAAATTATCTGATCTCTATGAATGGTTACATTAGTGTAGAATATATCCAATGCCAATGAAATTTTTTTTGCTCTGCATTGTTCTTGTAAGTACGTGATGTCATTTATTAGTGTACTTATATTGACAGGTAGTTGTTCATGTACCATCAATCTGCAGCTTATTTTTGTGCCCTCCATTTTCTACACATAAGGTCTATATTTACTATTACCATAAGGTTGGATAACACCGATGGTACTGAAGAAGTTTAGCTCTGCATTGCTCTTGGCTATACCTTTTGCCTGTATTGTTGTACTTACATTTGTAGCTACTTGGTTATGTAGCATCACTCTTCATCTTATCTTAAATATTCTCCATTTTTTCTTATATTGTCACGTCTATATTTTCTCTTAACAAAATGTAGAATAAAGGCAAAGGTTATGAAGAAGATTTTGTGGTAAACTTCTTGAATTGCCACCCCCCATTAGCATGGACAAGGGCTTTATAGAGTCTGTCTTCACCAGTAATGCAAGTTTGTCCTTCTCAAGCCTTCATACTTCGTTGTGCATATTTGGTTAGGCATGACTGCAACAGCTGTTTATTTTTGGTGTTTGCATCAAATTGCATGTTTAAAGTTTATTATGTACTTCATAAACAAAAGTTTGTCCTATCCAATTTAAGTTTTCAGTTGTACAACCAAGTTCCTTCTTCATACCATGTAAATTAAACTATACAGAGGAAGTGATCTAATTTTGCCAATCTGAAATGGGATAAATTGACAGCGCACTAACCATTGATACTTATGAGTTCTTGATCTATATTCCAGTGGTGTCGTGAAGCTACCAACTCCTTCACAATGTCATTTCTTGCCATGTATTGACCTGAACAATACCATATTGTGTTAATGCTATTTTAAACTATGTCACTTTATTCGTCAGTAAGAAATGTCATGAATTATCAGCACTGATACTTATAGAGAAGGACCGATTTGGAAACTCAGGATGAGGTAACCTGTGCTAATACCTATGCTATCTTCAAGAATGCTTGGTGGCAGTATCAGAATTACCTGAAGAAAACGTACTTCACCGGCAAAGAAACTCATCAAATTCCCTTACGTTCTCTTGAGACACATTTACTGGACGATGACTGGGAATACCTTATTCTGTACTGGTCTGGAACCAAGAATGTGGTAAGGTCTATGAGCTCATTTTCTATTTTTAAGTACTATATTCTTGCGTCTTACTGTACTCTGTTCATGTAGAACAATTGCCTAAACTTGAAGAACAACTGTTATAATTTAAGATTCCATTGCTATCATAGTTCAAAAAAGCACTAGGCGTTAATTGTGCATTTTTCCACCGCCTTGTGCTTTACTGACCAAAGCGCATGCTTATGCGCTGTTATGCATAGATTAAGCATAGTTATGCGTAATGCGTTTTGCCAACGCCTAGAGCCTAGGCACGCTTAAGCGCTCGCTTAGGCGCACCTTTTTAACTATGATTGCTATCGTGCATACTGCTTTGCTCTTGTATCACTGTATTTACTCATACAAACTTATTTTTAAATTGAAGGATCCAATCAAAACTTCAATGGCACAGCAGTATGTTCACGCATGTTTCTTTAACAGGTTTGCTCTTATCAATAGCTCTGTTGATTTCAATTTCAATTGTGTATACAATTGACTTCTCATATCATGCACATTACTAGCATCACAACAGAGCCACTAGTGTTGTTGTACATGTAGACCCGTGGTACCCATTTGAAATCTTGTTGTGCCGTGTAGTTTCCCACGCTTTGCATTCTTTCACTACTGCTTTGTCTTGAACTGATATGATTTGAACCCTGTCTCTATTTTGATTTGGCAAGACAATGCAGTGACCATCGGACATAGATATATGTTTGTTTGATGCTTTTATTGTGTACTAGTACTTGGCAATAAAAGACTTGGTAGTTTAATCATGTCCACCTTACTAATGAACTGGTTCAACGAAATGAGTTTCATATACTAGTATATGCTAAAGCTGTTATGTGTCTGCTTATTTCTTCTTTTAGAATGATGATAGAATATTGGGGAAGAGTGCCTTATTAAGCAATGGTAAAGGAAGTAATGCAGATAAGGTTCAGGATAGTGACACATCCTTGTTGGTCTCCAACAAAGCTGATAAAACAGCTAAGGAAGACTATCTCAAAGACAGTGAGACAACCCAAAGTCCTGTCTTGGTTTAGTGTTCGAGTTAATGGCCACTACCACTTGCACAAGCTATTCAAACTCACTGTCTAAATCAGTTCGGTTTCTTGAGTCTCAACTACAAGCTGAAAGACATCGATCAGCTGTGCTGTGACAAGAAGCGAAAGGACTGCGGAAGTCCCTGGAGAATTCAGATGCATACTTTCTGGTGCAACAACAAGCGTTGGAGGATTTTAGTGCCAAACAGGACAAAGCTAATAAGCTTGCTAAGCTTATTGCCAGCCTGGTGGATACCCAGGATAACATTTCTTGAGCTCTTCTGAAGTTGTTTCAGTTATGCTCTTGTTTTGCTGCCGCGTTTATTTGCACTGGTGGCCAATTTTGACGGCCAGTGTTTGTAATATGCCGCTTTGCTCCCTATATTTGCACTGGTGGCGAACTTTGATGCCCAGTGGATGTAATATGTGTAATAGCGGTAATAGGCTAGCGTTAATTGCTTTCTTATTTATTTCCTTATTGTCTTGTTTAGTTGTTTTCTTGTAGTCACTTTAGTTCTTTTTCCGTGTTTTTCTAGTGGCCACAATAACCTATTTTTGGAAACTAGGCCAAAATAATGATTTCAACACACGGACTATTGTAACCATGGGCCGTCTGCGGGCCGTATGATCCATGGGCCTTCTACGGGCCAGAGGATCCATTGGCCTTCTAGAGGGGTCGTAGGATCCATGGGCCTTCTATGGGCCGTAGGATCCATTGGCCTTTTACGGGCTGTAGGATCCATGGGCCTTCTACGGGGCGTATCATCATTTCGTCAATCATGGGCCGTACTATTCGTGGAACATAACGGGCCTTTAATAGGCCGTATTTGATAACTCTATGAAAACAGCCCAACGGGTTTTTTTGACATGAAAATGGCACAACGTATTAACGGGCCACAAACGGGCCGACTGTAACCACGGGCTGAATTTGGCCCACAAGCAGAAAATGACAGTAACGAGCCGTAAGTAACTGAATGCTGGAAATGAGCCCAAGAATAAGTGGGCACTGAGTAGGCCGAAAGATATCTTGGGCTAGAAACGGCCCAATGGAATAATGGGCCGCTAATGGGTATGAAGTGATACAATGTTCATTACGGGCTAGTTTCCCCACGGGCCGTTAATGCGCCAAGAGTTGCAAAGGGCCTCATATGGGCCGAAAGACGTCATGGGCCATACATGGGCCGGAAGTTAAAACGGGATGGAATCATATTGGACGGCACATATGACGGTACTGGGCCTAATTCGGAGAGGTCGTAATGGGCCCTGGGTTAGCGGGCTGTAAATGGGATATATGCCAACAGACCGTTATCATGCTTTCCGTGGGCCGTCCCGCCACCTTTTTACCAAGTCAAATGGGCCTCTATTAGGCCGTGCCACATGTCGACGTATCATAGGCGCCTTGGGTCCAATGAGTGGATGACATCTATCCCAACGGTGAGCCGACACGTGTTTCCTCCAGCCAATGATGATTTTACACGTGGAAAATCCCCGTTGGTCGGGGCTGTTAACGGGTTATCGGATCCAAAACCAGACCTGATAGCTTAACGGCCATCCATTATGGTGGATGCCACGTGTCGGTCACCCTTGACGAAAGCACTTCTGTGATGCGCGATTTATCATCATGGAAGTGGACACTTCCGTGATGATAATTTTGGTAATGTCATGGAACACTTCTACGACAACACAGGTATGGCTATCTTGATTCTGTCATAAAATCGTCATGGATGTACATGCATGACAAAAAGTGTTACCTACTGTGACAAACACATATCATCACGGAAGTGTATTTTTTTGTAGTGCATATCAAACCCCCAGACCGCAAAAGGCCTAGTAATGGAGGTTGTTTGTAAAGCAGTAGGCGGCTTATGGCTTTGATTGGCGAAGAGCTGGCATCCTACAGAACATTGGACCAAGTCCTGTACATCTGGTCGGGCCGTTGGCCAAAAGAAACCTGTACGGAAGGCCTTACTTACAAGGGTCCGAGCTGCGGCGTGGTGACCGCCGAGAGCAACATGGATTTCAGCTAGGAGCTGTCAGCCCTCTTCTTCAGAGATACATCTTTGAAGGACTCCGGTAGTGCTTTTCTTGTAGAGCTCTCCATCATGGACATTGTAGGCTTTCGAGCACAGAACAATGCAGCGAGCCTCATTCTGGTCCTCAGGGAGGTCTCGCCTATTAAGGTTGGCCAAGAAGTGTTCGGTCCATGGGGCAATTACTCCCATTATTATATGGGCCGATGGTGCTATTTCGGTGGCTGAGCCCCCGATGATATCGGTATTGTGCTCGGAATCTGGGGATATGATCGGATCCGGACTAGTGTTTCCGTTCTCATCCTGCCACACCATGGATGGCTTGAAGAGCCTTTCCACAAAGATGTTAGGCGAGACGGGGTCATTCTTGGCACCCATGAGAGCAAGGACATCCGTTGTTTGCTTGCTTTCTCGAGCCACATGATGGAAGTCGAGTCCCTCGAACCGACCTGATATTTTGAGTATGACGTTGTGGTACGCCACCATCTTCATATCCTTGGCGTCAAAGTCTCCATTTATTTGGGATATCGCGAGTTTTGAATCCCCGCGCACCTCCAGGCGTTGTATGCCCATGGAGGTGGCCATCCGAAGACCGTGCAATAAGGCCTCGTATTTGGCTGCATTGTTGGAGTCTGTGTATAATATTTGGAGTACGTACTAGACTGTGTCTCCAGTGGGGGACATTAAAACGATGCCTGCTCCTAAACCAACTAGCATTTTAGAGCCATCAAAGTACATGACCCAGATGGAATATGTGTTGTACTCTTTAGGGAGTTCGGCCTCTGTCCATTCGGCGACGAAGTCGGCCAATACTTCGGATTTGATGGCCTGGCGTGGTTTGTACGTTATGTTGAATGGTAGGAGCTCAATAGCCCACTTGGCAATCCAACCCGTAGCGTCGCGGTTATTTATTATATCATTGAGTGATACTTCGAAAACCACCGTAATCGAACACTCTTCGAAGTAGTGTCGTAGCTTCCTGGATGCCATGAATACCGCATATGCTATCCTTTGGTAATGAGGGTACCGGGATTTGCATGGTGTGTGGACAGTGGATACGTATTATACCGGTTTCTGAACTAGGAACTTTTGTCCATCCTCCATTCGCTCAACGACGAGCACTACGCTCACCACCTGGTGTGTTGAAGAGACGTATAATAACATCGGTTAGCCGACATTTGGCGTGGCCAGGATTGGGTTGCTCGCTAAAAGAGCCTTTATTTCTTCCAGCCCGTCCGTTGCCGCTTCCGTCCACTCGAAGTGGTCGGTACGTCGGAGAAGGCGATAAAGTGGCAATGCTTTTTCTCCTAGTCTGGAGACAAAGCGGCTTAAAGCTGCCACACATCCGGCTAGTTTTTGGACCTGTTTAAGGTCTGTTGGTGTAGCCAATTGTTATAAAGCTCGAATTTTGGTTGGATTTTCCTCAATTCCTCTATTGGAAACGATGAAGCCAACATCAGTTCACTGACGTTTGGCACGGCCAGGATTGGGTTGCTCACTAAAAGAGCCTTTATTTGTTCCAGCCCGACCATTGCCGCTTCCGTCCACTCGAAGTGGTTGGTACATCGGAGAAGGCAGTAAAGTGGCAATGCTTTTTCTCCTAGTCTGGAGATAAAGCAGCTTAAAGCTGCCACGCATCCGGCTAGTTTTTGGACCTTTTTAAGGTCTATTGGTGTAGCGAATTGTGATAAAGCTCAGATTTTGGCTGGATTTGCCTCAATTTCTCTATTGGAAACGATGAAGCCCAGCAGTTTTCCGGCGGGAACGCCAAAAACACACTTTTCCGAATTGAGCTTGATGTCATATGTCCGGAGGTTGTGGAATGTGAGACGCAGGTCATCTATTAATGACTCGACATGCTTAGTCTTGATGACAACGTCATCCACATATGCTTCAACTGTCTTGCCAATTTGTTTCTCAAAGCATGTTTGAATCATGCATTGGTAGGTGGCGCCAGCGTTTTTAAGCCCAAAGGGCATAGTGTTGAAGCAGAAAGGCCCGTATGGGGTGATGAATGCCGTTGCGGCTTGATCAGACTCCTTCATTTTGATTTGATGGTATCCAGAGTATGCGTCGGGGAAACACTCGTGTCCTGTGGTAGCATCAATAATCTGATCGATGCAGGGGAGGGGGAAGGGATCCTTAGGGCAAGCCTTATTGAGGTCTTTGAAATCGACGCGCAGGCGCCAGAATTTGTCCTTCTTTGGAACCATCACCAGGTTTGCTAGCCAGTCCGGGTGTTTTATCTCTCTGATGAATCCGGCCTCGATTAACTTGGCTAGCTCCTCCCGCATGGCTTGTCGTTTAGGTTCGAAAAAGCGCCGTAGTGTTTGCTTGACCGGCTTATATCCCTGCAATATATTGAGGCTGTGGTCGGCCAACCTGCGTGGGATTCCTGGCATATCAGAAGGGTGTTAGGCGAATATGTCCCAATTTTCGCGCAGGAACGTTCGTAGTGCAGCGTCAATCATTGGGTCCAGCTGTGCCCCGACGGAAGCTGTCTTCTTGGGGTCCATCGGGTGGACTTGAAATTTGAATATTTCGTCTGCTGGTTTGAAGGAGGTGGATTTGGGACGCTTATCAAGGATTACATCGTCCCTATCCACCATAGAGCATAGTGCGGTTAACTCTTCGACCGCGAGGGCCTCAGAAAGTGCCTCGAGGGCCAGGGATGTTGTTTTGTTTTCGGCGCGGAGGGCTATGTTCGGATCACTAGCAAGAGTGATAATACCGTTGGGCCTGGGCATCTTGAGCTTCATATACCCGTAATTAGGTATAGCTTGAAAGCGTGTGAATGTAGCTCGCCCCAAACAGGGTGTGATATCCACTGTTGAAAGGGGCCACTTGGAAGGTTATCTCTTCGGACCGATAGTTCTCCGGCATGCCGAATACCACGTCGAGTGTAATTTTCCCCGTGCATCGTGCCTCCTGGGTAGTAATGATCCCTCGGAAGGTCATATTACTATGCTCGATGCGGCTCCTGTCTATTTCCATTTTATTCAGTGTCTCCTCATAGCTGAGGTTTAGTTCGCTGCCGCCGTCCATGAGAACTTTTGTGAGCCGAAAGCCATCCAGAATTGGGTTGAGGACCAAGGCGGCTGGTGCCCGGGCTGACCGGATTTTTGGTTCGTCACTGGAGTTGAAAGTTATGGCCGTGTCATTCCTGGGATTTATTGTTGCGACTTGGCAGACTTCGGCGAGGTCGCAAAGTGCCCTCTTGTGCCGATTGTTTGAAGCGAATGTCTCGAAGACTGTCAATACTCTATGGTCGTCGTATTCCGGGGGGAGTTGCTCCGCGGTGTTTTTGGTAAGGATATTCTCGCCGCTCTTGGCCACTTATCGGAGTATCCAACATGCTCTAAAGTTGTGGGTTGGTACGGTATCCTGTGTCATGTGTATTTTGCATGGCCTATCGAGCCATCCCTCTAAAATGGTTCCACGTCCCATGATGGGTTTAGTTTTCTTTACTATGGGTTCAGGTTCCCCGCGAGGGTGCATCCGTTTTGCTCGCCCGAGGGGTTGGGTGGAGACCGGTGGCTCCTAGCGAGCTGTCTGAGTTTTCCAGGCGCTTTCCGTTGTGCAGTACTTCTATACTATATTTGCCAGGTCCACAAAGAGTAATACGCGATGGCGGTTGATGGCTTTGAGGATTCCTTCATCCGTGCAATTATTGCAGAACACTGAAATCGCGTCCTCATCGTGGCAATTTTTAATCTTGTCTTTGCCAAGGAGGAACCTGGCCCAAAAGTGATGGACTGTTTCCTGAGACTGCTGTCATATGCACGTGAGGTCGCATATATCCGGTTGACTAGAATTTCTTGTTGAATATTGCATGTGGTGGGTGGGTGGCTTTAAATCCGAACCCTGACCCAATTTGGAGTCCGGAGTTTCAGAAGCTTCTGAGCTTATTAGTTCGGGTTCCAGGATGTCCAATGATTTTTCGGGCCCCATGCCCGATTCCAGATCCGGAGGGCTTCGAGTGTCATTCCACAGACATGTATCCGGCTCTTTGATCTCATAAATCCGAACATAGTTCGTCTTCAACATAGGGGAAGAATTATTGTTTTTCTCTTCTACGACTGCTATCTGATGGGTGATCGGCGGAGATTTGATTTCTCTCTGATCGGGTTTAAGCCCAGTCTGATCATAGTGAGTAGCGATTCCCATGGCGGCGATGCGATCCAGGAGTTTGTTTAAAGATGACCACTCCGCTGGATCCATCTGTCTGGAGTATTCGAAGTCAACACGGAGGCGATTTTCGATGACTTGCAAAGTCATCGTCGGCTTAACGGCCGAACGGGCGGTCATGGTAAAGCCGCCCAGCTGGAGGGTTTGGCCTGAGGCCAGAGCTCCTCCGGTGGTGATACTGTATTTGATAACGAGTAACCCTAACTTCGACGTCACAGTGGAACTCTCAATGAAAGCGCCAATGTCGGTGTCAAAACCGACGGATCTCGGGTAGGGGGTCCCGAACTGTGCGTCTAAGGTTGATGGTAACAGGAGGCAGGGGACACGATGTTTTACCCAGGTTTGAGCCCTCTTGATGGAGGTAATACCCTACGTCTTGCTTGATTGATATTGATGAGAATGAGGATTACAAGAGTTGATCTACCACGAGATCGTTGTGGCTAAACCCTAGAGGTCTAGCTTGTCTGATTGTGATCGTCTCTACGGACAAACCCCTCTTGTTTCTATAGACGCCGGAGGGGCCTAGGGTAATACAAAGTCGGTTACAAAGAAAGGAAACAATACATCCGGACACCTAGCTTGCCTCCCACGCAAAGGAGAGTCCCATCCGGACATGGGAGGAAGTCTTCTATCTTGAATCATTGCTTCTGCCATAGAACCACTGCTTCTGCCACCCCTTAACATTTTCCAAAAAGGTGCCAGTGGGCCATGTGACATTGGATAGTTTGCTCACCATGGCCCTCTGCACTCTGCATGTTGACCATCCACCACTTTTGGCTTCACATTGAAGATCTTTAGCCATAATCTAAAGTGGGGTGGGATGCAGAGGAAGGCCTCGCACACGACAATGAATGCCGAGAAGTTGAGGAAATAATTGCAGGCTAAATCGTGGAAATCTAGCCCGTAGTAGAACATGAGTCCATGGATGAAGGGGTGTAGGGGAAATCCTAACCCGCATATGAAGTGGGGGATGAATACCACCCTCTCATTGGGTTCTGGGGTGGGGACGACATGCCCCTTGGCCGGAAGCCGGTGGGCGATTCCTTAGGCCAAGTACCCCGCTTCTCAGAGCTCCGTGATGTTCCCCTCCATGATGGAGGAGACCATCCACTTGCCCTGCATTCCAGATCTGGACATGCTCGGAGTGCTTTTTGGAGGTGGAAAGGATGGAAGCTTGGGTGCTGGAGCTCAAGAACTGATGGGCAGAGAGGAAGAAGGCGTGGGTGAAAGAATGGCTCTTTATCCTCTTATAAAGGCAGCGAATATCAAGCGCCTGCCCACTCGCCTTAAAACTCGCATATTCCCCAAGGGTCGTGCAGATGGCGTGGTTGGATTACCCACGCCCGTATTGATGAGAATCATGCGATAAGGGGACACAATTTCTGCTTCGATAAGACATGCCAATGAAAACCGCACCTCTAAATACGGAGAGGGAAGCTAAAAACAGTTCGAAATAATGATCGGGCATGGGCGTAACGTCTCGCTACAAAAAGTTGTCAGTAGATAGGACTTGTGAAATATTAACTCTTTGCGTCTATGTGTAGTGCCTATCTTGCAGAGCTGGACACGTTTTCTATGTTCGAGGACTACTTTGGAGTATTCGGAGGAGGAACCCGCCTTGCAATGCCGCAGACAATCTGTGTGTCGGACACATCGTCATTGAAGCCTGGTTCAGGGGCTACTGAGGGAGTCCTGGATTAAGGGGTCCTCGGTCGTCCGTGCTATGTGATTTGGGCCGGACTAATGGGCCATGGAGATAGAAGACAGAAGACTTCCTCCCGTGTCCGGATGGGACTCTCCTTGGCATGGATGGCAAGCTTAGCGTGCAGATGTGAATATTCCTTTCTCTGAAAACCGACTCTGTACAACCCTAGCCCCCTCCGATGTCTATATAAACCGGAAGGTTTAGTCCGTAGAGGCAATCATAATCACATAGGCTAGACAATTAGGGTTTAACCATTACAATCTCGTGGTAGATCAACTCTTGTAACCCCTATACTCACCAAAGTAAATCAAGCAGGACGTAGGGTATTACCTCCATCAAGAGGGCTCAAACCTGGGTAAAAAATCATGTCCCTTGTTTCCTGTTATCATCAATCCTTCACTACAAGGGAAAAGCTTATAGGCAGACGCTTACTAGTAGCGAGGGTTTATAACCCTCGCTACTGCTACTTACTAGTAGCGCGGGTTTTTACCCCTTGCTACTACTAAGTTGATAGTAGTAGCGCGGGTTTTTAACCCTCGCTACTACTAAGTGTTCTTTACCGTGCCCCCTGGGACATGCCATAGTAGTAGCGAGGGGTATAAACTCGTGCTACTACTAAATTGATCGTAGTAGCGCGGTTTTATACCCCTCGCTACTACTAAGTACGAGGTAGGGGAAGTCCCCATATCCTCGGCCGAATCCCTCATCTCTCCCTCACCCTCCCCCTTCTCTCCATAGGCTCTCCCATTGTGTTGCACACCTCCTCCTACATGGCACCCAACTAGTCCACCTCCTCGTGTTGCGTGCCTCCTCCTCCATGGCGCCAAAAGAGGGAGGCTGCCTCGCGCTGCCGGCGTCCCGGAGCGCGCCGGTCTTCCCCGCATCTCCATGCCACCACATCGGACCACCTCACCACCGGCGACGAGCCCCGGTGCACCCTCCATATCATTCATTTCTTCCTTGTTTCTCTTTTTCCCTCTCCATGTCCCTTCGATTTTACTCACCTCCCATGCCCGTGCCCGTGCCGGTTGTCGACATGGCCAACGAGGAGCTCTCTGCCTTGGTCATGAAGAGGACCCTCACACTGTCATCTTGCTCTCCTCTGCACTGGATCTGGTCCCTCTACAACAGTCATTGCTGGATCTGGTCTCCCCTGCCCGTCCGCACCTCCGGCGACTCTTGTCATCGCTGGATCGAACCATTGACACCATTGACAGCACGCATGGGGTCAAGATTTTTTTTTTGGTTTTTGAAATTAATAGTAGTAGTGCAGGTCACAGTCATGCGCTACAGAAAGTTAGTAGTAGCGCTTGTCGAACCCACTCTACTACTAACACACGTACTAGTAGCGTGGGCTGTACTGCGCTACTCCTACTAGTTAGCTGTAGCGCCATAGCAGTAGCGCAGGCACCCGCGCTACTACTAGCTTTTAACCCGTGCTGCTACTAGGCTTTTTCCTAGTAGTGCTTAGACGCACAGTTCGTGACCCCCTACCCGAGATCTGCCGGTTTTGACATCGACAATGACCTTCCAATGAGTCATATGGATGATATGATCAACATATATAGATCTTCACCATTGAAACTACCCCATCTCATGTGATGATCAGATATGGGTTAGTGAGGTTAGTGGATTTGGATCATGTATCACTTAGACAACTTGAGGGATGCTGATTGTGGGAGTTCATTAGTAAAATGATTAATTGAACCAATAATCATGAACGTAGTCTTAATGTATTTGCGAATTATGTTGTAGATTCATGGCTCACGATGTAGCTCCCCAGATTTTTAATGCGTTCCTAGAGAAAGAAGTTGAAAGATGATGGAAGAAACTATGTGGACTGGGTCCATAATATGAGGATTATCCTCACTGTTGCACATAAGGCTTATGTCCTTGATGCACCTCTAGGTGTCCCACCCGCTTCTGCCAAACTAGACTTTATAAACATCTGGCAGGCAAGAAATGATGACTGCACGATAGTTCAGTTTGCCATGCTTTACACTTAGAACCGGGGCTCCTGTAACGCCCCGGATACAACTTTCTATATTCGTAACTCCGACTCTTGCCTTTTCCGAAGATGCGATATGATTTTTCCCTTCATGGTTGGGTTTTCGTTTTTGTTTTGCATTTTGTTCATGTCATGCATTTCATATCATGTCATCATGTGCATCTCATTTGCATACGTGTTTGTCTCTTGCATTCGAGCTCTTTCCCCGTTATCCGTTTTGCAATCCGACACTCCTACATCCTACGGCGCCCCCTTTTGTTCTTCTTTCGTGAGCGGGTGTTAAACTTTCTATGAATGGACCGAGATTTGCCAAGCAGCCTTGGTACATCACCGGTAGACCGCCTGTCAAGTTTTGTGCCATTTGGAGTTCGTTTGATACTCCAACGGTTAACCGGGAACCGTAAAGGCCTCATGTATGTTGCAACCCAACACCCCTCCAAAGTGGTCCAATAACATATCCAAACCCACTCCATCCTCTCGGTCGTTCGATCACGATCGCATGGCCGAAAACTACACCCCATTTGGACACTCCAAACTCCCTCTATCTATGTGAAGGTCTTCCCCGTCCAATTTTCGGGCGAAACCCTAGATCCAATCCTCCTCCACGCCACCGGACAACTTCCCCGCCGCCGGACATGTCCGATGCCGTCTCTCGTCCAACCACAGCGCGACACGTCGACACGCCGCCGTCCCACCACCGTCGCGGCTCGCGGAGCCCATCCGGGGCACGCGCGAGCCCGACCGCGCCGCCGCCCTGCCCGCGCGTCGCCCGCCGCCAGCGCTTGTGCCTCGCCGCCTTCGCGCGTCGCCGGCAACCAACTCCGGCGACCGGAGCGTGCCGTCCTGCGCCATCATCCCCGCCGCCTCGCTCGCGCCGCAGCGCAGAGCCGCCGCCACCACACGCATCGTCCTCCCCGCGCCTTCCCCGCGAGCTCGCCGCCCTGCCACGGGAGCTCGTCGCCAGCCAGCTCCAGCCGCGGGTTCCTTCGCCGCCGGACCTCCGCGGCCTCACCCTGGCTGGATCCGGCACATGCCTCCCCGGATCCACGCGCCCGAGCCCCTCCGCACCCGCGCCACCCTGCTCCGCCGTCCAGCTCGGGCAACCCCGGCGACCCCTCCGCCGTTGTGCTCCGCCTTCGGTCCGCCCAGTCCGCCCGTTTTTGGCCGGTTCTTCCTTCGCTTCCGGTTTTCGCCGAACCACCCCGACCCGCGATCCGGTTTTCCACCCTCAGACCTGAGCAGGCCCAGGGGCCACAAGGTGAGCTCCAGCCCACTAAATACCGCCAAGGCGTGTTATAGTTATCTAACGCTCATTTTCAGATCTGGAATTTTGGCTAAGTCTTGAATCCCTGTTATTTTTATGCACCCTTCCTCATGTCGTATCTCCATGCTCGGTGATCCAAATCATGCATATGTTATATCAAAATGCTCATCATGATGCCCTCTTCATTTTGTTCCATTTTGACCTGCTTGTTTGAGTCCATCTTGATGCCCAAATCGTTGATGCAATAGTGTTATAAAATGTTAGGTGTTGATTCTTAGGAGAGTATGAGCATTCGTCATTTTTGCTACATTTGTTGTGTGCTGCATATGGGCATGAGCTCTACATGTGTTTTGGGCTATGCCATGCCATGTTTACAGGGGTGTATGCCATGTATTTTTGTGATCAATGTGGTTAATATTGTTGATTTCAGGATCTCAGGATTTTACCAAGTCTTTGCTCTGCTGTTATTTTTATGCCATGTATTCATGTTGCTACAGTGAGTTCCATGCTTCTTTTGAGTATCTTCAGTAAGGATGATTTGGACATATGGTTGTGCTCTATCCATCCATGTCCCTGTTTTTATTTATGGAGTGCCCTAGCATGACTCAGTCTTGCTCTACGTTTGCTACAAAATGTTCCTGGAAGATTGTTTACTTGTTAATCAATTTTGCCAAGGTTTTTGTAGTTGATCCATGCTTGCTTTGAACTTGCTATTGCCTTGGTTAGCTTCTTGAACATGTCTTCTTGCAGGTAGTATGCCTATATTGTCATGCAATGCCTTATGTTGAGTGAATCGAGCTCGCAAAGAGGCCTTCATAACTCTGTTTTTCCATGCTCAATTTTCTGCTAAGTCTGAAATCTGTTAACGAAACTTGCTATTTTTCATGGGTGCCATCATATCTTCCGTGCCTTTTTGACTTATGGTCAGTAAGGGACTTTTGTTCTATGATTTGAGTAGATTCATGCCATGCCTTTGGTTGCTATGATAAGTTCCTGTAGCATGTTGTTTTCTAGCTCTAAACATGTCTTCCTGATGTTATTTCCTGGCTTGTTATTTTCACCAAGTCTGTGAAGCTGGTATCTTTTGCACTTTTTCCATGCTTCTTTCAACCTGTTCTAGTGTGTTCATCTTTTATCAAGCATCTTGAGTAGATCACTGCCATGTGCCTTGTTGCTATGTTGGAGCGCAGTAGCTTAGTTTCTTGTTGCATTCTAGATGGCATCATGCTGTCAATCGCAGAATTGTGCCATTCTTGTTTTGCTCGCCATTTGCAAACCGTGCATCCGATTCTGGTAATCTTTATATTGATTTAGACCGAAATCAACTCACCTTCCAGCGGCACACTTGGTTTGCCAAGTTGGTGCCTTGATCAATCTTTTCCTTTTGGAGCACGCATATGCATTGCATATCACATCCCGCATATCCTGCCATGTTTTGCATCATGTTTCTTGCGCATTGCACCGTGGTTGATTGTGGTTTCCTTTGCTTGTGCTGCCTTGGGTAGAGTCGGGAGACGAGCGCATGTTCGATGAACCCGTTGAGTATGCTTACGAGGATCAAGCTTTCGTCAACTCGGAGAACTTTGCTTCCTGATGTTAAATCCTGACATGTTTTTTTCACTAAGTCGGTGAACCTGATATCTTTTGCACTTTTGCCATGCTTGTTTGAACCTGCTATTTTGTGAATTACCCGTAGCTCAGTGTTCATCTTCTGTCATGCATCTTGAGTGTATCACTACCATGTGCTTTGTTGCTATGTTAGACTGCAGTAGCTTATTTTTATTGATGCATTTAGATGCCATCGTGTTGTTAATCACAGATTTGTGCCATTATTGTTTTGCTTGCCATTTGCAAACCATGCATCCAATTTTGGTGATCTTTATATCGATTTCGACCAAAATCAACTCATCTTTCCAGTGTAGCTCTTGGTTTGCCAAGTTGAGGCCTGGTTCAATCTTTCCTTTCTGAAGCACGCATATGCATTGCATATTACTTCCCGCATATCATGCCATGTTTTGCATCATGTTGCTTGCGCATTGCACCGTGGTTGATTGTGTCTCCCATTGCTTGTGTTCTTGCTTTGGGTAGAGCCGGGAGACGAGTACGCGATCGAGGAACCCATTGAGTACACTTACGAGGATCAAGCTTATGTCAACTTAGAGAACTTTGCAGGCAAGATGACCATACCCTCGAAATCACTTCTATCTTTGCTTGCTAATTGCTCGCTCTTTTGCTATGCCGCGATACCTACCACTTGCTATATCATGCCTCCCATATTGCCATGTCAAGCATCTAACTCACTGAGGGAGTCCTGGATTAGGGGGTATCCAGACAGCCAGATTATATCCTTTGGCCGGACTGTTGGACTATGAAGATACAAGATTGAAGACTTTGTCTCGTGTCTGGGTGGGACTCCAATTGGTGTGGAAGGCAAGCTAGGCAATACGGATATGTATATCTCCTCCTTTGTAACCGACCTTGTGTAACCCTAGCCCCCTCCGGTGTCTATATAAACCGGAGGGTTTTAGTCCGTAGGACAACATACAATCATACCATAGGCTAGCTTTTAAGGTTTAGCCTCTCCGATCTCGTGGTAGATCATCTCTTGTAATACTCATATCATCAAGAATAAATCAAGCAGGTTGTAGGGTTTTACCTCCATCAAGAGGGCCCGAACCTGGGTAAAACATCGTGTCCCTTGCCTCCTGTTACCATCCGCCTTAGACGCACAGTTCGGGACCCCCTACCCGAGATCCGCCGGTTTTGACACCGACATTGGTGCTTTCATTGAGAGTTCCTCTCTGACGTCGCCGTAAGGAAGGATGCCTCATCTCGTTCTTAAAAAGAACATTACCGCCGGGGGAGCTCTGGTTGTCGGCCAAACTCTCTGGCTAGGCAGTTTCGTCATGACCGCCTATTCGGCCGCTACACTGACGATGACTTCTCGGGTCATCAAAAGCAGCCTCCACATCGGCTCGGAATTCAGCGAGCGGATGGATCCAATGGAGCTCTCTTCCCTAAACGAACTCTTGGATCGCATCGCCGCCTTGGGAGTCGCTACTGACTATGATCGGATTGGGCTTAAACCTGATCGAAGGGAGATTAACTCTACACTGGTCACCCATCATGTTGCGGTGGTGGAGGAACAATGCGGCGATTCTCCCTCTATCTTGAGGACTAACTATGTCCGAATTCCTGAGCTCTCCGAGCCGGATACCCGTTTACGGGAGGACATCACCCAAACCCTGAAGCTAGAGTTAGGCAGCGGGCCAGACTTATCGGGTAACATACCAGAATCCAAACTTCCACCATCAGAAACCCCTCGGCCCCTGGGTCTTAGATCAGGTAGGGGTCCGGACTCAAATCCACCCACCCACCTAGACATAAACGATCTTTCCCACATCAGGAAACAGCCCCATGAAACAGTACATCATTATTGGGCCAGATTCCTCCTTGTGATGAACAAGGTTAAGGACTACCGTGAGGAAGACGCAGTCTCACTTTTCTACAATAACTGCACGGACAAGGGAATCCTTAACGCCATAAGTCGCCATGACATATCACGCTTCACCCACTTGGCGTCCATAGTATGAAAGTACTGTGCGATGGAAAGTGCCTGGAAAACCGAAACAAAATTTTGGGATAATCCGGCTCCGAATATGCACCCAGTCCGAGGTAAAAAGGTGCACTATCATAAGACACCCGAGTTCATTACAAAGAAGCAAAATCCCTCTACACGGCACGGAACCGTATTGGAGGGATGGCTTAACAGACCCTGCAAAATTCATAGCACAGTGGATACAATACCAACGCACAGCCTTAGAGCATGTTGGATACTCCGGCAGGTGGCCAAAAGTGGTGAGGATCTTCTTATCCCAAATGCCACAGAGCACCATCCCGTGGATAACAATACGGTATTAACAGTCTTTGAGACCTTCGCGTAAAATAATAGGCGCAAGCGAACACTCCGCAGCATTGCTGAAATCTGCCACGTAGCAGCAATAAATCCATGGAGTGACACGGCTATTACCTTCAACGCCAGTGACGAACCTAAATTCCGAACAGCCAGAGCACCGGCCGCACTGGTCCTCAGTCCAATTGTGGATGGCTTTCGACTCACCAAAGTACTCATGGACGGCGGCAACGGAGTAAACCTCATCTATGAGGAAACTCTTCAAAAAATGGAAATAGACTGGAACCGCATTGAGGAAAGTAGCACAACCTTCAGAGGAATCATACCCAGTCGGGAAGCATGATGCGCTGGGAAAATCACACTAGATGTGGTATTCGGTACGCCAGAGAACTATAGGTCCGAAGAAATTACATTTCAAGTGGCCCTGTTCAGTAGTGGATACCACGCCCTTTTAGGACATGAGGCGTTCACGATCTTCCAAGACGTACCCCATTATGGGTACATGAAGCTCAAAATGCCCGGGTCCAACAGAATCATCACTCTCGCCCGTGATCCAGACACAACACTCCGCGCCGAAAATAAAACAGCCGCACTGGCCCTCGAGGCATTATCCGAAGCCCTATCGGCCGAGGAATTAACCATGCTACGCTCCATAGTGGACAGGGACAACGTAATACTTGACAAGAGATCCAAGTCCACCTCTTTTAAACCAGCGGATGAAATATTCAAATTCCAAGTCCACCCAATGGACCATACAAAAACAGCCTCCATCGGGGAACAGTTAAACCCCGCCATGGACGCCGCACTACGAGAGTTCCTGCGCGAGAATTGGGACATATTCGCCTGGCATCCCTCAGACATGCCAGGAATCCCACGCAGGCTGGCCGAGCATAGCCTCAATATCCTAAATGGATTCAAGCTGGTGAAGCAGGCTCTTCGGCGTTTCTCCGAACCTAAGAGACAGGCCATGGGAGAGGAACTAGCCAAGTTATTGGAGGCCGGATTCATCAAAGAAATAAAACACCTGGACTGGCTAGCAAACCTGGTGATGGTACCAAAGAAAGATAAATCCTGGCGCCTTTGTGTCGATTTCAAGGACCTCAATAAAGCTTGCCCAAAGGATCCCTTCCCCCTCCCCCGGATTGATCAAATTATTGATGCTACCGCAGGACACGAGTCATTGTGTTTCCTCGACGCATACTCCGGTTACCACCAAATCAAGATGGCGGAGTCTGACCAAGCCGCAACGGCATTCATCACACCATACGGTTCCTTCTGTTACAACACAATGCCTTTTGGGCTCAAAAACGCTGGGGCAACATATCAACGCATGATTCAGACATGTCTGGAGAAACAAATCAGCAAAACAGTAGAGGCATACGTAGACGATGTGGTCATCAAAACCAAACATGTTGACTCTCTAATAGATGACTTGAGGCTCACATTCGACAACCTCCGAACATACGACATCAAGCTCAATCCGAAAAAATTGGTTTTCAGCGTACCAGCCGGAAAGCTCCTGGGTTTCATTGTCTCTAGTAGAGGTATTGAAGCTAATCCGGCCAAAATCCGAGCTTTGTCACAGTTTGCTACCCCAACAGATCTCAAACAAATCCAGAAGTTAACTGGATGTGTGGCGGCTCTAAGCCGCTTTATCTCCCGCTTAGGAGAAAATGCATTACCACTTTATCGCCTCCTTCGGCACACCGAACACTTCGAGTGGACGGACGCTGCCACAGCCGGATTGGAGGAAATAAAAGCCATACTGGCAACCAACTCAATCATGGCCGCGCCAAACATCGGCGAACCAATGCTATTATAAATTGCGTCAACTCATCAAGTCGTAAGTGAAGTGCTCGTCGTCGAACAAGAAGCGGACGGACATAAATTCCCTCTTCAAAAGCCGGTATATTATGTATCCATTGTCCTCACTCCATGCAAATCACGGTACCCACATTATCAAAAGATAGCCTATGCGGTATTCATGGCATCCCGATAACTGCGACACTACTTTCAAGAGTGTTCGATTACAATAGCCTCGGAGGTGCCACTCAATGATATTATAAACAACCGCGACGCCACAGGCCGGATTGCCAAATGGGCCATTGAGCTCCTCCCGTTCGACAAACCCCGGTGAGCCATTAAATCGCAAGTATTGTCCGTCTTTGTCGCCGAATGGATGGAAGCCGAATTCCTTAAGAGTACGGTGCATACACCAATTGGATTATGCACTTTGATGACTCCATAATGCTGGCTGGACTAGGGGCTGGCGTCGTCCTGACGTCCCCAACCGGAGATACAGTTCAACACGTACTGTAGATACTGTATACAGACGCCAACAATGTAGCCGAATACGAAGCCCTGTTACATGGTCTTCGGATGGCAGTTTCCACGGGCATTCAGCGCCAGGAGGTGCATGGGGATTCGAACCTTGCAATATCCCAAATAAATGGAGACTTTGATGCCAAGGATCCAAAGATAGCGGCCTATCGTAACGCCGTCCTAAAGATGTCAGCTTGGTTCGAGGGGCTCGAATTTCACCATGTGGCTCGGGAAAACAATCAGGTGGCGGATATCCTCGCCCGCATCGGCACAAAACGCGATGCGGTCCCCCAACATCTTTTTAGAGAGGTTGTTTAAGCCATCTGTGGTATGCGAGGGGGACACCGACAATAGTCCGGACCTGGCCACAACACTCGATACCGAACACTCCGACATAATTAGAGGCTCTGCCACCGAAACAACACCTTCAGCCCGCGTAATAATGGCCATCATAGCCCCATGGACAGAACCATTCCTGGCCTACCTAACTAGGCAAGAACTTTCGGAGGACCAAAATGAGGCACGCTGCATAGTGCAGCGATCTAAGGCCTACAAGGTCCATGAGGGAGAACTGTATAAAAAAGCACTACCGGAGTCCTTCAAAGGTGCATCTCCAAAGAGGAAGGGCGGAACCTTTTGGCAGAAGTTCACGCCGGACTCAGCGGCCACCACGTCGCAGCCCGGGCTCTTGTAAGAAAGGCCTTCCGTACAAGATTCTATTGGCCGGCAGCCCGGGAAGATGCACATGACTTGGTCCAATGCTGTGCCGATTGCCAGCCTTTTGCAAATCAAAGCCACATGCCACCCACCGCCCTCCAAACAATCCCCATTACGTGGCCCATCGCAGTCTGGGGGCTTGACATGGTTGGACCACTTAAAGGGGGAACCCACAAGAAAAAATACTTACTGGTCATGGTGGAGAAATTCACCAAATGGATAGAAGCCAAACCTGTTAAAACAGCCGAATCCGGACCGGTGATAGACTTCATATCCGGGGTCGTACACCATTACGACGTCCCCCACAGCATCATCACTAACAACGACACGAACTTCACGGCCGATGAGGTAAAACTCTGGTGCAGCAAAATGGGCATCAAGTTCGATTATGCTTCAGTCTATCACCCACAAACCAATGGCCCAGTCGAGCGAGCAAACGGTCTTATATTGAGCGGCATTAAACATAGATTAGTGCGGTCCTTAATGGAGTCTAACACGCACTGGGTAGAGGAGCTCGACTCTGTACTCTGGGGGCTGCGGACCACGCTGAATCATAGTACCAGATATACACCCTTCTTTATGGTGTACGGCAGAGAGGTAGTCTTGCCCTGTGGTATAATTCATTACTCACCTCGAGTGCGCATGTACGAAGAAAGAGAAGCCGAGCTCGATCGGCAAGACAGTCTGGACACCCTGGAGGAGGAACGCGACGTCGCAAAAGCCCGTTCCGCATTCTATCAACAACAGCCTCGCAGATACCAAAGCAGAGAAGTACGTGCCAAAACTTATAACGTTGGCGAACTAGTTTTACGCTTGCCGGATAAGAAAAAGAACAAGCTCAAGCCCAAATGGGAAGGTCCCTTCATTATTGACCAAGTTCTGACTGGTGGAGCGTACCGTCTGCGGGATGCATCGAATAATCGACTCGAGCCGAACCCATGGAACGCGGCCAGACTCCGGAGATTCTACGCCTAGCGCCGGACTCTATGTCGTCTCCTTCCTGTGTCCATTTTTTGCATATACGTTATCTGTCTTGTTTTTCTTTCTTTCTTTCTTTTATTCTTTTTCTAGGCCTTCAAGGGCCAACTTGTGCCTCGCTTGCACATTATAGATGCGCTAGCCGCGCTCATCATACCTGGGGGCTTCTTTCACAGAAGCTTAATTGTTTATCTGGGCCTCATGCCCGCACATATGTTATACATTCGCATGTACCTTTTTCGCCATTATATGCATCGATATGACTTAAGTTTTGGCCAAGCTGGGTTGCTTGGCTCTTGTATTTATGCCCTACGTTCCCGTTAATTCGGTTGGGGCATAAGGGGAGCACCTCTGCCATTGTTACTGCCGGGTCAGCCGGATGTGTACCTCAGACTGGGTGAAGCCGAAAGCTAGCGTTCTTAAGGGAATATTCGGTCGGTGAACAAAAGATGATTTTTATTTATTTTCCATATGTGCCCCCAGATGTTTTTTCCGGCGTTTCCTATCGCAGTCCGGACATGCACTTTAGGGCATGCGTACCCAGGGAAAGGAACCCTTAATGGAACTATTCTCCCTGGAAGATGTTTCTTACTACCCATGTAATATAACATAACTAGTTGGGCACTTGTCTGTTCAAGCACTAATGACCCCTACGCCTGGTCTCCACGCATACCTTGGTTCTTATATAACTAAGCGGGTATTCGGATACACTCCGGACTATCGAGTCCCAAGGTTGAAGCGAAAAGGTCCGCCATGACAAATGATCTACAATCTGGCTAGAAGGCATTATACTTGTCACTTTAATTACATAGTCATGCAGACTGACTAAAATCCTCTTCTATACGATCCAACAGGCGGTCTAACCTACAATCCTGTTGGGAATACTTTGCGGCTAATTCTACTTGCCCATAAACTAAGCTAACGGGGATCTCTTTTCCATCGGGCCCCACAGGTCCGACCTCGGCCATGTGATTTGGGTCAGCCTTGGTATACCGCGTCTTCACCATGTCCTAGGCTTCCCTGGCACCTTGACGGCAGGCCGATATCTTCCATAATCGGAAGCGCCGCCATGCTCCCTTGAGGTTCTCCGTAAGCTCTGCAACGCCTTCTAGCTGGGAGACGGATGGCCACAAGGCCTGAGCAACACCTTGCATCACCTGCCGAACTTGTTCGTGCAGTTGTGAAAGCTTGGATAGAAGATCACCCGCAGACCCGGGCATTTCCTCCGCGGGACGACCCATCAGCATACCTACAGACATAACACTGTTAATCAGCTTCTTCTCCGAACTCCTTCAAAAGGATTCGTTCAAGCACTTACTGAAAATGCCGCGTCGAAGCCGCTAATTCTCCTTCTCGGAGTCTGCAAGCTGGGCTCGAACGTATTTTAGTTCCACGCTTAGCTTGGTATTGGCGTCTTGGAGATTGTTTTTCTCCCGCCTGACCTCAGTCATCACGCGTTCGCCAGCCTTTAGCTGTCGCACGACATGCTGGTCCTCCGGATTTTCTCCGGATTCATCTGAAACATCTATTGTTAGATCTGCAGCCACACCACACACTATATGGTAACCATCATTCTTTAAAGTAAATGTTACCAGCGGGGGACTTTTTCGGTTCCTTCGATGCGGCAACAGCGGCCCGCAGTTGGGGCTTGCATTCCTCCAGCTCCTGTGACAACCTAGTATTCTTCTCTGTAAGAACCTGCACAATAAAGATGATCCTTAAATCAGTTCTGCTAACTGTTTCAAGTCTCAGGGGCTACTGATACATATAATCGTCAGATTTACTTACCTGTACATCCTTTACATACTGATATGTGGCTCTGGCTAGACCATCTTGAGCAGCATGGAGGTATGCCTCTCTAGAATTGAAGGCATCAAATGCCTCTGGTGAGAAACAAGCATCATGGAGTACGACCCGGCGGCGCCTATGATTCATGGCGCTTTCCACTTCTGAATTTGTGGCGGATAATCTATCCGCATCCTCTGTAGGGGGATTATCCGGCGCCCGCCACATAACAACTTCTGCCTCTATGTCCGGTCCTGGCGCCTGACTGGTGGAAGCGTAATTAGCAACATCGCCGGACATATTCCAGCGAGCGTTTTTTCTGATAAAGAAACAGGGACGTCATTACATTTCGATAAAGACGACAACCACAGAGTGGGGTTTCTGTTATACCTTTGCGCCGGCGTCTCCATCCTGACCGCCTTCCTTTTTGGCCTGCCCGGCCTCGGTGCCTCTGGTTGGCGAGTTGCTGCAGGTTTGGCAGGGCGTCCCGAATGCCTTCCCTATAAAAAAGCCATATGTACATGGTAGGTGAAGTGTCTAAAAGGGGATCCTAGTTTTTGGAGTTGGGATTTTTGGTTTTTCTTACGTGCGATGCAGGAAGCAGTCCGGGATAGTCGGCCGTAATGGCCACCATGGCATCATCACAGCTTAACTGATAGAACTGTCGGTCTATCAGCTCCACGAATATAACCAGATCTTCTTCGAGTCCGGAGTCAAGGGCCCGGTCAGGGTCCTCTGGTTGTGGAGAGGGGCTGCTGACCCCCTTTATGGCTTTTCACAGTTCCTGCCGCAAAATGGCATGGTGAATACCTACGACAAAGAATGCGGGGAGAATGGGAGTAAGGAGATATAACTTACCCAGCTTGGAGGATTGGACATGGAGAATCCATCCCGTGGCTTGATGCGGATGAACTCCTCTTCCTCTCCCTTGAACAATTCAGACAGAATTTTTGTTAAAGCGGCAGCATTGTCCGGACCCTTACGCCCGCAGCGGGTGGCATCATCCGCCCTGTTAAAACACCACAAGGGGTGCCCACGATATTGAAGTGGTTGCACTCCCCGCATTATGCAAATTGACATAACTTCGATTACTGTCTATCCTGATTCAGCCAGTGCTTTAATCCGGTTCATCAGGTAAAGGACTTCTCAATTGTCTACATCCTGGGGGCTCCGTGGGCGCCAACTTCGGTGTTTCTTCAGAGGAGCATTGCTGAATTCGGGAAGAACCCGCCGAACAGGGTCCGGAAGGGGAACGTCCTCCATATAAAACCATTCAGAAGGCCAGTCTTCGGATGACTTCTTCGGGGTACCGGACAAGTATCCAGTTCTGGCGATGCGCCATATTTCGGCTCTGCCCACTTGATAAAGTGACCCCCTCTGTGTGTAAGGGACGAGGCAAAATAGCCTCTTTCACAACACGAAATGAGCCTCAGAGCCCAGGAACAACTCGCAGAAAGCAACATAGCCGGCGATGTGTAGAATGGAGGCAGGGGTGAAATTGTGTAAGTGGAGGCCATAGATCTCTAGGAGCCCGCGGAGGAACGGATGAATTGGAAATCTGAGTCCCCTTAATAAATAAGGAACAAGGCAGACCGGCTCCCCCGTAGAGGGACTGGGGAAGCTCTCCGGTTGCTCCCGCCATTGTAGGTGGCAAGCCCGGCTCGAACGGGCACCATGTATGTTGGAGGGAGAAATCCCTTAGTCTACAGTTCGATTAATCAACTGTGTGGGACTGAACACCTCTCCCAATCACCGGGCTTAGGGCTATTGGGGCGGGAGGAGGAGCTGCGGAGGTAGGCCATGCTGGAATGGATCTTTCCGAAGTGCGCTCTGATGGATTCTCGCTGGGGGAGGATGGTATGGATCGGATCTGAGAATCCCCATCCTTTTAATAGATAATTTATTTATCTTGCTAGGGGGCGAATGTAAAAATGCCTTGGCGCCTCGTATTCATTCGACGCATGGGAGATAGCCCTTATTGGGCGCAGAAGCCAAGAGGTCCAGACATTTATGGGACCGGACACTCCTTTACAAAGATTCAGAGTATGGACAAGAAACCGCCTTGCAATGCCGAAGACAACATTACGCTCCGGACTCATTGTCATTGAATCCTGGTTCGGGGGCTACTGGGGGAGTCCTGGATTAGGGGGTATCCGAACAACTGGATTATATCCTTTGGTCGAACTGTTGGACTATGAAGATACAAGATTGAAGACTTCGTCTCGTGTCTGGATGGGACTCTACTTGGTGTGGAAGGCAAGCTAGGCAATATGGATATGTATATCTCCTCCTTTGTAACCGACCTTGTGTAACCCTAGCCCCCTCCGGTGTCTATATAAACCGGAGGGTTTTAGTCCGTAGGACAACATACAATCATACCATAGGCTAGCTTCTAAGGTTTAGCCTCTCCGATCTTGTGGTAGATCAACTCTTGTAATACTCATATCATCAAGAATAAATCAAGCAGGACGTAGGGTTTTACCTCCATCAAGAGGGCCCGAACATGGGTAAAACATTGTGTCCCCTGCCTCCTGTTACCATCCGCCTTAGACACACAGTTCGGGACCCTTACCCGAGATCCGCCGATTTTGACACCGACACCCACCTTTCCTAGCAAACCGTTGTTTGGCTATGTTACCGCTTTGCTCAGCGCCTCTTATAGCGTTGCTAGTTGCAGGTGAAGATGGAGTTTCTTCCATGTTGGAACATGGCTATTTGTTGGGATACCATTATTATATCTTATTTACTTTAATGCATCTATATACTTGGTAAAGGGTGGAAGGCTCGGCCTTATGCCTGGTGTTTTGTTCCACTCTTGCTGCCCTAGTTTCCGTCATACCGGTGTTATGGTCCTTGATTTTGTGTTCCTTACGCGGTTGGGTGTTATGGGAACTCCTTGACAGTTCGTTTTGAATAAAACTCCTCCAGCAAGGCCCAACCTTGGTTTTACCATTTGCCACCTAAGCCTTTTTCCCTTGAGTTCTGCAGACTCAAGGGTCATCTTTATTTTAAACCCCCGGGCCTGTGCTCCTCTGAGTGTTGGTCCAACCTGTCAGCAGCTGGTGGCCACCAGGGGCAACTCTGGGTTGGCCTACCGGAATGTTGGACAATCCTGTGTGCCCTGAGGGCGAGATATGTGCAACTCCTATCGGGATTTGTTGGCACATTCGGGCGGCTTTGCTGATCTTGTTTTACCATTGTCGAAATGTCTTGTAACCGGGATTTCGAGTCTGATCGGGTCTTCCTAGGAGAAGGAATATCCTTCGTTGACCGTGAGAGCTTGTGATGGGCTAAGTTGGGACACCCCTGCAGGGTTTTGAACTTTCAAAAGTCGTGCCCGCGGTTATGGGAAGATGGGAATTTTTTAATATCCGGTTGGAGAGAACTTGACACTTAACTTAATTAAAATGCATCAACCGCGTGTGTAGCCGTGATGGTTTCTTTTCGGCGGAGTCCGGGAAGAGAACACGGTCTCGGGGTATGCTTGACCGTAAGTAGTTTCAGGATCACTTCTTGATCATTATAGCTTCTTGACCGTGCTTTGCTCCTCTTCTTGCTCTCATTTGCGTTAGTTAACCACCATATATGCTAGTGCTTCCTGCAGCTTCACCTCACTACCCTTTCCTACCTATAAGCTTAAATAGTCTTGATCGCGAGGGTGTGAAATTGCTGAGTCCCCGTGACTCACATATTACTTCCAAACTGTTGCAGGTGCCGATGATACCAGCGCAGGTGATGCAACCCAGCTCGAGTGGGAGCTCGACGAAGATCGTGTTTGTTGTGTTGTTTTGTTTCCAGTTGATCATTAGTGGAGCCCAGTCGGGACGATCGGGGATCTAGCATTTGGGGTTGTCTTTCTTTATTTGGTTCCGTAGTCGGACCTTGATTGTATTCTGGATGATGTAATGATATATTCATGTATTGTGTGAAGTGGCGATTGTAAGCCGACCCTTTATCCCTTCCTTATTCATTACATGGGATGTGTAAAGATTACCCCTCTTGCGACATGCCTACTATGCGGTTATGCCTCAAAGTCGTGCTCCGACACGTGGGAGATATAGCCGCATCGTGGGTGTTACAAGTTGGTAATCAGAGCCTTCCCCGACTTAGGAGCCCCTTGCTTGATCGAATCGCTGACGTTGTTGAGTCTAGAAAAATGTTTTGAGTCTTATAGGATTATTTATATCGGAGAGTAGGATTCTTTTTACTCCTCAGTCCCTTCATCACTTTGGTGACGCCTCCTGACATAGACTTTTGACTCTTCTCTCCTCAAATTTTCACGAATTTTCTTTAGGATCATGCGGGTATCTTGGAATCGTTCTGATGGTTTTGTGACGAGAACATTGTTCATGGTGCCTCCTGACAATTAGGGGTTGTGGCAATGTCCCGGGGAGTTGAGCTCCTTGGTGTTGTCATCACAATTTTATCGTTGCAGTTCTGGAATACCTGAGTTCGCCGACATCAAAAATCTCCTTTATGCAGTTGTTGGTTAGATAACCTCGACGCCACCCAGTACTGGGGCGGGAGTTCAGGAGTATTGTCATAACTCGTATAACAGATGCTTTTCGAAGGTTGAGGTAAATGATTTCCGAAGGTTTCTTGGTTATGTGTTGAAGGATGGATACAACTGGATGTAGGATTTGCTAGTTTTGGGTGAGATATTATGCTTCCCCTCTATCCCCAACACCTGATTGCATAACCAGAAAGTTTCGGGAGTTTATAAGTGGGAATTCAAGTAGCTCCTAGGATATCTTTCCGACAGATGCATGATATGAGATTGGGGTTCGACGTCTAGTGGTCCGCCTATCCACGGTTGGTTTTATAGTGGTCTCGTTGTGTCTTAAAGAGTCCTTGGCTAAGCTGACTCGGGGACGCTTCGTATGTCATGTGCACTACCTTGTACATGATGGTGTTGTACGATCGAGCCCGTGTGGGCCCCACCATGAAAACTTCGGACGAAATATGTATCACATGTTTGTTTCTGGCTAATTTTGCAAGTCAATCCTTTGTTTTGTTTTGAGTTGTGGTATTCGAGTTGCTTCAATGTCAAGTGTTGATTCCATACCTTTCCTAAGAGTTGTTCTCACACTTCTATGTGAATACTAATCCTTCTTGTTCATCGAGATTGTCATGTCAATCTTTTTCAACCGGCGTGTTTCTCGTCAAGTGGATCCGATCATTTTCAACATCCTCAAGATCAACTCAGTTTTTGTCAACGGTGTTTGTTTCATCCGTCTCCAAGTTGTCTTTTTTCCCACCCTCCCACCCTTTTTATTCAAGGACTCAGATTTCTTAATCAAGTATCCATCTTATTGATGTGAAGTCTCTCCATTCTTTTCCATCAATATTGTTATCCGATGATTCTCACGAAGATACTAACAGAGCTTCAAGTTAATCATTTTTCGTTCTTTTTATTCTCCGGTGGATCCAACTCAAGCTTTCAGTGTTGATCCTATCCTTTTCTCATTTCAAATGCCTTCTCATGTCGGTGCACCTCTTAATCATCCACTTCTCGCTATTCAACTATTCCGGAGTGCTCAAGATATCTCGAAGATTCATGTTTCCACTCTGCTTTCGTTCAAGCTCTTTCGAGGATGTTATCTCATACAAGCCATTTTACTCAACCGGTGTAATCTATCCGTTAAATCGTTCAATGGTGTTTCTTTTGAGTGGGACCTAACCCACAGGTCTTTTTCCAGGATCTTACCTGACTCTTCTAATTTTACCGGAGCTATTTTCAAATTCTTTTCCAAGTTTGACGTAAGAATGTAGTATCATCAGTAATATGTCTTTCTCCAAGATCTTTCAAATTCTTTTCATTGTTGGCTCAACCTCTTCGCTTTCCATTCTCCCAGAGTATCTCAACAATTCATGGTGGTGTTTCTCGTTGTCATTCTCAACACTTGAAGACCGAAGAAGAGTTTCTCTCAAATCTTGGTCCGTTCTCTCGAAGATTCGTGATTCTAACCTGTTGCCATCCTCTCATAATTATTTTCGATTGTGAGAATTCTTTGCACCCATCCGGAGCAATTGAAGATTCTTTCCAGTTTGATTATCCAAAGGCCATCATTTTGGGTTTATTCATTCTCAGCATTGAGATCTCGTTCTCCAAATCTTACCGGTGCATCGTTCAAGTATTCTCTTATCAGCTCGTGATCTATTCGTTCTCATGTATCTAAATTCTCTCAAGTATTTTCATTCATTCTCTAATTCTTCCTGGTGTTTCTTTATCTTTTCTTCATTCATTTCCGAGTCTTACGGTGGTTCACTCAAGAGTTCTCTTCCTTGGTTATCATATCAATTCATTCGTTCTTTCCAATCCTATCGGTGGTTCGTTGAAGACCTTCCCAAGTTTACACTATATCACTCTTAATCCTTTCAACGAGAATAAGTAGTATGCCAAATCCGTTGCTTGTCATCAATTTAATTGATGAAGGATATGCCTAACATAATTCTTACTCTTGTTTCATCCAAGTCATTAATACCTCATTCCGGAGGTTCATCAAAATTCTTGATTTCTTTTGTTCATCTTTCCCTTCCAGAGTTCCAAGTTTTTTTTCCGCATTATCTCGTCGCGAAGCTCCATCTTGATCATCGCAAGGCTTCACCTTGTGTTTTCAACTTCTCTTTCTTTTCGTTATCCTTTTGTTTACCGGAGTTTTTCATGGAGGCTCTATATGGTGGCTCGTCAAGGATTCTTTTCATTCTTCAATTGTTCTTCAATATTTCTCTCGAAGTTATGGTTCTACATGTCTTGTTTTGAGGTGTTAAAACATTCTTCATCTTGCATTTCTAAGTGCAGTTCTTTCTATCTTATATTTTGAGGTGGTGTTATGTCACTCTTGACAATTTGAGTTTGTGTTTCATGATTCCCATGTTGTCAAGATTGAGATATTTGTAATCCACCAATCTCTTCGTTGGAGTTATCTTGTGTCATATTTCACCTAAAGCCTTCCCTTAGGAATGTTGCTTATTTTGGTGTCTATCAATGATCCAAGTTTTTCTCCTATCCTCTAGGCGAAAGGAGTTGTCATCTCCTTGTTCATATCAATCCAATCTGTCATTTCCGTTAGTGGCAGAATTTCACCTCATGATTTCAAGATGTTTTCCATAAGCCCACAACAAGCTTACTCTTTTCGTGTTGGTTTCCAACAACTCCATTCTAGCATTTGTTGTAAGAGTACTCTCTCAAGATCTTGTTTCCCTCTGTTCATTTCATTCCACTCTTTCTTTGTTCCAGAGGGATTGTGATGTTGTTCTCTTCAACCCATCATCTTGTTTTGCCAAGATCATGTTCAATTCCATCCATTTACAATCGGAGTGCTGCCCAAATTATATCATTCTTATTCCTTCTCTATCTTGTTTTAACCGAAGTGTTGTGTCCTTTGCTTAAGTTCTTTTCACCTTATCAAGTCTTGCATCTCTTTTCAACCGAAGTGATGTCCGAATTTGTTCTTCCTTGTTCCTCTTTTCGGACGGAGTGTTTTCAACTTTGTTCCACTCCACTGTGTTCTTTCTTCCAAGTTGTTCAACCATTCAAGGTTTTTTTTGTTTCACTCGTTTGTCAAAGAAGCAACTTAGTTTTACCTCTTATCTTCCTCTTCCTTTTCCCTCCGGTGCCAGCCTAGATCTCGGGACGAGATCCTCTCGTACTGATGGAGTGTTGTAACGCCCCGGATACAACTTTCTATATTCGTAACTCCAACTCTTTCCTTTTTCGGAGATGCGATATGATTTTCCCTTCGTGGTTGGGTTTTTTTTTTCGTTTTGCATTTTGTTCATGTCATGCATTTCATATAATGTCATCATGTGCATCTCATTTGCATACGTGTTCGTCCCTTGCATCCGAGCTTTTTCCCATTGTCGTTTTGCAATTCGACACTCCTACGTCCTCCGGCGCCCCCTTTTGTTCTCCTTTCATGAGCGGGTGCTAAACTTTCTCGGAATGGACAGAGATTTGCCAAGCAGCCTTGGTACACCACCGGTAGACCGCCTGTCAAGTTTCGTGCCATTTGGAGTTCGTTTGATACTCCAACGGTTAACCGGGGAACCTTAAAGGCCTCGTGTGTGTTGCAGATAAACACCCCTCCAAAGTGGTCCAATAACCCATCCAAACCCCCTCCATCCTCTCGGTCGTTCAATCACGATCGCGTGGCCGGAAACTACACCTCATTTGGGCACCTCAAACTCCCTCTATCTATAGAAAGGTCTTCCCCGTCCAATTTTCGGGCGAAAGCCATGATCCAATCCTCCTCCGCGCCACCGGACAACTTCCCCGCCGTCGGACATCTCCAATGCCATCTCTCGTCCAACCACAGCGCGGCACGTCGACACGCTGTTGTCCCACCGCCGCCGCGGCCCGTGGAGCCCATCCGGGGCCCGCGCGAGCCCGACCGCGCCGCCGTCCGGCCCGCGTGTCGCCCGCTGCCAGCGCTTGCGCCTCGTCACCGGCGACCAACTCCGGCGACCGGAGCGCGCCGTCGTGCTCCATCGTCCCCACCGCCTCGCTCGCGCCGCAGCGCAAAGCCGCCGCCGCCACCCGCATCGTCCTCCCCACGCCGTCCCCGCGAGCTCGCCGCCCCGCCATGGGAGCTCATCGCCGGCCAGCTCCAGCCGCGGGTTCCTTCATTGCCGGACCTCGGCGGCCTCGCCCTAGCCGGATCCGGCACCAGCCTCCCCGGATCCGCGTGCCCGAGCCCCTCCGTGCCCGCGCCGCCCTGCTCCGCCATCATGCTTCACCGTCATGGCCGCGGGCAACCCCGGTGACCCCGCCGCCGTTCTGCTCCGCCGTCCGGTCCGCATGTTTTGGCCGGTTCTACCTTCGCTTCCAGTTTTTGCCGAACCACCCCAACCCGCAATCCGGTTTTCCACCCTCAGACCCGAGCAGGCCCACGGGCCACAAGGTGAGCTCCAGCCCACTAAATCCCGCCCAGGCGTGTTATAGTTATCTAACGCTCATTTTTAGATCTGGAATTTTCGCTAAGTCTTGAATCCCTGTTATTTTTATGCATCCTTCCTTATGTCGTATCTCCATGATCGGTGATCCAAATCATGCATATGTTATATCAAAATGTTCATCATGATGTCCTCTTCATTTTCTTCCATTTTGACCTGCTTGTTTGAGTCCATCTTGATGCCCAAATCGTTGATGCAAGAGTGCTATAAAATGTTAGGTGCTGATTCTTAGCAGAGTATGAGCATTTGTCATTTTTGCTACATTCGTTGTGTGTTGCATATGGGCATGAGCTCTACATGTGTTTTGGGCTATGCCATGCCATCTTTACAGGGTGTATGCCATGTATTTTTGTGATCAATGTGGTGACTAGCACAAGCATGCAAAGTAGCGCTCGTGATATTGCTGATTTCAGGATCTCAGGATTTTACTAAGTCTTTGCTCTGCTGTTATTTTTATGCCATGTATTCATGTTGCTACAGTGAGTTCCATGCTTCTTTTGAGTATCTTCAGTAAGGATGATTTGGACATATGGTTGTTCTCTATCCATACATGTCCCTGTTTGTATTTATGGAGTGCCCTAGCATGACTCAATCTTACTCTACTTTTGCTATAAAATGTTCCAGGTAGATTGTTTACTTGTTAATCAATTTTGCCAAGGTTTTTGTAGTTGATCCATGATTGCTTTGAACTTGCTATTGCCTTGGTTAGCTTCTTGAACATGTCTTCTTGTAGGTAGTATGCACATCTTGTCATGCAATGCCTTGTGTTTAGTGAATCGAGCTCGCAAAGAGGCCTTCATAACTCTGTTTTGCCATGCTCAGTTTTCTGCTAAGCCTGAAATCTGTTAACGAAACTTGCAATGTTTACATGGGTGCCATCATATCTTCTGTGCCCTTTTGACTTATGGTCAGTAAGGGACTTTTGTTCTATGCTTTGAGTAGATTCATGCCATGCCTTTGGTTGCTATGATAAGTTACCGTAGCATGTTGTTTGCTAGCTCTAAACATGTCTTCCTGATGTTATTTCCTGGCTTGTTATTTTCACTAAGTCTGTGAAGCTGGTATCTTTTGCACTTTTGCCATGCTAGTTTGAACCTGTTCTAGTGTGTTTTAGCCGTAGCTCATTGTTCATCTTTTATCAAGCATCTTGATTAGATCACTGCCATGTGCTTTGTTGCTATGTTGGAGTGCAGTAGCTTAGTTTCTTGTTGCATTCTAGATGGCATCGTGTTGTTAATCGCAGAATTGTGCCATTCTTGTTTTGCTCGCCATTTGCAAACCGTGTATCCGATTCCGGTGATCTTTATATCAATTTCGATCGAAATCAACTCATCTTTACAGCGGAACACTTGGTTTGACAAGTTGGTGCCTTGATCAATCTTTTCCTTTCGGAGCATGCATATGCATTGCATATCACATCCCGCATATCATGCCATGTTTTGCATCATGTTGCTTGCGCATTGCACTGAGGTTGGTTGTGGTTTCCTTCGCTTGTGTTCTTGCCTTGGGTAGAGCCGGGACGAGTACGTGTTCGAGGAACCCGTTGAGTATGCTTATGAGGATCAAGCTTTCGTCAACTCGGAGAACTTTGCAGGCAAGATGACCATACCCTCGAAATCACTTCTATCTTTCCTTGCTAGTTGCTCGCTCTTTTGTTATGCCGTGATACCTAACACTTGCTATATCATGCCTCCCATATTGCCATATCAAGCCTCTAACTCACCTTTCCTAGCAAACCGTTGTTTGGCTATGTTACCGCTTTGCTCAGCCTCTCTTATAGCATTGCTAGTTGCATGTGAAGATGGAGTTTGTTCCATGTTGGAACATGGCTATTTGTTGGGATACAATTATTATATCTTATTTACTTCAATGCATCTATATACTTGGTAAAGGGTGGAAGACTCGGCTTTATGCATGGTGTTTTGTTCCACTCTTGCCGCCCTAGTTTCCGTCATACGGGTGTTATGTTCCATGATTTTGTGTTCCTTACACGGTTGGGTGTTATGGGAACCCCTAGACAGTTCGTTTTGAATAAAACTCCTCCAGCAAGGCCCAACCTTGGTTTTACCATTTGCCACCTAAGCCTTTTTCCCTTGAGTTCTGCAGACTCAAGGGTCATCTTTATTTTAAACCCCCGGGCCAGTGCTCCTCTGTCGGCGTACAAATAGAGGGTACACTTTTCGTACCCCTATAACTGTGCACGGGCAGGGTGAGCCACGGGGACCACCACACCAAGCAAGGCAAGGGAGGTGAGCCAGGGTAAGACCAAAGCTCAAGAGAACTACGACGCCAAGGCCAAGACCACGAAGACCAAAGGGGACGAAGCGGACTCCCCCGGCAAGATCCTTGCCAGGAGACAGTTCTAGCAGCCCCGGCAAGACCCTTGCCGCGGCGAATCGTCCCGCGCCTACGGAGCAAATCACCCTTGAGTCCACAGCCCCCAAAGGGCAAGGAGTCGGGAGACATCCCCGTGGCGGTATGCAGATCTTTGTAAAGACATTCAAGATCAGATACGCACTAAGGAGACGACAACCCTTGGCGGGATCCCAGCCGAGGAAGACCACAAGGCCCCCGGCAAGCGCCTTGCTGGGGATGACAGCAGGTGCCTCGGCAAGACCCTTGCCGATGCCCCGGCAAGGCCCTTCCCGAAGACACCCGCGGGGCCATCATCAGGCCCACGCCGACTAAACCTCCACCACCGCATGCATGTAGCTGCCGACCCAACCAGCTGGGCAGGCACCTGCGTGGTGGCATGCAGATCTTCGTGAAGACCCACCAATGCGCCACCTCAGCTGCCTACCTACCTACATGGCATCTCAGGCATCACTGGCTACGGCGCGTGTCAACACGAGAAGGAGCGGCGACGGACGACACAGATCTCTCCCCCGTCCCCGATAAAGCAAGGACACCTAAGCAAGATGCATTAAATGCGCCTTGTCATGTAATGCGAGGGAAAACCTCGCATCACTGTACCCTTTCCACCTCCTATGTGCCACTGTGGCAACCCCTTTTTCTATAAAAGGAGGCCCAAGGCGACCAGGAGAAGGATTCGGCTTTTTGGAGCTCCTCACACCGCATAGCTAACTCAAGAACACAGATATACAATCCACCAAAGCAGGAGTAGGGTTTTACGCATCCTCGCGGCCCGAACCTGGATAAACGAGCCGTGTGCTACCTGTTAGATCCGCTCTTCTCACGACCCCGCGCCCCGCTAACCACAGGAGGGATTCTTGTGATCCCATAGGTGTCGTTTCCACCGACATCTTTGGCGCGCCAGGTAGGGGGGCGCAGTTGTGAGAATCGGCTTTAGCAGTTAGTTCGGCGCTTCTTCATCATCATGGCGCCCAAGAAGAAGACGACGGTGGCGGTTGGCCAGTCGGAAGCTGGACAGCCTGTCCCGATGCGGGCGAGCAATGGACCGGTCGCAGAAAGGACCCAGGGCGCTGCTCGCGAACACCAAAACCATCCCAGCAGCCGGAGTTTGGGAGGCGGCGATGTTTGTGCGCCTGGTAATGGGCCACACTTCGCCAAATCCAAAGGTGGAGCCAGGCCCTTCGCGGGTGGAGTGGGGCCTTCCAAAATCATCGCCGCCCCGCCCGAAGGCAACTCAAGGCCCTTCGCGGGTGGAGTGGGGCCTTCCAACAGTGCGCTCCTCCCAGGCAGCACACGACGAACGTCGTATTCACGCCGAAGATCCCGGGCGTCGCCGCGGGAAGAGCCCCGAGTGCCACTCCCGGGACGTAGAAGACCTACCCACTCGCCGAGGCGCTGGTGAAAACGGCATGCGACCGCGGGGTCATGATAGAGCTCCTTCTGACAAGGTCAGAAGTCGAAGCGCGTCGCGATCCGTGCATGTTTCGCCGCCACCGACGCCAGCAGAGGCCCTGGTGCGCGCGCAGTTGCTCCTCGACTTTCCTCCCACTACGGGGAAACTCGATGAATGGAGAGCCACTATCCAAAGCCTTGTTGCGGTGTCAAACAAAGACGAACTAAGTCCGGTAGGGCCCCCGGGTCGACGCTCCGATGGAGTCCCGCGGACCAGTGGCGGAAAAGCCGGCGGCGCTGCAACCACGGTGCATTCACCTTTCCCCCATCCGGTACCGTGGACGCCAGCTCGTCACGACATCGCGGGCGATGCCATCTCCATAGCATCGTCTGACCCGCGGACCCACTGTGACCAGCGCCAAGTTCTTTGAGAACGAGCCCATGAAGACGCTCAAACCACTATCGAGCACCGGCGTGGAGCGCGCCACCAGTCAGACAGGCGAGCAGGGCCTGCTGTGAACCACCGGCCCCGGAGAGCCCTGGAGGCCTACCTTACGAGGTAGGCTATCCGGCTTTTACCCGTGAGCTGCGGCAGTTCCAGTGGCCCACTCACCGCACCTTCAAACCTGACGTTGGCGAAAAGTACAACGACAAGACTCACCCGTCTTAGTTCCTCAGCATCTACACCATCGCGATGCAAGCCGCCAGAGCCCGCGATGATAAGGTGCTTGCGAATTACTTTCCATTGGCTCTTAAACCCAACTCCTTGTCGTGGTTGATGCACTTGCCGGTACACTCTATTTCCTCCTGGTCGGATTTGTGCCATGAGTTTGTAGGCGCCTTTACTGGAGGTCACCAAGCCCATGGCCAAGCAAGCGACCTACATGTCATTCCCCAGAAGGTTCAGCCGAGTACAGTACAATATCCCTGATGTTCACCCTGCCGCCATCATCAACGCGTTCCATCAGAACGTGCGTAACCGCAAGATGCGCGAAGAACTGGCAATGAACAAGGTGAAAGATGTGGCAGAACTCTATGTTCTTGCTGACAGATGTGCCCGAGCTGAAGAGGGAAGGAAGTACCATGGCAAAGATGCCGGCGTGGAAACCGACTCCTCAGATGAGGATACTGCCGCCCCGGCGAAGAAAGGCCGACGCCGCAACAGGAAGTGCAAAGGTAAAGCTGTGCTTGCCGTCGAGGGATCTGACGACGCCGGCTCCGCCAAGAAAACCAAGGAAGATGACCCCGGCAAGGAAATTGCCGGATGTGTCGCCTGCCGGGCCTTGGCGGCTGCCGAGAAGCCAGGAAACTCCGACAAGCAATACTGCAAGATCCATCGCACCAAAGGCCATGATCTCTAGAACTGCCGATATGTTGAGCTCCTTGCTGAGAAGCAGAGGGCTGAATATGAGAGGCGGGACAAGGAGAAAGGCCAAGACGGTGCTGAGGGGTCCGGCAAGAAGCGTGGCGGCCAGGCGGGGCGTCGCGGCAAAGATAAACAGCAGGAGAGGCCCGCCTGGGGCCGTGACAAAAAGCCAGAAGACGATGATCACGAAGAGGACGATGAGTCTGGTGACCAAGAATTTCAGAAAGCTATAGAGGCCATGTGCGTCGATGGTGGCGCCTCGCTGCATACCTCTCACCGCCAGCTTAAACAGTGGGCGCGTGAGATTACAGTGGCGGAACCGTCATTTGATGCCCAAAGGCCGCTGAAGTCGCCCAGCACACCTATCATTTTTGACACTGAGGATCACCCTGATCGCACTACTACAGTCGGGTGCTTTCCATTGTTGGTTTCACCAACAATACGCAACCTCAAGGTGACAAAGATGTTAGTCGATGGCGAGGCCGGTCTGAACTTAATCTCGCCTGCCGTGATCGAGAAATTGCAGATTCCTGATGAGGACCTCGAAGAGACGGGCACATTTCAGGGGGTCAACCCGGGAAGAAGTCAACCAAAGGGAAAGGTGACGTTGCCCGTGACTTTTGGGAATGATCTGAACTACAGGACAGAAATGATTGTGTTCGACGTTGCCAAGATCCCCTTGCCTTACAACGGGATCCTTGGCCGCCCAGCGCTGGCCAAGTTCATGGCGGCGTCACATTACGCCTACAACACCCTAAAGATGCCGGGGCCTGTGACGATCATCACCGTCCCATCAGACAAGAAGGATGCGCTAATTTGCGCTGACCAACTCTACCAACAAGCAGTTGCAGCAGCCGCCGCTGCTAAGGCGCTTGCTCCTGCCGTTGGAGCCCCGGGAAGGAAAAAGAAGAAGAGCGGTGAGAACTCAGGCACCCACTCCGGCAAGCACACCTCTTCGGGGTGTAGCGCTCCCGTCGAGGACGTGCCAGAGAGCTCCGCCGACAGAAACAAGAAGTCCAGTGCCATACCACCGGGAACTAAGAAGGTTTCCGTCAAGGAGGACAGCACGGGAGGAGCTTTTACCATAAGCTCCACCCTTGGCGACAAATAGGAAGACGCGCTCGTCACCTTCCTGCGGGCAAATGTCGATGTGTTTGCATGGCAAGCATCCGACATCCCCGGCGTTCCCAGGGAGGTGATTGAGCACCACCTTGCTGTCTGTCCTCATGCGCGGCCCGTCACGCAGAAGGTCAGAAATCAAGCTTTGGAACGACAAGAGTTCATCACAGAGGAGATCCGGAAACTGGAAGCAGCGGGTTTGGTAAGAGGAGTGCTCCATCCAACATGGTTGGCCAATCCGGTGGTAGTGCGCAAGGCAAATGGGAAGTGGAGGCTGTGTATTCATTACACAGATATTAATAAGGCTTGTCCCAAAGACCCCTTCCCATTGTCGCGCATCGACCAGATTGTTGACTCCACACCTGTGTGTGATCTGTTGTCATTCCTCGATGCCTACTCCGGCTACCACCTGATTTTCATGACAAGGGAAGATGAAGAGAAAACGGCATTCATCACCCCATGTGGTACGTATTGCTTTATACGGATGCCTTTCGGGTTGAAGAGTGCTGGTTCAACGTTTGCAAGGGCGGTCCAGATTGTTTTTGAACCCCAGCTCCATAGAAATATGGAAGCTTATATGGATGATATAGTGGTCAAAACCAAGAACAGGGCAACCCTCATATCAGATTTACAGGAAACATTTGCAAACCTACACAAGATCAATTTCAAGTTGAACCCTAAGAAGTGTGTCTTCGGCATCCCGTCTGGCAAGCTTCTCGGGTTCTTTGTGTCACATCGTGGGATAGAGACCAATCCGGACAAGATCAAAGCTATAGAGCAGATTGAAGCGTCCAAGCGAGTCAAGGATGTGCGTCGACTTGCTGGTTGCGTTGCTGCCATGAGCAGGTTCATTTCCAAGTCCGCTGAGCGCGCCCTTCCCTTTTGCAAGATTTTGAAAAAGGCGAGCCCGATGGAGTGGACGTCAGAAGCCGAAGCAGCATTGCAAGATTTGAAGAGGTACCTCTCCTTCGCGCCAATACTAGTTGCGCCTAGGCCACAGGAACTGTTGCTGCTGTACCTGGCGGCAACGAACCAGGTGGTCAGCGCCTCACTAGTGGTGCAGAGAGAAACTGATGATGAGGTAATAGCAGTGACGGAGCCGATGCCACCGATGCCGAGACGACACATCCAATTGAAGTGCCACCGAAGAAGAAAATGATGCAACACCCGGTCTACTTTGTTAGTTCCCTCCTGCAGGGGGCTAGATCGAGGTACTCCGGTGTGCAGAAACTGCTCTTCGGCCTTCTCATGGCCTCGAGGAAGCTGCATCACTACTTCCAGGCGCACGAAATCACTGTCGTCACTCGCCAGACGCAACGGGAAGGATCGTAGAGTGGGCACTGGAACTGTCCAGCTTTGGCCTCAAGTTTGAGAGTACCTCGACGATTCAAAGCCGAGTCCTGGTGGAGTTCATTGCAGAATGGACCGTGACGCCTAATGAAGAAACCCAAGAGACTGCTCTCCCCGGCAAGGAGGCAAGTTGCGACTGGATCATGTACTTTGATGGAGCTTTCTCCTTACAGGGCGCCGGGGCTGGCGTACTGCTTGTCGCGCCCACCGGAGAGCACCTCAAGTACGTGATCCAGATGCACTTCCCCTGGGAGGTGTCAACAAACAATATGGTTGAGTACGAAGGGCTGCTTGCCAGTCTTAGGATCGCGGCGGACCTCGGAATCAAGAAATTCGTCGTCAGACAAGACTCGCAACTTGTCGTCAAGCAAGTCAACAAGGATTACCAGAGCCCGTTGATGAAGGCCTACGTCGATGAAGTGAGAAAGCTGGAAGAGCGTTTTGACGGTATACAGGCAGAATACGTTCCCCGAGCGGAGAATGATATCGCCGATTACCTGTCAAAACACGCTGCCCTCAAGCTACCTGTGGAACCAGGTACCTTTGTGCTTCGGCTAACTCAGCCATCCGTTGATCCATCAACAGAGCAGAACAAGAGGAGAAAATCAGGGCCCGGCAAGTACTTTCCCGCCGAGCTCCCCGAAGCCGCCGTCAAGGATGTTGCCGGAGACACTGAGCCCGCCACGAGACGGCTAGCTCCGACAAAGCATCAAGCTCTTGCCATGTAGATAGCCGCTCCAATAGCGGAAGAAATGCCTTTAGTCCTCGCCGTCGAGCCCCATGCTCCAGCGTGGGCACAACATGCCGTTCGATTCCTCCAAACAGGGGAACTTCTGAGGAGCAGGAAGAAGCGGAAAAAGTAGCCCGTCGCTCTACTATGTACCAGTTCGTCGATGACGTCCTGTATAGAAAGAGGCCAAACAGCGTGAAATTGAAGTGTATCCCTCAAGAGGAAGGACTGGGGCTGTTGGCGGAGATACATGGAGGCATATGTGGATCCCACATCTGGTCAAGGGCCCTTGCCGGCAAAGCGTTTCGGCAAGGTTTCTTCTGGCCCACCGACCTCCAGGATGCGACGACACTAGTCCCCAGGTGTGAAGCGTGTCAGTTCCATTCAAAGAAGCTTCATCAGCCAGCTCAAGCCCTTCAAACTATTCCTCTCTCCTGGCCTTTCTCGGTCTGGGGGCTTGACATACTGGGCCCTTTCCCCTGCGCTGTCGGGGGCTTTGAGTACTTGTATGTTGCAATTGACAAGTTCACAAAGTGGCCAGAAGTGGAAGCAGTGAGGAAGGTCACATCATAGTCAGCCGTCAAGTTCTTCAAAGGACTGGTGTGCCGTTTTGGTGTACCCAATAGGGTTATCACCGACAACGGCACGCAGTTCACAAGCTACACCTTCATGCAATATATTCAAGACCTCGGCAACAAGGTTTGTTTCGCTTCCGTTGCTCACCCACGAAGCAATGGTCAAGCTGAGAGGGCAAATGTTGAAGTACTACAAGGCCTGAGGACAAAGACCTTTGACATACTGCGCAAGAGTGGAAGGCGCTGGATTGATGAATTGCCGATGGTTCTTTGGTCAATCAGAATGACACCAAATCGAGCCACCGGCCAGACACCCTTTGCCCTGGTATACGGGGCAGAAGCAGTTCTCCCCACGGAACTCATATACGGGTCACCTCAAGTACTCGCTTATGACGAGCTTGAGCAAGAGCAATTGCGGCAAGATGACGCAACGCTCCTTGAGGAAGATCGTCTTCGAGCGGCTGTGAGAGCAGCGCGCTCCTAGCAAGCCTTGCGCCGCTACCATAGCCGCAAGGTTCATGCCCGAAGCTTTGAGGAAGGCGACCTTGTTCTTCAGCGTGTCCAATCGGCCAAGAATTCCAGCAAGTTAACGCCAAAGTGGGAAGGCCCGTATTGGGTAATACGAGTCACCAGGCCTGGTGCAGTCTGCTTGGAGACCGAAGATGCCGTTCCGGTGAGTAACTCCTGGAACATTGAGCATCTTTGCAAGTTTTACCCATGAGGCGCGGCTTGTCGGGTCCCCCGGCAAGCCACCTTTTGTACGAGCCTTGCCGATGATGCATGTAACCCTTTGTACAAAGCCAGGCGCAGACCCTAAGCATAAGTAAATGAAGCGCTGGCACCCTAAGTTATAGCATGCATACTAGGTCAAGTATCGTCCTTGGTTAGGGTTGATAGTGCTTAGCAGCGACTAACCCCTAGCTTAGAGATCGAGTGTGCGTCTCTTTGTCTTTCTTTTGTCTTCTTTGGTTCACAGGACACACAAATATCCGTCGCGAACCACTTGGAGAAAAAAAAGAGGAACAGACCAGCATCTAGCCCCCGGCAAGCCAGTATTGCCGGGGGCTGCAAGAGCAAAGATTCACCCACGGCGAACCAGAGTTTTGATGTGGGCACAAACAAATTCGATGGCACTCTTTATCGATCACGCCCGCACACACACATACACATCATCCTCTCTTCGATTCTATGTATACCTCAAGCCGATGATTCCGCCACTCTCTTCTCATGGATCGCCCCCTCTATATATATGATATATCCAGGACTCTATTTCACACACATTGCATATGTTACATTTTTTGATTGACCCCCAAAAAACACTCACGAACCAACACACTATATCTCTCTACATTTGTATCTCTCTCAGACAACCCCACGTAGGTGGTGTACGTACACGAAGAGAATAGGTGCACGTACTCACGATTCGTGCCCAGCCACACCCACGCGGATACACGGTGGAGCTCATTTCTGTACGAAATGGCATCCCACATGCTAATTTGAATGTGTGTATCGGTTGTTTACCTATGGAGGTCGTCTACCACGCGTGCATGAAACAAAGTTCGACTTGATGGGTTGGCGCCTTATTTTGAAATAAAGTTATATCTCTCAATGGCACACACACAGAATATAAAACGATTTTATGGATAAAAAGCTAGTCCGCTCCACTATATACAATGGAGCATTCCTGCCTGGGTTTCTCTCTCTTTGGAGTATCTCACACAAGGTGGCAGTGGCCTCTCTCTCTCTCTCTCACCATTGGTCACTGATCCGGCCGCATCCCGTCTGCCAGCGGAAAGGGAGGATGTGCATCGTTTCTCCGTTCGATGGCGCTAAGGCAGCACGTCCCGATCTGGGGTACCCGCCGTTCTCTCTGACCAAGCTCTAGCGTGGTAGGGCCTATGCCACCTGCTCACTGCCACAGTATCGCCAGACCCCGCCCGCCGCCGCTCACCTAGTTACATCTCGAGGACCCCCAGGTATCCCCTCTAGCCTTGCTCCACTAATCGTCTTCCCATGTCGTTGCATGTGGAAAATCGTGCATGTGGATCTTCCATAGTTCTTTGCCCAAAACGTAGCTCGTGCAGCGTACTTTCCATATTGCAATCTCATCCTCACACCGTTTTAGACAAACACAACCTTGTTGTTATATTCCCTTAGGACAAGGAATATGCTTCTTTTTTGTTGTCGTATGTGTCGTCAACTGTTATTGGCCAGTAATTGTTTCCTTTCTACCTCTTTTTTGCAAACATGGCTATCCATTTCACCTTGTTGTTATTGCGACCTTTTGGCGAACTGCACAAATCAGTTTTTTTCTTAAGAGTGTTTTGTGCAGTTGTACTAAAATGTCACACGGGCAACGTCTCTACATTCAGTGCGACTGCACAAAGGGAGATTGGTTTTGCTCTATCCTCCTCATCCAACTCCGAGCCTAATCTTCTCCTACTATTTGCTTAATCTTCTCCAACTAATTAGTCTTTAGAGAGACTACAAAGGTGACCGGCTTCCATTTGTGTGTTTATTGTTTCATCAGTAGTCCTCTATTATCGTCATCACACTTAATATCTTTGGAACAGGGACGCTCAACTCTATTTTAGTGGAACTGCACAAAATGATCGGAATGTTGCACGCTCCAGACAACTACTTTTTTTGCTAACATGCCTTGTTGATTTAGACAGATCTGGGGGACGTTTCTGCCAATGAAAGCATGGATACATTTTAATTTAACACATTCTCACAACTTTGGCGCATCCGATCTTGCCATTTTGTTGGGCACCGACCGGAGCTCCTCGTCGGTGGCACGCTGGAGCTTATCGACCCACCTCCACGCAGCGATGAGGCGCCCAGCGACTATGACCTTCCTTGCGAAGTACCCGTCTTTGTACTCCTCCTTGGTACGACAACACACCCGCCCCCAAAGCTTCGCCGCCTCCTTTTTCCAGGCGGCATCATGGGCTTCACAGGCCTCCTGGTACATGGCTTCCTCCTCCGCCATCTCCTTCTTGAACTCCACTTGCCTGGCTTTCTCAACCGGTGGCAGCGACTTCCACAGACAAAGATTGTACTGGCCCCAAAACCAATCCAAAGTTGGGCGGTCCGACGCAACCTCATCAGGCGGCACATAGGGGTACTCATCGCTGCTAATTGAGTGAGCGTCCTTGGGGGCGGCGACTCCTCGTCGGCGCATGGCCAGACCGGCGGCGCCATGGCAGAGGTTTGAGATAGAGAGAGAGAGGGCGAGCGAGGGGAGGATGTAGATGAGCATGCAGGCGGGACGACGTGAGCAAGGTAGTATTTATTTGTGGTCGGAATATAGATCGACGGGGACAGTACAAACGCCGGTCGCCAGAATTTATGAGTATTGTAGCTTGAATTACACATGATTCCCGTAGCAAAATCCGTGTGTGAACATAATAGCCAAAATCCGTGTGTGAACATAATAGCTGACGGTTTCCAATGCAGAACCGTGTCTAATTAATGATCCCCGCCATTCACTTACCAAACCTCAAGCCGCAAGATAGACTGTCAATCGTGTGGGGGCCAGTTGTCTTGCCAGATATTTACATTTTCTTTTTTGAACACCAGATATTTACATCGTCTGATGATTTTTTAACTCGCACACAAGTACACAAAAAATATGTTTTTTCAAACCGCTTTGGTTAGGTGTTGCATGTAGATGTAGTTCAAATTTGAATTACGGTCATTAAATGGTTAGAAAATCATTTAAATGTCTTTAAAAGGTCAGATGACCCTTGAAAATTTCCTAATTTTCACATGACAGTTGTATTAGTGCATGTTAAACATAGGAAAAAAATTGAAGACCGTAAGAGGAAGCTATCTCCCGTCCGTCAGCAAACATGCATTATTCCCTCTCAGAACCACTAACCTTCTAGTGAGTTGCTCCGGTTTGTGAGGGGTGTGTGTCCAAACTTTTGTCAAACATGCCAAGTTTTTACCACATCATCTTGGCGGCGTGACATTAAATCAAGCAAGGTTTCATGTTTTTCTAATCATTTTTAAATTTTTGGAATTAAAATGCCATGGCATGCACTCCATGCATGTGCCCATGCCTTGACACCAATATGTTTGAAATTTCCTTATAATTTACTGCACCTGGAATTAATTCGCACACAAGTACACAAAAATATGATTTTTCAAACCGTTTTGGTTAAGTGTTGCATGTAGATGTAGTTCAAATTTGAATTATGGTCATTAAATGGTAAGAAAATCATTTAAATGTCTTTAGATGGTCAAATGACCCCTGAAATTACCAAATTTTCACATGAGAGTTGCACGTTAAACGTAGGAATTTTTTAAGGCCGTAAGAGGAAGCTATCTTCCGTTCGTCATCAAACATGCATTGTTCCCTCTCGGAACCACGAACCTTCTAGCGAGTTGCTCCAGTTTCTGAGGGGCCTGTGTCCAAACATTCGTCAAACATGACAATTTCTTTACCACATCATCTTGGTGGCATGACATTACATCAACCAAGGTTTCATGTGTTTCTGGTCATTTTTCTATTTTTTTAAATTAAAATGCCATGTCACTCCATGCATACGTATGCATGTGTCCATGTCGTGAGACCAATATGTTTGAAAATTCCTTCTAATTTACTGCACATGGTATTAACTCACACACAAGTACACAGATATGATTTTTCAAACCGTTTTGGTTAGGCGTTGCATATAGATGGAGTTCAAATATGAATTATGGTCATTAAATGGTTAGAAAATCACTTTAATGTCTTTAAAAGGTCAAATGACCCCTAGAATTTTCCAAAATTTCACAATACAGTTGTAGTAGTGCATGTTAGGCGTAGAAAAAAAATTGAAGGCCGTAAGAGGAAGCTATCTCCCGTTCGTCATCAAACATGCATTGCTCCCTCTTGGAACCACGAACCTTCTAGCGAGTTGCTTCGGTTTGTGAGAAGTGTGTGTCCAAACTTTCGTGAAACATGCCAATTTCTTTACGACATCATCTTGGTGGATGACATTAAATCAAGCAAGGTTTCATGTTTTTCTGATCATTTTTTAATTTTTTGGAATTAAAATGTCATGGCATGCACTCCATGCATGTGCCCATGCCTTGACACCAATATGTTCGAAAATTCTTTCTAATTTACTGCACATGGAATTAACTCGCGTGCAAGTACACAAAAATATGATTTTCAAACCGTTATGGTTAGGCATTGCATGTAGATGTAGTTTAAATTTCAATTACGGTCATTAAATGGTTAGAAAATCACTTAAATGTCTTTAAAAGGTAAAATGACCCCTGCAATTTATGAAGTTTTCACATAAAAGTTGTATTAGTGCATGTTAAACGTAGGAAAAAAATTGAAGGCCATAAGAGGAAGTTATCTCCCGTTCGTCATCAAACATGCATTGTTCCCTCTCGGAACCATGAACTTTCTAGCGAGTTGCTCTAGTTTGTGAGGGGTGTGTGTCCAAATATTCGTCAAACATGCCAATTTCTTTACCACATCATCTTGGTGGCATGACATTACATCAACCAAGGTTTCATGTGTTTCTGATTTTTTTTGGAATTAAAATGCCATGCCACACCATGCATATGTATTCATGCATATGTGCCCATGTCGTGATACAAATACGTTTGAAAATTCCTTCGAGTTTACCGCACATGGAATTAACTCACACACAAGAACACAAATATGATTTTTCAAACCATTTTGGTTAGGCGTTGCATGTAGATGTAGTTCAAATTTGAATTACGGTCATTAAATGGCTAGAAAATCACTTAAATGTCTTTAAAAGGTCAAATGAAACCTAGAATTTTCCAAAATTTCACATTATAGTTGTAGTAGTGCACGTTAGACGTAGAAAAAAATTTGAAGGCCGTAAGAGGAAGCTATCTCCCGTTTGTCATCAAACATGCATTGTTCCCTCTCGGAACCATGAACCTTATAGCGAGTTGCTCCGATTTGTGAGGGGTGTCTGTCCAAACTTTCATCAAACATGCCAATTTCTTTACCACATCATCTTGCTGGCATGACATTACATCAACCAAGGTTTCATGTGTTCTGATTTTTTTGGAATTAAAATGCCATTCCACTCCATGCATACGTATTCATTCATATGTGTCCAGGTTGTGATACAAATATGTTTGAAAATTCCTCCTAGTTTACCGCACATGGAATTAACTCGCACACAAGTACACATATATGATTTTTCAAACTGTTTTAGTTAGGTGTTGCATTAAGATGTAGTTCAAATTTGAATTACGGTCATTAAATGGTTAGAAAATCACTTAAATGTCTTTAAAAGGTCAAATGACCCCTAGAATTTTCCAAAATTTCACATTACAGTTGTAGTAGTGCACGTTAGACATAGAAAAAATTTGAAGGCCGTAAGAGGAAGCTATCTCTCATTCGTCATCAAACATGCATTGTTCCCTCTCGGAACCATGAACCTTATAGCGAGTTGCTTTGGTTTGTGAGGGGTGTGTGTCCAAACTTTTGTCAAACATGCCAATTTCTTTACCACATCATCTTGGTGGCATGACATTACATCAACCAAGGTTTCATGTGTTTCTGATTTTTTTGGAATTAAAATGCCATGCCACTCCATGCATACGTATTCATGCATATGTGTCCATGTCGTGGTACAAATATGTTTGAAAATTCCTTCTAGTTTACCGCACATGGAATTAACTCGCACACAAGGACACAAATATGATTTTTCAAACCATTTTGTTTAGGCGTTGCATGTAGATGTAGTTCAAATTTTAATTACAGCCATTAAATGGCTAGAAAATCACTTAAATGTCTTTAATAGGTCAAATGACCCCTAGAATTTTCCAAAATTTCACATTATAGTTGTAGTAGTGCACGTTAGACGTAGAAAAAAATTTGAAGGCCATAAGAGGAAGCTATCTCCCGTTCGTCATCAAACATGCATTGTTGCCTCTCGGAACCACGAGCCTTCTAGTGAGTTGCTCCGGTTTGTGAGGGGTGTGTGTCCAAACTTTGGTCAAATATGCCAATTTTTTACCACATCATCTTGGTGGCATGACATAGCATCAACCAAGGTTTCATGTGTTTCTGGTTTTTTTTGGAATTAAAATGCCATGTCACTCCATGCTTAATTGTGTAATAGCCGTTAGACCAATATGTTTGAAAATTCTTTACAATTTACTGCACATGGAATTAAATCGCACACAAGTACATGAAATATGAGTTTTCAAACCGTTATGGTTAGCTGTTGCATGTACATGTAGTTCAAATTTCTATTACGGTCATTAAATGGCTAGAAAATCACTTAAATGTCTTAGAAGGTCAAATGACCCCTGAAATTTTCCAAAATTTGACATGACAGTTGTATTAGTACTACACAATTTCTCGTTCACTTAAAACACCATCCTTTGGCACTTTATTCCAAATTCTTTCACAGCTAATAAAAATATCTACAGCATCACACAAAATTGTTTTCTAGGAACCGTTTGCGGTGAAAATATCTGGGTCTATTTAAGTCTCCCTCCTTAAGCTTCGCCGGCTCATCTGCTCTAGTGCCGGTAACCCCCGAATCCACGGATCCCGATCGCCATTCCCGCACCCGCTTCTTGCAAAGATGATGCCGTGGAAACGCTTCATGAAGGCCCGTACGATGGCCGCGCCCCCCCCCCCACCGAGCACCGCCGCCTGTGCCGAGAGGCGGCCGCTTCCGCAGAGAGGACGTTTGCGGCAGCCAACAGGGCAGCTGCAACAGCCGAGACGGTTGCAACTGCAGCTGCTGCTGCAATGGCGGCTACAAATGCCGAGAGCGCTTGAGCTGCCGTCGGTGCCGCTGATGTCGCCTTGGCCTGGGTCGAGGCCATCCATGGCAAGATCGAGGATGCACAAGCCAAGATATTCCAGGCCACCTCGGACTCCAGCATGCAACCCATATCTGAAAAGGCAGCGGTGGCCATGGAGTACCTGCTTCCTCATGAGGTCGCCGAGCGGGAGCTGGAGATGCAAGACGCGGTGGAGATCGAGGAGCGCCGGGAGGAGTTGCACGTGGCCAAGGTCGAGGTAGAGAAGAGTCTGTCCATCAAGGAATCGGCAGTGGAGTACCAACGCGAGCTCTGGCGCAGCCACTACTACAAGTACTACAACCTTGAGGGCGGCGCTGAGGACGAGGACGCGATCGACTTCAGCAGGGGAGACGCGGAGTCCACCAACGGCGGCATGTCGCCAGGACAAGTCATCGACGTCTCGTCCCACACCGGCAATGATAGGCTGGCGCGGTGGTGGATTTTTAATTATGCGTACTTAGGCTTTGTTTTTAATGTTGGTCTTTTGTTAGAGCAATGTTTAGGTCAACTGCAAATGTGTAATTACTAAAATTGCTCGATTCAGTAAGTGTGGACTATCTGCTGTACGCTCTTTCGTGTGCCCAAATTAGCAAGCGATGTTAAATTATGCAATGATGTACCCGGGGAAATTTCCACCAATATTTGAATTATCAAACTCATCCCATGCGCGTAAAGCAGAAGAATCATTTGCGATGCACACAGTCGTTCAAAGTGAATGGTCTGGTGGCACCGCGCGCATTTAAAGTGAATGTGCCCATGCCTTGAGACCAAAATTTGAATTATCAATGCGCGTAAAGCAGAAGAATTGTTTGCGATGCACACAATCGTTCGAAGTGAATGGTCCGGTGGCACCGCGCCCAAAGTTTCCCTCCACATTTCCAAAATTTGGGCCTACCACCAAAATATCTACCCCGCCCCCCTTTCCCACCCCCTTTTCTTCCCGACTGTCGGGGATATACCCCGCGGCGTAAACTGACCGGAAGTCTAACCTGGCCGGACTAGGCGTTTCATTGGTAAACCGCCAGAGGATTGGCGACTTACGTGTCTGGCGGTTCACTGGTATGACGATTCACCCGGCGCGTGTTCTAGAAGGATGACAGGGCCCAAGGCCCAACAGGCCGGTTTATGTTAATGGGGGGCTGGTTTAAGAGGAAAGGCATGAGGAACATTTATCTCTCAAGGAGTTAAGACCTGGACTTGTATCCGGTTTGTATTGGAGATAGACTAGTCCTAATCCTAATAGGACTCTACATGTAACCCGCCCCTCCAACATATATAAGGAGGGGCAGGGCTCCCCAAAAGGGACAAGATTGACAAGTTCCACAAGTTGGACAAGTTAGGTTTAGACAATAGCTCTCGAGATAGAGCACTCTTGTAATCATGATCATCATCATCATCAATATCAATGAAGCAGGATGTAGGCTTTTACCTCCACCGTGAGGGGCCGAACCTGGGTAAAACATCGCGTCTCTTGTCCCGCTCAACCTCTCTCAAGCTACCACATAGATGTGTTGGCCTCGCGACTAAGTCCTGACACTAAGGACATCTGCCCTGACAATTCCACGACAGTTGGCGCCCACCGTGGGGCCCGCGCACGGTGGTGTTGAGTTCTTGGAGGGATCTCCCTAGGGATCGAGCAGTTTGCAATTTTCCGGCTGAACAAGAGCCGGCGTGGAAGAATTCACACCAATTATGAGATCATTGGTCAGGATTGAAAAAGTGGTCAACAGTGACGCCAATGAGATTGAGTTCAAGGGAGTTTAGGATTTTGGGTCTCATGTATATCGTCGTTTGACGCGATCCGTCGAAACCGAATAGAAAATCAATTTTTGCGGCTACAATTGTGTGTCGTCGAGGCCGGCAGGAAATTATGCTGCGACCGCCGTATCAGATCAATCCGTATCAGCCTGCGTGTGTGTGAGAAAGGGTCAAATCCCGAGTACTACTTCGCTGCTACTGTTCATGACTCACCAAGTACTTGAATACTGTCCATGAGAATAATCTATCCAGCAAGATCCAGAGTTCGTTTTTTAATCATTGTTTTGATCAAGTCCCATCCGGCCCTTGTTTTGATCAAGTCAGCAACTAGTATTAGTACTAGTATGTGAAACTACTAGTAGTATTGGTTCAGTTTTTCAATTACCAAAGCGAAGACCACGACCCGATCTGTTCAACTAGGACCGACCCGACAACAGCCACGACCCGGGAAGCAAATTATCAATGGATTCAGACTCCTCTGTTTAACTCGACATCTTCCTCTGTACAGCGAGTCGCCGCCTTGCCTGTCAGTCCCGTCTGCAAGCCGCCCTGAGGAGGCTCCTACGGCTTCACCTGCGCCGCCTCCTTCATGCCCGTCGTAGCTCAGCCGTTTTTTGAACTAGTATCACACAAGAAGCATCAATGCAAGTTTTCTAGTATGGACAAGCCGGCCAGAAGAAAAATTCAACATCCATGAAACAACTTGAGCACTATTAGTGCTGTTCCAGACTAATAAGACTGAAGGGAACGCACATCATCAGGACGTGCACCAAGCATCAGTGTCCGCGTTTGTTTGACACAAATATCATATGTTTATCAGTGTTGAGCCGCTTCTGCTATGTTGAGCCGTCAGGGCTGCGTTGAACCGCCTCTGCTATGTTAAACCGCCGAGGTTATATTGAGTCACCGGCCCTAAGCCGTTTCTGTGGCGTTGAATGGATCATCTGTCATCCGAACAAATCAGGTGAAATCTATCTAAATTTATTTTATTAACACTTATTGTTTTTTGTCAAAGAACAATTACTTTGCCCTGTAATATTTTTACACAGGATAATTTTTTTATGCCATTATATTGCGGATACGGAGTGCATGCACTAGGATTCGTCCATGCCACGCTGCTCGACAGGCATGCGCGCGGAGGCCGCCGACCACCGCTGTCCAGTTTACATCAATTAGCCGGGACTGTGCCCGTGATTGACTCGTCGTCCGCACGGCTTACTGTGCTTGTGATTGATCCTCCCGTCCGCACCGTTTTACAACGCTGCGGCCAACTCATCCGTCCAACAAAAAAAACCCAGGTGCTATCCTTCCTATATATTTTATTAGCACATATTGTTTTTATCAAAGAACAATTACGTTGGTCTGTGATATTTTTCCGCAGTACCATTATTCATTACAAAAGTGCCGCATAATGCGCGTGCCAGCATCACTTTTGTACTAGCGTTTATTGAGCCGCTAAGGCCGCGTTGAGCCGCCGGGAGTCACAGGTCTGCTTGAACTACCGAGATTATATTGAGCCGCCTCTGACGCGGCATACAGATCATTGTCATTCACAAACATTAGGACAATTGTTTATGCCATTATACCACGGATGCATGTTTGGCTGTGCCGCACAGCTTCACGGACATGTTTGTTGCGGTCCATTTTGCATCAACACGTCGGCCGACTTGCCGTCCGCGCCGCCTTACAATGGCACGGATGATGCGCCCGTCCGTTGTCGCGGCCGGTTCACGCGTCCGCGCCGGCTTACAACGAGGAGAACTAGTTGCTCGTCCGCACCGGCTTACAACACCGCGGCCGACTCATCTGTATGCTCCCGCGGTCGACTCAGCTGTGATTGATTTCAGCTTCACGATGGCGATCATCAACTCTGCGGCGCATAATTTCCGGCCTAACATATCAGGTGAAATCCATCCATTATATTTTTATATTATATATTGCTTTCTTTAAAAGAGAAATTACTTTGGCTTGCAAGTTTTCCAATGCAGGACAAATTGTCTACTGTAAAAAGGGATTATTATATCATTATGCTATTGAATAACTCATGCCAGTTTATATCACAGTCAAATATGGAGAGCCTCAAGCCAACTCCTCGAGTAGTCTTAAGACTCGAGGGCTACAATGACATGACTCGGGAACTCTGGGTCATTGGAGGGAATGATAACCCGGTTCCGGAGGACAACGCCATATTGATGAAAATTTAAAGGCCGTCAGAAAATTGTCGGCTCAAAATAAAGATTTCGGTTTAAAATCCGGTTAAAGAGACATCTCTCTCCCACAAAGCTTTGAAGCTCTCAAATCCGGTTCCAACATCCGGCTCAAGTTAAATTTATCTCTTACAAAGCTTTTAAACTCTCAAATCTGGTTCAAACATCCGGCTCAAGGATAATCTGTCTCTCACAAAGTTTTGAAGCTTTCAAATCCGGTTTAAAGTTTTGGTTCAAAAAGAATTAATCTCTCGCAAGATTCTAGTTCTCAGAAAATTAAAGGTTGCCAAAGAGAACTTGTTGCCATGATGCACGGTTCAAACTTGGGTATCCTGCCTTATGGGCACATCTTTCTATGATCACTTCCTGTTCAAACATAGGTGTGTTCACCAAAGAGAACATAGCATTACTACCCTCTTGACGCGGCTATCAAGCCAATATTATCATAAGGGGCCAAAGAGAGTTTGTTGCACAGCACAAGTGAAACATAGGCACCCGACGAGCACAGCTCAGAAGTATATCACATGGGGGCTTCTGCTTATAAAGCGGAGTTCCAATTATCCATTAAACCGGTTATCATGCCACAGTACAGCTTGGGAGCTTCACACCCAAGGGGCCAAAGAGAGTCTTGTTGCGATGCACAGCTCAACATAGGCACCCATTGAGCACAGCTCACAAAGTTACTTGGGGGCTCTTTGTGTCAAATACCAAAGAGTTTGAAAGGACCCTTGTAACCGGGTATCGACCCACGGCTTGGAATCCTGGTGTATTCACCTAAAACCCCGGGTTAACCTGCCTTCATCAAGTATGCCACTCCTATCCAGGTAATCCTGGCATGCCCCTCGAACATTTGACAGTTACTCTCATTGAGACCCTGAACTTGTCAAAGTTAAAATGATGATTGGTTAGTTGGAGGGCCATCTTAAAAGGCTTTGTCAAATGGTTCAACTCAGCGGCCTGGCAGCCCTGAAAAGCCTCGAGTTTGGGCCTGGCAGCCCTTGAAAAGCCTCGACTACAAGTTTTTTCATTTTCTTTTTGACAAAGTTTCTTCTCCTTCGATATGGTTTTAAGGTAAACTGGCGTCTTTTGACCCGGCCAGACTATAAGTCATCAGTCCGGTGTTTCTTAACCCGGCACAAGCTTTCAACTATGAGTTGCTAGTACAAACTCAATTATAAACCAGAGTTTTCTCAACCCAGTTAGGCTGTCAACTATAAGTTGTCAGTACAAGTTACAATCCGGAGATTATTAACCTCGCCTAGTTTCGACTACAAGTCGCCAGCATCGAATATGGATAATCTGGTGTTTATCACAACCCGGTACGGTTTTATCCTAAACCGGCACAATATGGAAGGAATTATCAGTACTCACGATTGGGGTTATCACCTTTACTACAAAAAGTTGGTAAAACCAACAATGTGATTCAATGTCATAGGTATGATATATTTCATATTTGATTATTCTTAAGTGTAGCCTTGGTTATAAACCCGGGTTATATCTTGGGCATTATGACCCGTCCGGCGGTAAACCGCCAGGACACTTTAAACTTGTTGTATGCAGAAACAGGTTTGTTAAACCGGCCTGGTTTTGGACTATAAGTCGCCAGTATATATATATATATACATATATATATATTTGGATTGCACCATTGGAATCATGCGCTTATAAATCATTGGGTTATATTATTCAAATAGCCAAACTTGGCTGAATTTTCATTATGATATTGAATGAATAAGGTTTTCACCGGATTATATTATCTTGAATAGCCAACATGGCTGGATTTTTATGGTTATTAATAACCGGTATTATTGAGTTTTCAAAGTCGCTTTAGCGCAATGTCTATTGTTTTATCAAAGGATATGATTTATTCTACAATGGAAGGAATAGTACCGAGTTGCTGTAAGCTTACAACCCGGCACTTGGGGGCTACATTATTCAAATCGAGATTACATGCAAGTCTCATGTCGCTGCAAGCATGCATCATGACACTTGGGGGCTACATATATGGAGTATTCAGTTTATATGTTTGAGATGAACAAACCGGATTTCTTCAAGGTTGAAACACTTATTGGAGCAAGTCTTAAGTTATCACTATGTTCTCCTCTTAAGACTTGGGGGCTACATGAATTATGCATATAAAGGAGGAACATCTTCATTTTATCAGTTTTGAGCAAATCAGGAAGATCAATTACATGACCCGGTGTCGACAACAATTATGACCCAGTGCCATCAATATTTATAAACCGGCTAGTTTAATATTAAACCGGCAAGTTTTACATCTTCAAACCGGCTGAATATCAGATAAGTATTTCAAGACCCATATTTCTTAAACCGGCTCTTTGGAAGCCGACTCAAGTGGATTATTCTTCACAATATTTCTCTGTGAGAAACCAATGTCAACAAATTGAGTATGAAGCTGGCTTGTTAACCCGAATTTTCTAGAAGGAGGAAATGACAAGGACTTAAGGATCATCAGATGCCGGTTTACAAGAATTATTAACCCGGAGCACAACCTGTCAATATTCTTCTTGTGTTTATTTTTGCAGTATAAGTTTACCATGGATAAATCCAAGCTAAACTTGGGGGCTAATGTCGGGGATATACCCCGCGGCGTAAACCGATCGGAAGTATAACCCGGCCGGACTAGGCATTTCATTGCTAAACCCCGAGAGGATTGGCGACTTACGTGTCTGGCGGTTCACTAGTATGACGATTCATGAGCCTGAAGACTCATTGGTCACCCGACACGTGTTCCAAATGGATGACAAGGCCCAAGGCCCAGCAGGCCGGTTTATGTTAATGGTGGGCCGGTTTAAGAGGAAAGGCATGAGGAACATTTATCTTACAAGGAGTTAAGACCTGGACTTGTATCCGGTTTGTATTGGAGATAGACTAGTCCTAATCCTAATAGGACTCTACATGTAACCTGCCCCTCCAACATATATAAGGAGGGGCAGGGCTCCCCAAAAGGGACAAGATTGACAAGTTCCACAAGTTGGACAAGTTAGGTTTAGACAATAGCTCTCGAGATAGAGCACTCTTGTAATCGTGATCATCATCATCAATATCAATGAAGCAGGATGTAGGCTTTTACCTCCACCATGAGGGGCCGAACCTGGGTAAAACATCGCGTCTCTTGTCCCGCTCAACCTCTCTCAACCTACCACATAGATGCGTTGGCCTCGCGACTAAGTCCTGACACTAAGGACATCTGCTGTGACAATTCCACGACACCGACCACAAGTCACATTTCCCCTGTTTCCTCCTTCCTTCCTTCCTTTCTAAGCTATAGCCGCTTCCTCGCTCTCGCTGTCTCGCATCCTACCGCCGAGGTTGCCATGGTCTTCTTCAAAGACATCTCCAGCGGTTCCTCCTCCGGGGACTACTCCTTCACCACCCAGGTATGGCTCTCTTCTCTCTCTCGGGCTATGACTTGGAATGAAGGATTTTTACCCGGAGGTCGATTTGAGTCGTTTCTTCCTCTTGTAGCTCTGTAAGACCATAAGTGGCAACCAATGGAGTGGGGTGGCTGAAGATCTATCTGCTCATTGTCACCATCAATCTCCATGCATGAAGCTAGTTGCGTTTGATTCTGTGGACAAAGGGAGGAAGTTTCTGGCATGTGCAAAGAAGGTTAGACCCTCTTTTGTTGTTACAAATCATTTGTTAGATGTGAATCAGACACTATCACGGTCCCAACCTTTTGAAACCGCACCTTCAACCAAACGCATCCTAAGACAGTGTCACAGTTTGTACCTAGTATCTTAAATTGTTGCCATCTCATTAGCGGTGCCATTAGAAAATTATTTGGCACCACTTCAGCAGTTTGTGCAGCCAACTTTGGTCCACACATCCGAGCAGCCAAGATGTAAAATACTAAATCTTTATGGCATGAAGGAACTGGGCATCAGAGCAACTACGTGCTCCAGTGTCCGGGTCCCTAGTTTTTTCTGCTGCATCGTCTCGCCAGTGCAGGGCACTGGTGCGAGATGTAGGAACCGTTGTCTTTACCACAGTTTTGGCATACATAGTGGACAACCTTAGTGCTATTAGTTCTGTTTTACTAAATTTGTGCATGTACACACCTGCTAGTATCAATTTGTTGTCATCCAAACATTATCGCTATGCTATTGGAGTTATATTTACCTTCCTCATAAAATGTTCAATTTGTTATTTATTGTACATGAGTAAGAACTTGTAGCATTGTTGTAGTTAATTATAGCTTCTGATGTTCTAGAATTTGGTTGTTGTCTCAGTACCAATTATTTCATTTGCACATTGATCTTTTTGAGAAGATATGTCATAATTATCATGTTTCTTCAGGTTTTCAAAATAAGCATTGGTGATTTTCTATGTTGCTATAAACCCATTTCCCCTACAATTGTTATTGATCTAGTTTTAAATATTATAGGATGAAAGGAAGTGTTCTTACTTGGACTGGGTTGATCAAGATTGTCCACAGTCTTTGAAGATGTGCCTAACGAAGATCTGGAGCATGTATGAGGAAGAGAACACATGTAGGCTTAAAGAAAGTATTTTCAACACTGAAGCGTATTTCAAGATGCACGATAGAAAGTTGAAGGTGGAGAATGAGCTCAGATTTTTTAAATCAGACTTTGCTAAGATGGTGTTGGCGAAGGAGTAGGCACTTTCCCAGTTGGCCCGTGCAAAACGGGTTCTTACTAAACTAAAAGGAGAGGTGGATAAGATGAGCCTGGATGATCTCGATTAGCGAAATGAATATACTGTTCTTATGAAGTTGAAATAGCTATATGTTGTACTGTGCTGTTTTCATGTAGCTACCATACTGTGATGTTATAATATATTTATGTGCCTGATATGAAATTGGCAAACAACTGTTCGATATGAAATGTGAATTTGCGTAATACTGGAATTATTAATTGTAAACTAATAAACCTGCTAAATGTATCATGGATCTTTGCAAACGGTTCTAGCAGTAAAAGCGCTTGCGATGGATAGCCCAATGCCACACAGTTTTCTTCATCAAATCATGTGTGATATAGTTGATAAAAGCAAACAGTTAACCAAGGAAGACCGTGTGTGATAGTTACACCTTTCGGACACGAGCCTACACATAAAACTGTGTGGGATGTACGCCCGAACGGAAACATTTTCCCTAGATTGACTGTGTGGGATGTGCATAAGAACGGAAACGTATTCCTTGGATTTACTGTGTGTGATATACATACGAACGGAAATGTTTTTCTAGGATTCACCGTGTGGGATGGTCATACCTACGAAAATGATTTTCTCGGATTACCTTGTGGGATGTACATACCTACGGAAATGATTTTCTCAAATTACCATGTGGGATGTACATACCTACGGATATGATTGGGTTTCGATGCCTCACCCGATCACACACGGACCCAGCCTGGGTCCCAGGAGGGCCTATCCCCGACGATTTCTGGGTCATGTGGGAAGGACACCCTATCGCACGCACTCACTTGGCGACGGTTCCAAATGCCGTCATGGAAAGGGGTTAAAAACCATTTGTTTAGGACCGACACGCACCAGTGATCCCATCAAAATGTGGGAAATTTTATTGAATTCTATTTTGAACGGTTGGTTGAAATTATTAGTCGTTGTCCTAGCTAGAAAATGGGCTATCACTAGTAGAAAAAGGGTCAAACGTGAAGCACATTAGTACTGGTTTGTATTTGAGCCGGCACTAATGTATACATTAGTGCCGGTTCCAATGGCTAGCCGGGCCGCTTTCATTAGTACCGGTTCGTGGCGAACCTTTAGCACCGGTTCGTGCCACGAACCGGTACTAATGAGAGTGGTGGCAGGATGTTGTCAGATTGGGGCCCCTCCAGCCCCTTTAGTACCGGTTCTTGGCACGAACCGGTACTAAAGGTCGTCCTACATAAACCCTTCGTCCACCCGAGCTCGCTCTGTTCTCCCCCTTTCCCCTCTCCTCTCTGTTCTTCCCCTCTTCCTCTCGAGCTCATCACACATTTTGCCCAAATTTTTTCAAGATTTGAAGGCCCCCATCCATTCAAATGATCACAAAGGTTAGCAACTTTGTCCTTTCATCTCTCATTGCTAGATTAGCTCTTGCAATGCTTTATATAGTGATTAATTTGTGAGTTTAGTAATTTGGGAGTATATATATATATATATATATATATATATATATATATGTGCTAGTTTTCGATTTATATGCAATTTGAGGTCAAAAATAACACTTAGTTTGCATATGTAGGTGTGGTTTACTTAGTGCCTTCTAAATATCCGTCGTAACCACCGTCGATCGCCCGCACCGTCCCGTCGCCGGCACCACCTTGTGGTGAGCCTCTTGTTCATGAAATTTTATATAAAAATTGATGTTTGTGTGATTTGGATATATAGTTACTCGTATAATTATCTTACCCGTACGTTGTTTGTTATACATATAGTGCCATGGTTTTGATATCCGTCCCCGTCGGCGCTCATCCTTGTTATGATTCTGATGTGGTATATATATTCTCTTTTAAAACTAGTTGCATTTCGTGTTTATGACAAATTATGCCCATCAAGTTGACATAGAAATTTTTTCTAGGAGGTATGTCAACCGGAAATTCCAACCAACCCTATTGTCTAGAGGTTAAATTTAGTTGAAAGAGAAAACGAGTACTTGAAAGAAAAATTGAAAAGAATTGAGGGGGAGAAGATGGAATTGGAGTTGCATGTTGCCGATGTCGTCGATGATCACAAGATCAAGATGGAGAAAATGCGCTTGAAGATTAGAAAGATTAGAAAACGTGCCATCGATAGTGAGGCTTGGTATCATTATGCTGTTGGATCCATTGTTACCTTAGTTGCGATCTTGATCGTATTTGTTGTTGCATTTAAATGCTTTAGCTAGAGAGTTATTTGTTTGTTGCATTTAAGTGTTGTATGAATTTTATGTATGAACTTGTATTAATTGGGTCTATTCGGTGTTGTGTAATGAAGATGAGCTGGCAATGGATGTACGATGACCGATGCTCTCCCCAGTTCGTTGAGGGCGTGCATACTTTTCTGCTTGCGGCTGAGGCAAACAAGCGGGCGGATGGTTTTATGCCTTGTCCATGTGCTCGCTGTAAGAATGGTCACAATTACTCTACGTTAGGAACCATTCACGTCCACCTGTTTAAGTCTAGTTTCATGCCCCACTATAATGTTTGGACCAAGCACGGAGAAAGAGGGGTTATGATGGAAGACAATGAAGAAGAAGAGGACGACGACAGCTATCCTGGCCATGGGTTCCCTGAATACGATGATACAACAATGGGGGAAGAAGTTGAGCCGGTAATGCGGGAAGAAGCTAAGCCGGCAATGCGGGAAGAAGCTGAAGAAGAGGCATCAGATGAGCCCGTTGATGATCTAGGTCGGGCCATTGCCGATGCAAAGAGAAACTGCGCAAGTGATTTGGAGAAGAAGAAGTTGCAGCGCATGTTAGAGGATCACAAAAAATTGTTGTACCCGAATTGCGTAGGTGACAAGAAAAAGCTGGGCACCACACTGGAATTGCTGCAATGGAAGGCAGAGAATGGTGTATCTGACAAAGGATTTGGAAAGTTGCTGGTAATGATAAAGGATATGCTTCCAAAGGACAACGAATTGCCCGAGAGTACGTACGAAGCAAAGAAGGCTGTCTGCCCTCTAGGGTTAGAGGTGCAGAAGATACATGCATGCCCTAATGATTACATCCTCTACCACGGTGAGTACGAGGATTTGAACGATTGCCCGGTATGTGGTGCGTTGCTCTATAAGATCAGCCGCGATGACCCTGGAGATGTCGAGGGCGAGCGCCCCAGGAAGAAGATTCCTGCCAAGGTGATGTGGTATGCTCCTATAATACCACGGTTCAAACATTTGTTCCAAAACAAAGAGCATGCCAAGGCGATGCGATGGCACAGAGAAGACCGTAAGAAAGACGGAAAGTTGAGAGTACCCGCTGACGGGTCGCAGTGGAGAAAAATCGAAAGAAAGTACGGGAAGGAGTTTGCAGATGACGCAAGGAGCGTATGGTTTGGTCTAAGCGCAGATGGCATTAATCCTTTTGGGGAGCAGAGCAGCAACCATAGCACCTGACCTGTGACTCTATGTTTGTATAACCTTCCTCCTTGGTTGTGCATGAAGCGGAAGTTCATTATGATGCCAGTGCTCATCCAAGGCCCTAAGCAACCCGGCAACGACATTGATGTGTACCTAAGGCCATTAGTTGAAGAACTCTTACAACTGTGGAATGGAACAGGTGTACGTGCGTGGGATGAGCACATGGGGGAAAATTTGACCTAAAGGCGTTGCTGTTCGTGACCATCAATGATTGCCCTGCTCTCAGTAACCTTTCAGGACAGACAAACAAGGGATACCGCGCATGCACGCACTATTTGGACGATACCGACAGTATATATTTGGTTAATTGTAAGAAGAATGTGTACCTGGGATATCGTCGATTTCTTCCGAGCAGGCATCCCGTAAGAAAGAAAGGCAAGCATTTCAAAGGTGAGGCGGATCACCGGAGGAAGCCTCGCCACCGTATTGGTGCTGATGTACATGATATGGTCAAGGATTTGAAGGTGGTCTTTGGAAAGGGTCCTGGTGGACAACCTGTTCCGAATGACGCTGACGGACGCACACCCATGTGGAAGAAGAAATCTATATTTTTGGACCTGCCCTATTGGAAAGACCTAGAGGTCCGCTCCACAATCGACGTGATGCACGTGACGAAGAATCTTCGTGTGACCCTGCTTGGCTTCTTGGGCGTGTATGGGAAGACAAAAGATACACCTGAGGCACGGGAGGACCAGCAACGTATGCACGGAAAAGACGGCATACATCAGGGTCATGCAAGCTATGCTCTTACCAAAGAAGAGAAGGAAATCTTCTTTGAATGCCTGCTCAGTATTAAGGTACCGTCTGGCTTCTCGTCAAATATAAAGGGAATAATAAACATGGCAGAGAAAAAGTTCCAAAACCTAAAGTCTCATGACTGCCACATGATTATGACGCAATTGCTTCTGGTTGCATTGAGGGGGCTTCTACCGGAAAACGTTCGATTAGCCATTATGAAGCTATGTGCATTTCTCAATGCAATCTCTCAGAAGGTAATCGATCCAGAAATCATACCAAGGTTAGAGAATGATTTGGTGCAATGTCTTGTCAGTTTCGAGTTGGTGTTCCCACCATCCTTCTTCAACATCATGACGCACGTCCTAGTTCACCTATGCGAAGAGATTAACGTTTTGGGTCATGTATTTCTACACAATATGTTCCCCTTTGAGAGGTTCATGGGAGTCTTAAAGAAATATGTTCATAACCGTGCTAGGCCAGAAGGAAGCATCTCCAAGGGCCGTCAAAATGTGGAGGTCATTGAGTTTTTTATTGACTTTATTCCTGACCTTAAGCCGATTGGTGTTCCTGAATCGCGGCATAAGGGCATACTGGATGGAAAAGGCACGCTAGGAGGGGAACAAATAATATGTATGGACGGACATTCTCTCACTGAAGCACACTACACAGTTCTACAGAATTCCGCCTTGGTGGCTCTGTATATGGATGAACACAAGAATTTGCTACACTCCAAACACCCGGAACGGTCTGATGACTGGATTACACGTGAAGAAACCAGGAGTTTCGCCAGCTGGTTGCAGACACGTACCATGCATGACACCTCTATTGAAGATGACCTGTACTTGCTATCCCAGTTACCATCTTAGAATATAATGACTTTCAAAGGGTACGAGATAAATGGTAATACATTTTACACGATCGCCCAAGATAAGAAGAGCACCAACCAAAATAGTGGTGTCCGCTTTGATGCAGAAACCAAGACGAGAAAGGAAACATATTATGGTTATATACAGGACATATGGGAACTTGACTATCGACGTGGTTTGAAGGTCCCTTTGTTTCGGTGCAAATGGGTCAATATGACACGAGGCGGGGTAACGGAAGACCCGCAGTACGGAATGACAACAGTGGATCTCAACAATCTTGCATATGCAGACGAACCATTCGTCCTAGCCAATGATGTGGCACATGTTTTCTATGTGAAGGACATGTCTACCAAGCCAAGAAAAAGAAAAGATAAGGAATCGAATGCATCGTACGATGAGCCAAAGCGGCACATAGTTCTTTCTGGGAAGAGAAACATCGTGGGAGTGGATGACAAGACAGACAAGTCAGAAGATTATGAAAAGTTTGATGAAATTGCTCCATTCACAGTGAATATTGACCCGAGCATCCCGTTAAATGATGAAGATTTTCCATGGTTACGGCGCAAAGGGACACACACGAAGGAAAAGTTTCACACCCAAAGATCTGGGATGTGATCGGCTTCACTATCATCACTTTCTTCTGTGTTTCACACCCAGAAGGGAATCTCTGTAATAGTTAGGGTAGTTAATTATGTGTTTTGGCATTTGAAATGCGAAGAAATTTTATGTGCAAACAAATTCTTTCATGCCTTTACTGATTTTTAGAGTTAAGTTATTCACAAACTAGTGATTCACACTAATTTCAAATAATTCAAAATTTAAACTATTCAAATTTGGAAACTACGGGAACTAACAGAAAGTTTGTAATTTTTTGTACCTAAAGCAAAAATATTCACAAAGAAACTCTAAATACACAAAAAAACAACTCAAAAATAAATAAAGCAAAAAAATAAAAAAAGCCCGCCTACTAGGCCAGAGCGGCCTGCATACGACTAGAAACCCAACCTGTTGTTGTTGGGCCAGGATGCAGGCCCGCAAAGGCCCAGTAGGCCAACAGGGCAGCACAGAACATGTAGGCCCAGTAGGCCTGCTTTGGAGAGGAGCTCGAGAGAGCTACCGCACGGGGGTTTATAAACCAGTGCGGTCGCCCCTCGGCTAGCGAGGTGGGACTAAACTTGCGCACCGCACCTGCACCAGCGCACCCCCTTTAGTACCGGGTCGTGGCACCAACTGGTACTAAAGGGGGGGCCTTTAGTACCGGTTGGAGCCACCACCCGGTACTAAAGGGGGTCGCTTCCCGCCGCTTGGCCTGGCCAAAACAGGCCTTTAGTACCGGTTGGTGGCTCCAACCGGTACTAAAGGCCCCTCCTATATAAACAACACTTACGAAAGTTTCAGTTTCTCATCTGCTTTTTCTCCTCTGCACCGTCGCCCGCCGCCCCTGT